>NW_012111919.1:7462036-7520787 GCF_000951035.1 Colobus angolensis palliatus | reverse complement strand
TTTAATATATATAGTTATATATAAGAATGACATAAAGCCACTATTTCACAAACAAGAGTATTAATCAACAGCAGTTATTATTCCTAGAACCTTATCATTTACAACAAATGAATAAAAAACATCTTTAACTTATGTTCCATTCCAAGAAAGAAAATCAAAGAGCAGTCAATAGAAATAAAAATAAATACATGCAGGAAATTTTTAAAATTACAATGAACAGTTTAAAGGTACTTGACAGTGTCCTTTTAAAAAAGAAAAACGTATAGATAGTTGTAAAATACACATTAGTGGAGTTCAGAAAAACAAAATGCACTACCAGCATCATGCTATTATTATATGCAAACTCTATACAGAGTAGTACTATATATACAATCCAGGCCACAGGGTAGAGATGGTCCTAAGGACACACTGTCAGTGCAAAGCTAAATGGAAGTATTAGAGGTCGAAAAGAACTACAAGGACAGAGAGCAGTAAAATAGTCAAATCCTGGAGGGTAAATTGGGTTAGAACATTCCTCTTTCACTTTCTGCCCCTATTGTCCTAACTTTACTTTTCTTCATTGAACTTCCCATTACATAGCATAACATGCATTTATTTATCTGAATCCCCAGTACCATCTCCAATACAAGAGCCATAAAATTACATTAATCCACATGCTAGCTACCTGGTGCCTAGAACAATGTCTAGACCAGCCTGACCAACATGGTGAAACCCCATCTCTACTAAAAATACACAAAAAATTAGCCGGGCGTGGTGGCGTGCACCTGTAATCCCAGCTCCTCAGGAGGCTGAGGCAGGAGAATCGCCTGAACCCGGGACACGGAGGTTGCAGTGAGCAGACTGTACCACCGCACTCCAGGCTGGGTGCCAGAGCGAGACTGTCTCAAAAAAGAAAAGCATGTAATTTAACAAGCTATCTTACACACCAAAATCTCTAAGATCAAATTCTTGTTTGGTCCAGTTATATATAACTATCTCAGCACCCATTTATGATATTCAAAACGTTCAAGAGTTCAGTGTTTCAATACTGTCTCAAGACTGCCAGTCTTTCCACTTCCATTATTTGTTTACATATTTCCAACTGTTCATAATAACTGATCACTAGCCCCTCTGATTCTTTATGATTGGGTCCTTATCACATGCTGCACAGCCACTGGGTTTTCTCTAGCATCCTTGCCCTTTTTGAAGGGCAGGGGTGCTTTGCTTATCATTTCAATCTGGTTAAAATTTTTTTTTCTTAATCAGCTGACTTTCAGATTCACCAATCCATTTTTATACACATCAACTGTATTTTTCCTTTCAAAGTCCATTTTGATGTCACTTTATGATAAAAACCTACAGAATCCGGATACAGTATATGCTCTAAGATCTTCAACCTAGTTTTCAAGTCATTACTCCAAACCTATCTTTCACACAAATTTCTTAGTAGTACCCTAACTGTTCATACCCCCCGCCCACTTACTCGTTACTATTCCTTATCATTACCTCAAACATACCCTTAACGCATTAAAGATTTTCGACACCAAATTCAAAACACATACTCACCCCAGGAAATGAAGAAGCCGGTTTTATTTGGTACCTTCCAAATATCCTGCCAATAAGCAACAGGAATTTCTCCCCTATCTAGGTATTCTTTGATTTAAATTCTATCAGCTCCTAACAGAACTCCTGTGCACATGGTTCACAATATCTATCTAATACTACACTGTCTTGAATTTTAAAAAACCTTAGACATTCAGTTCTACAAGACTAAGTGGTCTTCTCATACATGAAATTCACAAATTTGGTGGCTCATGCCTATAATCCCAGCATTTTTGGGAGGCTGAGGCAGGCATATAGCTTGAGGTCAGGAGTTTGAGACCAGCTTGGGCAACATGGCAAAACCCCATCTCTACAAAAAACACAAAAATTAGCCAGGAGTGGTGGTGTGTGCCTGTAGTCCCAGCTACTTGGGGAGGGTGAGGTAGGGAGGATCGCTTGAGCCTGGGAGGCAGAGGTTGCAGTGAGATGAGACTGTGCCACTGCACTCCAGCCTGGACAACAGAGCGAGACCTTGTCTCAAAAACAAAACAAAACAACAACCCCCACCCACCCCCTGGCAAAAAAAAAAAAAAGATAAAAAAAATATTATTCTCCAGAAACTAATTCACTTTCACCCAGGGAAGCATATCTTTTCTCTTACAAATAAGTAAGTGTGTAAAACCCAATTTAAAACATACATTAGACATCTTAAATTTCGTTATCTAAATATTGAAAGCAGATCATCTAAAATATCTGGAGATTGAGGGACATTCTATAAAGCAGGCCTATACCCTTTAAAAATGTAAAGGTCATAAAAAACAGAAACAGTTTAAGATTAAAGAGCAGTGATGAAAGTAATCTGTGATCCTCAATTTGACAATAGACCCCCAAATCAATCTCCCTTTCTCTTTCTTATAAAGGTAATCAGTGAGGTAAGTAGCAAAGTTTGAATAAAGTTGGCTGCTTTGATTAGTGGTTTATCAGTGTTAATTTCCTGACTTTAGTAATTGTGGTTTTATATGAAAACATATACTTACTGTCAACAAACATACACTAATGTATTTCTGAGTAAGGGACATCATGCCTGCAACTTCCTTTTTTTTTTTTTTTTTTTGAGAGAGGGTATCTATCACTCTGTTGCCCAGGCTGGAGTGCAGTGACGCAACTTTGGCTCACTGCAATCTCTGTTTACTGGGTTCAAGCGATTCTCCTGCCTCAGCCTCATGAGTAGCTGGGATTACCGGTGCGCACCACCATGCCTGGCTGATTTTTGTGTTTTTTTTAGTAGAGACGGGGTTTCACCATGTTGGCTAGACTGGTCTCAAACTCCTGACCTCAAGTGATCCACCCACCTTGGCCTCCAAAAGTGCTGAGATTACAGAGGTGAGCCACCACGCCGGCCCACTTGCAACCTCCTTTCAAAAGTAAGTCCAGATAGTGTTGTGGATGAGGGGAAGAAGAGAGGGAGAGAGAATCATACAGCCAATGTGATAAAAGTGGTAACATCTGGAAAACGTGGGTGAAGGGTATAGTTTTGCAATTTTCCCATTAGTTTCAAATTATCCCAGAAATAGTTAAAAACAAACACACAAACAGATAATCATATTCATACTTCTGCTGCTGGTAGTCTAAAAGCAGTTATCTTCCGCACCAAAAGTATTAAAGAGATAAGGTCTTTTCATATCATCATTCAGTCCCCACTACCATTCATGACTGTTTAATCACTATCTGCCTAAGAGTGTATATAGGACATGTAGATCAGTACTATAATTTCACAGATGAGGTCACTATGGTCCAATGGTCCAAAAGGTATGGGACATGCAGCTAATCAGCCAAGACCCTTAGGCCAGAGCTTATCTCATATGACAGTGTGCCAATCTTCTGTGCTATTTACATCTTTCGTGTTCATTCATGAGAACTTTAAAATAAAGGCAAACACAATTTTATTAGTAGAAATAACATGATTTTACAGGTTTTCATAATTTCTGAGAAGTCTGTTTTAGAATCCTTCCCTATTAAGTATCACTAGTTAAAAAGATTATTAAAAAATACAGTTGTCTTTCAGTATGCATGGGGGATTGGTTCCAGGACGCACACAAAATACCAAAAATCTGTGGAAGCTGAACTCCAGCAGTTTGGCCCTATGTCACCTATGAATATGAAAGGCAAGACCTCCGTATCTACAGGTTCCGCCTCCTAACCAAGGATGCAGAATCTGTGGAGATAAGGCAGGTCCTCTGCGGGGCAGGGGGTAGTGGGGGAGACTGTAAGTGAAATAACCACAAAATAACTAAATCTGTCTAGCCTTCATTTTTCACTGTTTTCTACCCTCTGGGATTGGAATGACAGCTACTCAATCTATCAGGCCTGTATATTCTTCTAAGAATAGAGATTCCTGACCCTTACTTAAGACATACGTAATTACTCCTTCTGGATAAATTAAAAAAAAAAAAAAAATCTACCTGAAGGATATTCTGATAGAAGAGTATGGGGACTAATTAATTAGAATAAAAATAATTTAATGTTTCATTTTACAACAGATTTTCAACTACTAATTGCAAATGAAAATAGGTATGCCCCACGCAGTGGCTCAGGTCTGTAATCCCAGCACTTTGGGAGGCTGAGGTGGGCGGATCACTTGAGATTATGAGTTCAAGACCAGCCTGGCCAACATGGTGAAACCCCGTCTCCACTATATATATATGTAAAAAAATTAGCTGGGTGTGGTGGCGTACGCCTGTAGTCCCAGCTACTTGGGAGGCCGAGACAGAACTGCTTGAACCCAGGAGGCAAAGGTTACAGTGAGCAGAGACTACACCACTGCACTCTAGCTTGGGCAACAGAGCAAGACCCTGTCTAAAATAAATAAATAAATAATTTTTTGGGGGGGGGTTCCTGAAAAGGATACAACTACACATAGGCTACTAGGTAAGAGTTTATTTCAGAAGCCAAGGCTCTGGAAATCACAATAAATGGAAAGATGATAGCTACAGTAGCCAAAGAATCAAAGATACGGAAGGAGTAGCTGGGAACGTCTAAAATGAGGACAGAGTATTTTACAGCATTTAGCTACTTCTACTCCAAAAAGAGGGCAACTTAGTCCTTTTAGTTCAGTATTTTCTGATTACTTTTCAAAACTATATGCGTGTTGCTCGGCTTTAGTGGGAAAACTTAAAGGTTAAGTGGAGGAAGACAGAACATTGCTTCTCAATATGCACACCAATCACCCTGGGATCTTTACATGTTTCTAAATCCCCATAGTTGGTACTACATGCTAGTCCTTGAAGGTCCATGGCATATAGTAATTAACTATTTTGTTGAAAAAGAAAAAGGCAACTATCTGTGAGCCTAGCTCACATTATTATCTGCACATTAATATGGTCGTGTATACAGTAACTTTTTAAAAGGTAGCTACCATTTGTTGAAGATTTTGTGTTGGATACTGTGATATGCAAATTTTACGTAAAATGCTGTACTGTGTTGTAGCCTCCAAAAAGTCAAGTTTTTATAAATGTTGTAAGCCATCCAACTGAGGACAAAATTTTTTTCTATTATGTGGCTCCAAGTTCTTCCAGCTTCTACCCCATTACTTAACTGGCTAAGACTTTGGATTCAGACTTGGGAAATCAGGCGGCAAACGGGACAACAGCCCCCCACCAAATACATATTCAAGTTTTAACCCCCTGTACCTGTGAATGTGACGTTCTTTGGGGAAAGTGTCTTTGACTAGTGGCCTTATAAGAAATGGAAAATTTAGAGATGCATGGGGAGAATGCCATGTGATGATGGACACTGATACTGGAGTGACGTATCTATAAGCCAAGGAACATCAAAGATGGCCAGCAACTACCACCAAAACCTAGGAAGAGACAGAAAGGGTTGTCCCCTAGATCCTTTGGAGCATGGTCCTGCTGACATCTTGATTTCAGATGTACAGTCTTTAGAACTAAGTTGAATAAATTTCTATTGTTTGAAGCCACCTAGTTGTAGTCATTTGTTACAGCAGTCCTAGGAAACGAATACAAATGTCACTCTGTTTTCTTTAATTCAAGAAAATCAATCATATATTAGCTGGAATATTTTTTTATTTTATTTTTTTAAAGAGACGGAGTATGGCTCTGCCACCCAGGCTGGAGTGCAGTTGCACGTTGTTGGCTCACTGCAACCTCTGTCTCTGGGTTCCAGCAACTCTCCTGCCTCAGCCTCCAGATAGTTGCAACCACAGGCGCACGCTGTCATGCCCGCGTAATTGTTTTGTATTTTAGTACAGATGGGTTTTCACCATGTTGCCCAGGCTGGTATCGAACTCCTGAGCTCAGGCAATCCACCTGTCATGGCCTCCCAACGTGCTAGGATTACAAGTGTGAGCTACTGCGCCCAGCCTAGCTGGAATACTTAATGTCATATACATTTAATATAGTTTATGTACACAGGGTGAATGCTAAAATAAAAACAAGGTACAGATAGATAATATTTCTTTCCAGAAATGACTCAAATCTGTGGGGCATTTTCATTTTTTTCCCTCAGAATTTAAAATTTTTTGTATGTCTATCGCATTTAAAGTATAAATCATTTTTTATGTTTCTGAAATTGGCAGATGGTTGCACTATTATTTTATGACACATCATTTGTAACACTGCTGTATGAGAATGCTATCCTCTTAACAGCCTATGAGGCAGACATATCGCCATTTTACTTGTGAGACAACAGCTTAGAGAAGCTAAATAACTTATCCAAGAAAGCACAGCTAATAATTAGGCTGAATTTTTGTTTACCATTATGTCTAAAAATTTCATGTAAAGTTGTCAGTCATACTCTGCTATGCTTCCTAGAAAATGTTTACTCTCACATGCTATTCATAAGTCTGCAAAATGACTGAAGCTACATGAGGTATACACGGAATAAAATTTTAATACTTATTATTAACTACACATTTGCCATATGAAGACACAAAAATTTTATTGGAGGAAAGACTAAGGCTACAATGAGTTTAAAAAAACAAAGTAGGCATATATAAAAGTATAATCTTCCACATCATTTTAATAGGCTAATATAAAAACATAAACATGTCAAACATACTACCTTAAAATTGTTAATTTTATGACAATATGCAAACAACAGTAGATGCAAATGACAAGCCAAGTGCTCTAAAATATAAAATAAAAATCTGTTGTTTCCATTTCTATTGCTTGTGATTCTTTTCTATAAGCAATTTAAAAAAATCTTACCTTTTATTATAGTCTCTACTGGTTAAACTTAAAAAAATAAAGGGCAGACTATCACCATAGAAGGTATTTAATAATCTTCCTTTATTCATCAAGGAGCATTTAAACAGACTAAGTGATAACATACTTAGTTAACATAACATACACAGTCTTCAGACTAGTTATGACATCATTTCCATCAATAACCCACCCTGTCAATTTCCATTACACTATCAAAAGGGGGCAACATTGTATAGTTTCAAAAATTGCCTCAATTTTTTATCTTTAGTGAAAACTACCTCTCTTGTGACCGATGGACATGAGAACATTTTAAAAAACTTACCCTTAACCCCGCAAAAGACAGTAGTAGTGGGGTGAGTTCGAGTAGCCCAATAGGAACCTGTTGGTTTTTCCCCTGAATATGTCATATAACCCTGTCAGATTTGGCCTAAATTCTTTCCTTTGTTACATTTGGTAACAAGTTAATAAATGAGCAAGCCATATCTGAATTTCCTTTTAAATATTCCTGCTGAGATTTCAAGGCCAGTTGCCTTTCTAATTGGAGTGAAGAAAAATTACAGGAGCTGGGATTGTCTTCCTTAAACCATAATTACTAAGGATTTATGCAATCCTAAAGCTTGCTTCAAAAGTTATGAATACTGGAATAAATTCTGATCCTACACAAACATTATGGGTACATTTATTATCTCTCTTGATGGGGTCATTGTGGTGGTGGGAAGAAGGCTGAAGAACTGGGAAGGTAAAACACACACACACACACACACACACACACACACAAAACAAAAACTCCACACAACTGACTGTCAAAACTTTGTTTTCATAGTGCAATGTTCTAAAGAGTATGATCCTGGCACACTGAACAAACACTGAGAACAGCCAAATAATGCTTTAATATAGTAATCTATGTAGGATACCAAGTATTTTTTAAAAAGAAAGTGTCCTTACTCAATAATAAATTCATCAATAAAACAAATAAACAAAACCACTCGAATTCAATTACCCAAACATTCAATGAAATCTGAGTATTTTTAGTTGTAGAAAAAGGCCTGGGCTTTCTTGTTTGTAATCTAGTGGAGAAAATAAACCTGGAAACAATTCTATTGTAATCCAATGTATGCTAACTTTGGTTCAAAAAACCCATAAAGGAAAATAATTCCAATGAAATCACTATGTTTCTATAGAATTATTAAATAAAGTGAAATAAGACAAGAACATTACAATCATTATATTGTAACTGCTGTTTTTGTCTGTATTTACCACAAAGCTACAAAGCGACAACAGTGAATAAGGATGGTGTTTTTTCTCCTAGTCAAGCAGAGAGTGGCTTCAATATTGTATTGAACATAGGTATTCAATATTGAATAAGTAAAAATTTTAATCACATAAAAATTCTAAAAAGGAGTCTAATAAAACTACAGAAAAGATAAAATAGCAATTACTTTCAGTAATTAGAAATAAAATCAAAACTTGCTATTTATATCCTATTTACAATATTTTAAAATATTACAAATAAGATTCTTTTTTTTTTTTTTTTGAGACAAGGTCTCAATCGGTCTTGCCCAGGTTGGAATGCAGTGGCACAACGTTGGCTTACTGCAACCTCCGTCTCCTGGGCTCAAGCGATCCTCCCACTTCAGCTTCTCAAGTGACTTGGACTACAGGCACATGCCACCACACCCAGCTCATTTTTGTAATTTTATTATCCAGGGTTTCGCCACATTGTCCAGGCTGGTCTCGAACTCCCGAGCTCAAGCAATCCCCCTGCCTCAGCCTCCCAAAATGATGGGATTACAGGTGTGAGCCACTGTACCTAAGATTCTTATCTGATGAGTTTTAACTTAAAATTAGTAATGAAATATTTATAAGACCCTTAAAATAGCATTTAATTTGGATTAAAGATCAATTGTTAGCAAGTGAAAAACCACAAAGAAGCCAATACACTGACATTTCAACTCACTTTTTCCAAAGTCACAACAGGTTAAATTATATTTTACTACAATTTGATAAAAAGTTTACAAAGATGTGAAACACAGGAAACATGGTCCTTTTAATTTATTCAGATAGGTATTAGAAATAAAAGCATCCTGGGCTGGGCATGGTGGCTCACGAGGTCAGGAGATCGAGACCATCCTGGCTAACATGGTGAAACCCGTCTCTACTAAAAAATACAAAATATTAGCCAGGTGTGGTGGTGGGTGCCTGTAGTCCCAGCTACTCGTGAGGCTGAGGCAGGAGAATAGCATGAACCCGGGAGGCGGAGCTTGCAGTGAGCCGAGATTGCACCACTGCACTCCAGCCTGGCCGACAAAGCAAGATTCCATTTCAAAAAAAAAAAAACAATAACAAATAAATAAATAAAAGCATCCTGACTAGGCATGGTGACTCACGCCTATAATCCCAACACTTTGGGAGACCAAGGCAGGTGGATCACCTGAGGTCAGGAGTTCAAGACCAACTTGCCCAATATGGTGAAAATCTGTTTCTACTAAAAATACAAAAAACAGCTGGGCGTGGTAGCGCCTGTAATCCCTGCTATTCAGGAGGCTGAGACAGGAGAATCGCTTGAACCCGGGAGAGAGAGGTTGCAGTGAGCCAAAATCACACCACTGCACTCCAGCCTGGGGGACAGAGCAAGACTTCGTCTCAAAAATAAATAATAAATAAATAAACAAACAAATAAATAAATAAATAGAAAAGCATCCTTTGAGAAGCAGTACAACATCCGGAGTAAGCCAGATAAATGTGGCTTCAAAATTTTGGTTCTGCCTCTTACTAACTTCATGAATATAAGTCATGTAATTTCTTTGAGAATAAAGTGTGTTTGTGTGCGTATGTGTATAAGTGGTGTGAAACAGAAGTCAAAGTTCATTCCCCCTCATTTGGATATTCAACTACTCCTGCCCAAGTCACTGAAACACTCATTCTTCTCATATAAGCTGCAGTAGCAACTTGGTCATTACGGATCTAAATGAGTTGGTCTATTTCTGGATGCACTACTCTGTTCCGCTGTTCTATTTATTTATCCTTGTGCCAACAGTTTTAGTTACTGTAGCCTTCTAAGTTCTGGTATCTGGCAGTATTAAGTTTTCTAACTTTGCTTTTCAAAATTGTCTTCACTACTTTTGCTTCCGCTTTTCCATTTTCATTTTTTGCATCAGCTTATCAATTTTTTAAACCTAATTTTATTGATAGCATTCAATGTTTAGATCAACTAGAAGAAAGCTGGTATCTTTATAATAGGGAGTCTTTCAACCTAAAATACGGTATGTCCTTCCATTTATTTAAGTCATCTGTAACTTCCGTCAGCATTTTATAGTTTATAATGTAAAAGATCTTGCCCTTCTTCCACTGGATCCATTCCTAGGTATATGACAACAAAACAACTCCAGTGAAAATATTCTCTACATACAAGAAACAATTTTTCAATGCCATTCCAAGAGATATATGCTACTTTCATTTTTATGTTATTTGGCTAACACTGAAAATCTCTCATGAAGCACATCTGCCTGTATTTAAAGGATACTTTTTGATCCTTAGGGTGCATTATAAGCATGGTGGAATGGTGTAAATTACAGGTGAATTCTTGGTAGATTAAAATAATTTATTTGATTTTCTGAGATGGAGTCTCACTCTGTTGCCCAGGCTGGAGTGCAATGGCGTGATCTCGGCTCACTGCAAGCTCCGCCTCCCGGGTTCACATCATTCTCCTGCCTCAGCCTCCCAAGTAGCTGGGACTACAGGCACCAGCCACCACGCCTGGCTAATTTTTTGTATTTTTAGTAGAGACGGGGTTTCACTGTTCACAGGATGGTCTCGATCTCCTGACCTTGTGACTCACCTGCCTCGGCCTCCCAAAGTGCTGGGATTATAGGCATGAGCCACTGCGCCCGGCCGATTAAAAGTAACTACAAATTACATCAAGTCAGTGTCTCCATGTGGAGGCTACTGAAAATTTCCGTGGGATGAACTATTTTTGTGCTGATTATGCAAAGTATAACATCTGGCTGCCAGGCATTTAATGCCAATGGAACCCCCACAAGCATTGTAACGAGCAAAAACTGTTGCTGCACATTTGCAAACTGTTCACATCCTTGTGAACTCTACTACTAGGCATTTTAAACAAGTGCCCCGAGTGATTCTGATGCCAAAACACAGAATCGGATCAAGTATTTTCTAGTCCTAAGTTTGTGATTATGTTAACTAAGTAAATTAACTGGTGAAAACTTTCTCAGACGTTAAAACCACAATGTCACTGATGTTATTAAAGGATAATAAATAAAAAATTAGTAACCCAAAAGAAGTACAACCAAGATCAAGACATTTTTATACAGAAAACCAAACATCACAAATTCTTCCATACAACTAGTAATATAACTTCTCCATAACATATTTCCTACTCATCAGTAAATAAATTACTTCTAGGTCTACCAAAGGGTTGTAGCTGCTTTTCAATTTATATTAACGTGAGAACCTGTAAGATTCTGTTGAGAGTAGGGTGTGCTGCTCTACACACAGTCCCTAAATTGCCTGCCTTAGATTAACAAGTATTCTTATTTCAAATAAGAAGAAGTACAAATATAACACGTGCTTAGACAAGTATTTTTATCTAAATCTCAAGAATAACTAAACTGAGAAAGGAATCTAAAGAGCTGGTAATCCTATACATACTTTAACCAACGAAAAGCGTAATTTATACCATCATAATGAGGTGATCATTAGATTCTGGGAGACTAATTAGAATAAGTTATTTATATACTTCATAAAATTGTTCAGTTCCCTACAGAATAACATAATGGAAAAAGGAAGAATAGTATCAGGAGTCAGAATTGGATGCTAGCCTTAATTCTGTTATTTACTGGTTTGGGAAAGTCTCTTAATCAATTGATCTTTAATTTCTTCATCTTTAATGAACAAACCACTCTGACAGTCTATGCCAACAATTAGGATGAAATGAAATGATGAATATGAAGGTGCTTTAAAAAAAAAACTATCAAATGCTATTCAGTTACAGAGAACTGTAATTGCTAAAGGATAACAGTATTTTCAGTGAATGCTTCAAATAATTCATACTGTTTTCTGCTTTCATTAATGATTATACGTGAAACTCAGAAAAATGGCAGGTGACCTTACTAATTTTACTTCTCTGAATATTTTATTATAAGAGAAGCACAGGACTAAGTCTGCCAAAGGCCAGCAATTATAACAGAATGATTCTAAAAATTTACAATATCTTGCCTGTTACTAAAATTTTCTGTAATTGGAAGAAAAGACAGGTTACGAAATTTTATAATCCACAGCAAACTAAAGCACAGCCATTTACTTGCTGAATACATGACATTCTTCAGACTAGATAGTCCCCTTTCTTTTTTTATTTTTATTGATTTATTTCTGAGATGGAGTCTTGCTCTGTCGCCCAGGCTGGAGTGCAGTGGCGCCATCTCAGCTCACTGCAAGCTCCGCCTCCTGGGTTCACGCCATTCTCCTGCCTCAGCCTCCCCAGCAGCTGGGACTACAGGCGCATACCGCCACGTCTGGCTACTTTTTTTGTATTTTTTTAGTAGAGACGGGGTTTCACTGTGTTAGCCAGGATGGTCTCCATCTCCTGACCTCATGATCCTGCCGCCTCAGCCTCCCAAAGTGCTGGGATTACAGGCATGAGCCACCACCCCTGGCGATAGTCCCCTTTAAATACATTTTACTGAGTTCAAAGTCCACGTTACACTTTAGCACCCTTTTTTCTTAAGGAAAAAATAGCCAGTTCAAAAATGAAGAGGTACAGGGCAAGAAGCCATTAGTTTGTCAAAACCTAAGTTACATAACAAAAATACGAACACTGTTTTATATCTAATAAGTTCCACATCAATCAAATTACTATGAGCATAAAGATTGGAGTTAAAAAAATTATCAACACTGTATTTTAAAAGTTTATTAGAAGAAGAAAAAGAAGGAAAACAAGGAAAGAACTAGCTGGCTAGCTCCAGGTAGAAAAATAAGGCAATACTAGAAATATTTAATGTTCTTCACAAGGAGTGAAGTATCTCAAAAAAAAAAAAAAGATGTTGACTTCTATACTAGACAATGATGTATAAAACAACTGTAGGTAGACTGCCCCCCTCCTATAGATTAATACAACATGAGAAAATAACTCAACATTTAATATTGAACCTGAAGCCCAGAATTTTATACTGTTCTTTGCATTTCAGGGTAAAAACTAATCTCAAAATTATTCTCTCTCCAAGTTGCTGTCAACATGAGAACCAATATAAAGGGGCTCCAAGGGGCCAAAGAAGGTGTAATTTTAGAATCAAAAATAGATAAAAAATTGATGTCTTACACTGCAATGAACTGAAACATACCAATTATCCCCAAAATCAACCCATTTGTAGATAACAATGAGAATAAAAACACGAGTCACCTTTAAAGGTTGCTAGGGCATCAAAGTTATTCTGAAAGTAAAGGAAAGAATCATGCATTCTTCTGACTCTTACATGAACTGTCTTTCAGGGTAACGGATGAGGGATAGTTATTCTTCTTTAGAGAAAAGTTCCAGATAATAAATGAATAAAGAATGACACAATTAACACATCACCATTTTGCAACCTCTGGAAAAAAAAAAGATGATCGAAGGCTGCTAAAACCATTAGGTGGATCAGGCTGGTCATCTCACAATGGAGACAACCAGACATGTGTCTCCTGATACGGTACAATAAAAAGTAACAGAAGCCCATGTTGTCAAAATAAACCAGCCAACCCATAAACTATCTGACCAAGCCTCTAGATCAAATTCCAGTTTACAGGAAAGAGATACAGGAACATTTTAAATACCACTATGGGGAAGCAATCAGCAAAGTCAAGAGTGTGGGAAAACCAATAGGACAAAGTTTCTTCATCAAATAAATGGAAAGGGGAAAAAAAGATGAAGAAAAAACAATTACACATTAAGACATATCAAACAAACGCAATGTATGAACCTTATTTTGACTGTGATTCAAACGGAACAATTGTTAAAGACATTTAAGTCAATTAAGGAGATTAGAGTTAATAAGAAATTATTTAAAAATATATGATATACTGTAGTTATTATTTTAGAAATAGAACCTCAGATATTACACAATAAAAATGGAAGATAAAATTATTTTTTCATGCGTCTAACTTTAATATATTAGAATAAGCAACAGAGTTGCAAATTTGAACAAGTGTTTTAGATTTTAATGAAAAAATCAACACCCCAGAACTATGCACTGAAATTCTTACACTTCAATCAAAAAGTGATTACTAGTCATCCTGCTAAAAATACATGTGTTGGTTACATGCCTATCTTAAAAAATGAAAAAAAATTTTTTTGAAAGACAGCACAGAATGTTGCTACTGGGCATTTTCTGTGAATCTCAAATAACTAACACTAACAAAGGAACATACTTTGGGAATGCAGATCTCAAGCTTTACATGTAACTGTAATGGTTCTAACATTCACATCTTAAAATCTCCCAGGAAAATAACCTGGAATTAATTCCAACCAATTCTAATGAGAATTGAGAGAACTTATCTCTATCTTATGATTTCATATTCTTGATATGTGAGATCAGTAAAATTACTTAAAAATATGCAAATTCCATTTCCATAGGTCTTTTATACCATCAGCCTTGAGACTTGCTTCATAAATAAATTCACTTCATGGGTACATAATTAAAATACTACTTTTTTTTATTGGACAGCATGAAAGCCTTGCATCATGATCCATTCATAGGGAGGTGCAGAATAGATTATTTCCATGAATAGTATGCAAAGAGAACATTTATGAAATCCTTCAAGTTATTTTCAACCTGATAAGGGTCTATTCGTTGCTAACAATGTTGCCAGTCATACTACCACTAAAGCTATGGGAAACTGGGGGTCACAAAAAGAAAATAACACAGATAATTACTAATTTCAATCAGGGGTGTATTTAAATAGCAGATTTCAAGCTGAAGCTATGTTAGTCTACAACGCAGAACTGCTGGCCCAGTGGTGATTACTTCCCACAATTGACCAGAATTCCTTCCCTAAGCATCTATTAGGCTGGTTTCTTTACAACCTAAAGAAAGAGAAGCACATATCTAGACTGCTCTTTAATCATAAAAGACATCTAAAAAGTCACTTATATCCGATTTCTAAGCAAGCTATGTAGAAACTATTTACTGCCATTTATACAGGCACTAAAGCACAACACAGCAGTAAGAGCTGAACAACAATCTCATTTGAAACTTACCTATGAAAAGATGACAGGACATGACAAATAAAATCTTAACAATAAAACAGAAAACTATTGTGATAGGTCTAATCTTAGGTTTATTATGTTCCAAATTTTTGTGTCCATTTCACAGGCATGTCTTATGAAGGGGGGATGCCTGAGCAGTAATAACAGAAATCAGGAGCTGAGCAGCTCCTGTGACTAAGAATAGATGATAAATGAAGAAAGGTATTAGGCTAAAGACTGGTAAATCTGCACATCTAGTGCTGCAAAGTGGATCTTAGCATTCCATTTGAATACATTAATTGGCTGTATATGTTCAGTATCCCCCAAAATCCTCAAATGAGCAAAGGCCCAGAATTTGGGGTAGAGGACCAGAGTCTTTAAAAAAGAAATCTAGTCCACTGTGTGTGTGCAATAATGTAAATCAAAATGAACAGTGCAACAGATACCTTTGTTACATGGACATTTATTGTATTAACAATTTTTTTTTTTTAAATAGCTATACCCATGTTAATTGGAGGGGGTGGTCAGACATGATCACTAACTTACAGTACATCTGCTTACAGTAGCAACATTACTTTTCAAAACACAAGCTGATTTAAATCTTTCCAAATACGTAAAAGCTGTCAATAGAATCCCTCAGTTTCAGCTGAATAACTAGAATTATAAAAATTCAAAATAAAGTTTAAAAAATAATTTCTTTGACAAGATAGGGATTCATACACAGCCTCTGATGTCCAAAGCCCTTCAAAACGTATTATCTGCATGGATAAATACTTCCTGGGGAAGGAAAAAAGGTAACCACCAATTTAATTATTTGGGGGTGCGAACAATTTTAATATACAAATATAAACAAAGTTCTCAACGCTTCAACTTCAGGGGTACAACAAGCCTAAAACATTTTTAACATATCCAAAAGAGAAGTATATGGCCTAAGCCCATAAGCTTCCTTAAGTGACAAATATACTAAATTCAAATTCACTGAAATAATTCTCTGGTAAAATGGCCAGGCATTGAAAGACCAAAGCAAAAACCAGTGTACTAACCTAGTTCAGTAGCTATGTAACTAATGTTTTTCTTATGGTGTGCAAATCTTTTGAGAGTGAAATTTCTCTTTCACTAGTATGTTTAAATAGTTGACTTTTCAGATGCTCTAAAACACACAAATCAAAAGCACAGACAAGAAAAAACACACCATTATATTTCATAAAAGAAACATAAGAAACAATGGGGGGGGTCTTTACCTTATTGTACATTAGACCCTCACTTTTAATTTTCATGAAAGGAGAACTTTTTCAAAAGACTAATATCTAAAAGCAAAAGCAATTTGGCATGTTTTATCCAACATTAAATATTTTACATATATTATAAACACACACACAAACACACATACATGTATACATACAAATAAAAAGGGTTTTGGTTTTTTTTTTACCTAAATGCAAACTGGATGAGGATCCATGTGATGAAAGTGATGGCGGTGGCGTAAGTGAATGTCCTGGAGTTTGGCTTGGCAGAGGCATGCCTATTGGACTTGGAGAGGAGGAAAATCCCAGACTATTGTAAAATGGTTGCCCTATGGGTGCTAGGCTGCTACTAGATCTTTTGTACAAGTCAGAGCTAGTAGATAGAGACTCTCTCCTTGTGGCACTACTACTTGCAGAACTGCCAACTGAAGAAGAAATAAAAAAAACCCTAATTACATACAGTGTTAACTGAATAAAATCTATCCCCAACTCTCGCTGGGCAATAACAGAAGTGATCACAATAATTATTTTTAGAAACATTTTGGAGAAGATAATTACTGTGATAACTATATATACTAACTTATTAATCATAAAAGGGTATAAATGCACCCCAATAAAGAACCAAATACTTAACAGAGCAGTCATATGTTTCATTATTTCACACATATTTACCACTGACACACCTGATTACTGTGCTTTAATACCCTGGTATGATTTATAAACCCTGGAATTGCAAGTTGTCTGCATTAGGACATGCTAGAGATTAAATTCCTTCAAGTTTAAATTCTGGTAGTATCCTCATCTCTGGAACCTGCTTCTTAGACGTTAACTCAATGCCAAGAAAAGATTATATGAATAAATAAAATATTAGTACATTTCCTTCACCATTCATATGTAATTTGTCGTCTAGCTGTGTTCAAAACACAGCCCTTTAAGTCCATATTGGCCCGAATATTGATCAGTTGTGAAATACAGAGAGCAGCTAACTCAACAGTATTTTTCATACTACACATTCTCCCTTGTTCTCCAACTACATTACAAAATAACTCAACTTTTAGAAAATTAATAGCTCTCATTGTTATCAAACCAAAGACATGCTTTCACTTATCCCACAGGACTCTTCCACTCCTAAGATGCTAATACTGCCTCCTGAGCCCCTTACTCAAGGCTGATCAGGTTTTTGTCATTAGACAATACACAATTTCTCTTACTTCACATCCCTTAATACACTGCATATCGAATTTTTACTTAATACCAAATGTAACTATTATCCTTCTAATCCTTTTTCCTTTTATAGTGCAGAAAATAAAGGCCATGTAGGCCCTGGTGAGCTATACATGCTTAGAAGAGCTAATCAAGATCTGGCTGTTAATCAACACCTGTCTGGATAATCAAATTCCACAGCATGCATCTCTAAGGGCTGTCCAAAACTCTCAGTTCTCAAGTCTCATTTAAAGCCCATATATTCAAGTATGTTTCCTTCCTATTTCTAAGCACTAGCCTCTTTTAACTGAATAACTTTAACATCTAAGAAAATTTCAAACCACATTTCTGAACCTGCCAAATACATTTTTAAATGACAAGCTCTATATTCGGACCAATATGGCAATGCTTTCCAAGGAATCTGTAAGTTTCTATTAAATCTTATTTAACCACAAGTCATATATAAGTAGGTCATACAGGGTATAAAGAAAAAAATTAAGGAGAGTACATCATGGGTAGACCAAGGTAAGAGTATAATACAGACAGAAAACTTAATTACGTTGGTTTTGCCACATTCAAAATTCTATAGAGGGATAAAAAAAACAAAACAGGCTTATGCTACCACATTAGGCAAAAGATTATAATGCTATTCAACCTTTTATACCAGCCAATGGAGTTTCTGAGACTGACCATGTTTTGTTGAAAATTTTACATTTTAAGATATCATAGTAAGAAAATACTAGAGGTGTCTATATGCATTTTTATTGCAAAAATGTATTATAAGCACATGTAATAAAACAGCTATTCTTGAGTTGGTTTTGGCAAAACTGGCAATGTATGTTACCTTAACTATGCTAATTTAAAAGGACACTGTCAAAGTGATTTTTCTAAAATATGGCTACATTTTAAATTGCTATTTCAGAAAATAATTTGACAATGAAAAAAGACAACAGCTCTCTAATGAGAGCAGCATTATTCCCCTGACAAATAATCCAATAAACCAGTTTTGACACATGCAATATTATTTTCCTCCAAAAAGGAAAAGCCAAGCCAAACATTTAAAAAAAATTAAGAAATAACCTTAAACATAAAGAAGCTGGCTCTTTAAGTTTTACTATATGCCTAAATTATCTCCAACAGTATGACTATGAGATATGAAACCAAGTGTACCTAAAATATCTAAGAGGGTAGACAGATTGCTAATCATTCATTAACTGTGAAAAAAAGGCTAAATTATAAACTTTCAATTGTAACAACTCTTTAAAAAAATAACAGGTCATAGAAAAGATGATTTAAATTATATGTTACGATGTTTAGGCTTCTTGGCCAACTGTATCATAAAATGGGGTATTTAACACTGTTAAACATTAATAATTTCATCACAGAGGTAAGAGAACGATTGTGTATGTTACTTGTGTATGTGCATACAGGCACACAACCACATTATGTTTTAGAGTTCATATAAGTATATAATTGCCATAATGTGAAAAGGCAGTGGGCAAACTTGTAAGAGTCCATATGCATAGCACTTGAATAAACTCCCACAAAATGCCCAAGAGAAGGGAGATGATGGACTCTTTACCGGCATTCAGGGGTGGCAATCACTAATGCTCTCTAAAGCAAGGTAAAATGAAGCTCTTACAGATTGGAGTCAGAATTGAGTAAGCCATGCTTGTAAATAACTGAGGCGTGAAGGTTAGTTTTGGGGAAACGGCATCTGCAGGGGACAAAATGTTCATGTCAATCAATTCTTGAAAGGGGGAAAGCAGCCTTACCTAAGAAACAAATGGAAATTTGAAAGAACTGAGTAGGGGCCTAGAAATCTGTACCAGACCATCAGTGACATACTACATGAGAAAGGAAACATGGGGTTTAATCAATGCTTTTTTCTGAATTATTTAGGGCCTACAATTTATAGTTTAGAAACTATTTCCACAAGTTTTTTATGTTACTTGTTCTTCCAGTTTTCCTCAGAATATTTAGGATTCTTTGGAGAAAATATCCCAATTGTGTTAGAAACAAGGAATGAGTCCTATGGGAGTGCGTGACGTGGACAGAGATACACAACTCCAAAAGCAATGAAAAAACTCAAGTACAAAAATGAAAAGATTTAACAATCCCCATGTTCACTGGATTTTCCCTCAGAAATTCTTATGAGCAGTCTTTATATAATTTTGTGTCAGTCAAATATGACATTCACTTATTGTATTTCATGACAATAAATGAAAAAAGATTCTGCCATCTAAAAGTTTATGGCTGTTCTAGACCATCCTTCCTGTATATATGAATGATAAAAGTTCAGAAGACACTCCCTTAGAAAACTGGCAAGCATTGTTAATAATGCCTGGCATGTGTTAGTTCTGCCATTTTCCACACCAGGAAAGAATATAATTTGATGTGGTAAGAAAAGAGATGAGAAACAGATACTAAGGACTGTAGCAAGTCATGTTACAGAAACAGAAAATCTCGAGGTCCAAATAGCCCTATCCTCATGAAGAAAAGGCTGCCAACTGCACCAACAGAACTGGGTCAGCAGTTTTTTCCCTAATGTTTCCTGAGTACTGTGGAAAACTCACAGAATACACCAAGTGTATCAACAAGAAGTCAACGTGGGCCTCTTCTGATTTCACTTAGTTCTTCCTCTATCACAGGATCCAGGAACCAGTTTGAGTGGGTCAATTATTTAGTGAAGCTATTTAAAATTTTGATTTCTTAAGTGTCATATAAAGCTAAGATACATGAATAGATACCCTTTTAAGTAAATTTTTAGTGACAAAGGCTAACTTATTTAATCTAAAAAAAGATAACCATACTGGTAGTTTCTTAGGGGATTCTGTTGAGAACATTTCATTACTTATACACACACATATGTATTTTTTTATATTAGGCCAAATTTTAAAACTGTAATAAACTACCAGCATTTAATAAGAATAAACCATCTAATAAGCACACAAAGATAACTGCTTTAAAATACCAAAAATTTAAGATGGCAAAATATTTACCTCCACAAACATTATGTAGTGAATGAAGATGAGCTAATAATTAGTGAATAATATATTGACCCAAATAACCTTACTAAAACAAAAATTACAGTAATCAATTCCTAGAGCCAGGGAAAAAGGAAATGTATTACATATGAGTTAAGAATAGGCTGCTTGTAATGAGTTAAACATTGGTGAGTGTTAAAAAAGACTTGCAGGATATTTTTTTTCCTACAAAACTAAACCAGCAGTCCAATAATTTATTCCTGTCCTTCCTATACTACATGCTATTATTGCTTATTTTAATGTTAAACACACTCATATACCTCTTCCACTTAGCAGAGTATGCTCATTGTAAAAAAAAACTTACCTGATGAACCAAATCCACTGAGGGCTGAGCCTATAGCAGCACCCAAAGAGTTACCACTTCCAAAGCCAAGAGATGTACTTCCAGGTTGACCAGGTCCATGAGAAAATAAAGAACTACTCTGGGAGCTATTAGTCAAAGAACTGCTTCCATAAAATGAATTAGATTGCAGATTAGTGCTTGGCTGCTGTTGCTGCTGCTGCTGTGGTGGCTGAGTGCCAATTGGCCGAAACAGACCATTTGTGCTGCCTGTAAGGCTACTTGCAGTTCCTCCAGCTGCTGCTGCCGCTGCTGTAAAATAAATTTCAGATACTTCTTTAAACCAGCCAGGAAATTATTCTGTATTTAAAAAATGAGACCTCAACACTAGAAAAATATTATCCTAAAAATGTCAGTTACACTTACCAGCTTGTGCTGCTGCTGAACTAATTAAAACAGGTGTTGGAGCCATTAACCGAACTGGAGTTCCAAGGCCAGTCCTTGCTCCAGGGCCAACCACTAAGGCACCAGTCTGATCATAATAGGCAGTTGGAGCTAACACTTGATAGCCTAAATAAAATAAATGTTCACTAATGAAAGCACTTATTACAAAAACATGGATATTTATTTTCCCCTGCATTTGTATTTTTTCAACTAGAAAACATAGCTATTTGTATTATTACTATAAAATCCTCAGTTAATATATGCAAAGCAACACACTTGACAAGGTCTTACTAAATATATGAAAAAGTAATAGACTGTCATTAAACATTTTTTCTCTAAATTTTACTTAGGGGCCACAAAATGAAGAGGTATTTTCCTTAATATAGAAACTACAGGCTATGAAGGAAGGGCTGATATTAGAAAAAAATATCACCATTTAGTCCTTCAAAGAGGAAAGATTTAAAAAACTGGGAATAGCGAGGTAGAACACTGTATGAAATGTTTACTATGCAATTTCATTGAAGTTCAAAACCAAGTGTCTTATTACCAGCATTCCCTTAGATTTTCATTTATAACCATCTCTTTAACAACTTAAGCCAAACATTCTATTTGTGAAGATTCTCAAGCTAGAGTTTAATTAAAAATCACACAGGCTTTAGTTTTACTGTAGCCTTAAGCACAAGGTAGGTAAATCTGCAATCTTCACAACTAGTGGAGAATAAAGTTAACTTTTTAGCAGATTTTCTTAATGGAGATTCCCTGTTGAACCAAAAACACAGAAGATGATTTAAGTAAGTATTTTGTTAATTCTCCTAAGGATGGTATACAACAAGCATCACTCTGGAATCATAGGAGAGAAGTTAACTATATACACTGTGGATACTTTAGAACAATAAGAACAAGGCTTTATTCTTTTCTGGAACACAGTTGAGAAAGGCTGCCCTATAAAGGAACAAAACCTGAGGCCCAATAACCTTACAACTATCAGCAAAAAATATACTAGCAACTGTTTTTTCCCTTAAAGAGTGCTGTCTTGCTCTGCTGTCTAGGCTGGAGCACAGTGGCATAATCATAGCTCACTGCTGCCTCGAACTCCTGGGCTTACATGATCCTGCTGCCTCAGCATCCTAAGTGGCTGGGACTACAGGTACACGCTACCAGGCCTGGCTAATTTCTTATTTTCTATAGAAATAGGGCCTCACTATGTTGCCTAGCCTAGTCTTTAACTCCTGGGCCAGCGATCCTCCCGCCTCAGTCTCCCAACTGTGTCTGACCCTTTAAGAAGTTTTTTAAAACACAGACTATATTGAAATACATTCCAACATCAATTTTAGTCTTATTTTGTTAACACTATGCAGAAATCAGAGTTATAGTAAAATTAGTGATAATGCAGCACAAGCATTTTATTGCCTTTAAACACAGTAGGCTAAATTCAGCTCAAATATAATAAACAACGCTCAGATAAACACTTCACCTACAAGACTGAAACTTCCACATGCACAGGTTGTTTTCAGTAAATATAGTAATTCTGACCAAGAATAAGCATTAGCACGCTGCTAATAAAACATCCACATTACTAGTAAATTTCAAGATGTACATACCAGTCAAGAGTCTTAACTAGTATTTGTGGTCTAGTCCTAAATGCAAGGCACACAAAAATATTCTTGTTCAAAAACATTGTCATTTACTTAACATCTGATTTTGAATGAAAAATAAAAGTAAATCCATTTGGACATTTGGCTAAAAACACTCTACTGACAAATCAAACAGCACTTAACTGCTACTTAACTAAATTTTGCATATATAAATTCCCAGAGACAAAATAATCCACAGTCAACTCATCTCTGAAGGCCTGTTCATTTACCTTCTAAATCTTTCTCAAATCCATCCATTCTTGTGATGGTTACTTTCCTGTCCAACCAGATTATATGGTCTGCCCTTGCTCTTTTGTTCCGTGTCTATATAACACATTCTCCACAGAGACTGTGGTCTGAGATTGATATTAAAAGATATCAATCCACACTCTTGCTCCAAACCTTCCAAAGGGTTTGAAATGAAAAGTAAAACTCTGAATATGGCCCACAACGTGATCTGGTTGGTTCCTGGCTGTCTTTCCAGTTTTACCTGGTACTTATGTACCTGTTTTATGTTTTGGGAAAAAAGGGGGTTCAAACTCCTCAGAAGCACCATGCTTCCCCTCAGCACAGGAGTTTGGTGCATTCTGTTCCTTTGTCACAGAATATTTTTTCCCACTCTCATTCTGTACTTAGCTTAATGTTTCATCAATTCATCAATTTGACAAATATTTATCAAGTGGCTACCACATGCCAGGCCCTATTCTAGGTACTGGGATAAAGCAGGGAAAAATAAGGAAAAATATCCTTAAAGGAGATTATTTTCTGCTTCAAGTGAGATAAATGAAAAATAAGTAAAAAGGTACGTTAGACAGTTTTACATATTAAAAGGAGAGAAAAATCAGACAGGGAAAGTGGAGAGAAGTTATTGGGCAGTGACAATAGTGTTAGTAATTCGTAGCTGAGGGTCCTGAAGAATCTCCATAACAAGATGACATACGAGGAAAAATCTAAACTGGTGAGAGAACTAGTGAAGCAGGTATCTATAGGAAGACATTTCCAAATAGAAGGAACAGAAAGTAAGCCAGTACGACTGGAAGAGAGACGGAGGGAAGAGTAAGACAGGCAACAAGGGGCCAGATCCTTACAGGTCACTGTAATAACTTGAGCTTTTACTTTGACTTCAGGCAGGAAACCATTAGTTTTTAGGAGACGAGTGAATTACTTTGACGTTTCTTACTTCATTTACTTCAGTTACTGTGTAGAGAGAGGACTCCACAGGGGAGAAAAAAGGGACAAGAAGATATGTGAGAACCCAGATGGAAAGCTAATCCAGAGAAGTAATTAGGACCAAGTCAAAATAGAAGTAATGGGAGAAAGGTAGTTGAATTTGGAGAGCCCTCAAGATTTGCTGAGATTAGACGTGGAATGTGAGGAAAAAAGGAGTCAAGGATTCCCCTTATTTTTTGGCCTAAGAATTATAAGAACAGAGTTTCTATTTATGATAAAGATGGACATCATATAATTTATCCAGTTTACATTTTCTAATTTACTATCATGAGATTGTTCCTAATAGCTAATGACTGTTTAATTTTCCTGTTATTGGTTATTTATGCCTTCTCTGTTTTGATGAGTCTCTGAGGTTATCAACTTTACTGTCTTTTCAAAGAGGTGGTCAACTTCATTGTCTTTTCAAAGTAATTTCTGGGATAATTATTTTGCTTGTTCTCTATCTCATTCACATCAGCTCCCATTTTTATTATGTACTTCCTTCTACATTCTTTGGTTTCATTTTTTTTTTTTTTTTTTTTAGTTTCTGGATAAATGCTTAACTCATTCATTTCCAGCCTAATGTTCTAATGTAATCATTAAAACTTATACATTCTCTTATGTTCTGTTTTTGTTCTAATCTACAAGTTTAAATATGTAGCATTTTCCCTATAATTCCATTCAAAAGCTGCTAATTTCCATTGAATTATTGTTTTATCTATGGCCATACAACTGTGATCATGCCTGATCTCATCTGAATTACCTTTTTGCTACTGAGAAAGTCTGTGACTAAGGTTAGGTGAATGTACCAAGAGTGGGAAAAGGAAAAAAAAAAAAGACGTAGGGAAGAATGATATAGAAAGACAAGACATGGGGAATTGAAAAACAAAAACAAAAACTAAAAAACATGGTCCTCATACACAAGAATTATGCAATCTAGCAGAGAAGGAAACACACTCCTTAATTCTAAAATGCCACTGACTTTAACATATGACATAGATCTAACAACTTCCCTTCAGAGTAACAAAACTCTCTAACTTTAAGACATTTCCCATCTACAACCACATTAAAGTAAGTGTTGTAGAATGGTGAAAATAAACCAAATAGCTAAATGAAATGCAAGGCATACAGAAGTACTAAAGAAAGGTGCGAGTAATATGCCAAAGAGAGCAGACAAGGGAATAATTATCAATTAATGAGCACTGGGAAAGATTGAGGAAAGCTTCATGAAAGGGACCATATTAAGATGAGAAGAAAAGTTAATCATAAAATGTCTATGGGCTGAAATTTTAAAAAGCAAACACTATATACACCAATTTTGTTTAAAATTTATAAAGGGGTATTTTAAGCTAGAAAAAAAAAGGAACATGAGCTAGGACTAGAGGCATAGAAGTGCATGGTATGTTTGGATAACAGTATATGGTCTAGTGCATTAAAGCACAGGACTATGAAGGAATTCGAGACATTTGGTAGGCCTATATCTCAGCACTTTGGGAGGCCAAGGCAGGAAAATTGCTTGAGGCCAGGAGTTCAAGACCAATCTGGCAACACAGACACTGCCTCTATAAAAATAAAAATGACCATGAGGCAGAATGGTAGAGAATTGGTAGTAAATCATTGGATGTGGAGGCATAGAAGAAAACCAATAGTTAAAGATAACTTTGAGGTTGAAGCTAAGAGTTTCTAGTTCTAAAGAATAGTAGAGTTAAGTGAAACAAGGTAAACAGTAGACAGGAAAATTTGGAAATGTGAGTTCATTTTCTGACATTTTCAATTTGAGGAGTGCCTGCAACATAAAAGTAGAAATGTTTGGTACAAGGACAGACATGTATGTATTAGGTGTTCAGAAAAGAATTCAAGACGCAGATGTAAACTCACAGGGGATGACAGTTGAAAGGATTAATGAAAATATACTCTCCTAAGGAATAAGTGTAAAGGATCTCCATTTTTCCTATCTGAAACCAAAATTCAAAGAGGAAAATAACTTGGGCATGGTTACATGATAGCTATGTGGTGGAAATAAAGCAAATCTAACTCTGAAGAAGGTAGCCATTAAGTCAGACTGTCTTTTATATTTAAGGATATATATAGAGGAAGCAGAGACTAATAAAAAAGCAATGAGAGGTAAAAAGGCTACCAGTGAAATACCACTCAGCAGAAAGGAGTTACAAAGAGTTGGACAGAGTCAACAGGGTGAACTGCAACAAACTGAGCATAAAAAGATACAGAGGAAATTATAGTTTGTAACTGTCTCTAACTTATATTAGAGACACTACAAAGGAATTATGGAGGCAGAATTTAAAAGAGGTATGGGGTAGAGTATACAATTTGAAGCCAGGCGCAGTGGCTCAAGCCTGTAATCCCAGCACTTTGGGAGGCCGAGACAGGTGGATCACGAGGTCAGGAGATCGAGACCATCCTGGCTAACACGGTGAAACCCCGTCTCTACTAAAAAATACAAAAATCTAGCCGGGCGTGGTGGCGGGCGCCTGTAGTCCCAGCTACTCGGGAGGCTGAGGCAGGAGAATGGCGTGAACCCAGGAGGCGGAGCTTGCAGTGAGCTCAGATCCGGCCACTGCACTCCAGCTCGGGCGACAGAGCGAGACTCCGTCTCAAAAAAAACAACAAAAAAAAAATTTGACTAATAGTCCATGAGAGAAGCAGAGTAGAGATAAAGCTTTTTAGGACTGAACAGGCAGAACAGCACAGTGGGTTGAAAGGAAGGACTGGGAGGGGGAAAGACTTAAGATTCAAGATAGAAAAACAACAGCACACAGGATAAAGCAGAAGAGTGAAGAACAGGACAGTAACTTGGGATCTGATAAAGTACTGAAGAAAGCTAGAAAGAAGAGTTAAAGTATGAGCCCTGAAGGAACATCGATTTTCTCAAGTGAGCCCTTTTTAGTATACACATTAGCTTTATAACTATGTAACTATTTGGATACATAAAATGAGAATTATTTCATCGTCACAGTCTGGGCAGAATGAAGTAAAGAAGGCATCAAAAAAAGTTTTAGTGTGAAGGGATCATGTGAACAGCCCAAAAGTCACCGAAACATACAAATACAAATTCTAGTAAGGCCCTTCTTATGAGAGTGGTTTTTACATTTATATTTCTAAAAAGGGTAGGGCTGCGTGCAGTGGCTCACGCCTGTAATCCCAGCATTTGGGAGGCCAAGGTGGGCAGATCACAAGGTCAGGAGTTCAAGACCATCCTGGCCAACATGGTGAAACCCCATGCCTACTAAAAATACAAAAATTAGCTGGGCATTTGTGGCAAGTGCCTGTAATCCCAGCTACTTGGGAGGCTGAGGTTGCAGTGAGCCAAGGCTGTGGCACTGCACTCCAGCCTGGTGACAGAGAAGCCCCTTCTCTACTAAAAATACGAAGTTGGGCATGGTGGCACGCACCTATGAAGTCTCACCTACTCAGGAGGCTGAGGGAGAGGAATCACTTGAACCCGGGAGGCAGAGGTTGCAGTGAGCCAAGACTGCATGCACCACAGCACTCCAGCCTGGGCAACAGAGCGAGACTCTGTCTCAAAAAAACAAACAAACAAACAAACAAAAAGTTTTACCTATTTTTATCATCACTCAAAAGATACAATCAACTGTTTTTAGACAAATATAGAACAAAAGGTTGCTTTTTTCTAGAATTACTAACAGAATTCACTGTTGAACAGCAGCAAAAGAGAGAAAAAAAGAGCTTACTCAAAGAAGGGAAAGAAGAAATATGAATATAAAACTAAATTGTAAGATCGAAGTTAACAAAATTAAGAGCAAAATACTTTGATTTTATTTGCTCAGTGGTTCATGCCTATAATCCCAGCACTTTGGGAGCCCAAGGCAGGTGGATCACTTGAGGTTAGGAGTTCCAGACCAGCCTGGCCAACACAGTGAAACCTTGTCTCAACAAAAAAATACAAAATTTAGCCAGACATGGTGGTGCGCCCCTGTAATCCCAGCTACTCGGGAGGCTGAGGCACAAGAATTGCTTGAACCTGGGAGGCGGATGTTGCACTCAGCTGAGATCGTGCCACTGCACTCCAGCCTGGGTGACAGAGTGAGACTCCATTTCAATTTAAGAAAAAAAAAAGAAGAAGAAGAAGAAATAAAACTATGAGCTGAATATAAACAGCAAAGGTATTTATAAGAAATGAGTAATAGGGCCAGCATCAAGAGCCTAGGAGGATCAATGGGTTATAGGACACAGCAAATACATGCAGGCCAGAGGCACTCTCTTAATCCAGGTTCCACAGAGAAACTAGTTAAAAGCAGGAAAAACTGTTGTACTCCATAACTCCTCTCCCCATTCTACATATAGCTGAAACCTAAGAAGAACCCAAAATAGTCTTAGTGGCCCTCAAAAACTCCCAGCTCACTTCAGCCCAACATCCATGTGCCTAAAACAACTTCAGCTTTACAGTCCACTTCTCAAAAGTCTGCTTTTGCCTAAGGTCTCTAATCCACAATGACTCCATGACAGTAGAGTCCAGGAAGCAAAAATATATGGCTGGCATATAAAAAATAAAACAATGAGAATGCCACCCACTCTACTATCATTTCTACTTCAGGGACAGCATGATGAAAATCTTCTCTTTATCCCGTGAACCACACAAGATGATAAATTCAGATCTTAGAATTCCAGAGAGGAATAAATGTAACTGAAATAGAAATTCTTCAAACAACATACCGAAGTATTTACAAGTACTTAATGTATAAAAGAAACTCTCAATCATGCAAGTCATTATTTTTTCCAATACACTGAACATATTTCCTAAATGATCTGAATAGAAAAGTAAACTGCATTACGATTAAATGGAAATTGGAACTCAAATACTATTAATAAGTAACCCACTGATATAGGGACAACCGCTGATATACCAAACGCGAAAAAAAGCATACTTAAATCTTCAGAAAAGAATGGCAAGTTATGCCTTATCTGTTGATATTCAAATATAGCTTTAAAGTTTAAAAACAAATGCTGCATTTTTTTTCTTAGAAAACAACCTACCTTCCTCTATTATCATTAGTGATCGTTTCACAAAAAAAGTACTTTGTTACCCTTTCCCAAAAGTTGTACAGTAGCAATAGGTAGAAATTTTATACTGTAATTTTTTTATACTAGGCTTTCCTAGACACATTATCGACATTGTTGCTATTAAGTTATACATAATAGCTTTAAATGCTATAAATGGGCTAAACAAAATTAAACAGGGTTCAAAGTAAAAAACATTAGCTGCAAATTCTTCTGGTATTAACTAAACAACTATTCTTACAAGGCAGGAGTGGCAAATAGGTTCTATCTTGCATACCAACTCTCAACAACTGTTTTACTTCTTGAAGCAATATATTAAAAATTCTGGGTTAGGTTTAGATAGATGTTATAAAAAATGGCTGCATTGAGAATTCTGATACATATTTGCCATTCCTGTCATTGACTCTCACAATCAATACTGATTTCAATTATTAGCATCTGAGTTCTAAATATTTCGTTACAGGTTGGCAAGATTTTAAATACAGTTTGATTTTTTTTCACTCTTCAGTGTGAGTACCTACACTTAACATTTTAAATCTATTCAAATTTCCACAAATGACCAATTGTATACCTGGCATGCCAGTAGCAAGACCCTGACCAAAAGCCAAAGTTGGATTTGCTGCTGCAGCTGCCGCAAGTGATTCTGCTTGCTGCCCTTGCTGACCCTGATTGGGAGTAAGAGGACGCTGACCTGCTCCAGCACGGAGAACCTACAAAGGTAAAACGATTTTCTTAAAATCAATATAAAATAATGGATAAGTAAATTTATCTTGGACAACTGTGTATTTATTACAAACAGCATTTGGATATTCTTTAAACATTTACATGCAAGGAAATGTAGATTTAGCATGAAAAATCACAAAATACATTAACATCAAAAACACAATCACTAGCTCGTAACAGCTAGAACAATCTATAAAGCAACATGGAGGTTACAGAAAATCTTTGGTTAATAACTATTTCTAATATTTCTGTTCTTTAACAAGGTAGTTTTTAAAAAAAAATAAATAATGAGCTTTTATTATTCTCAACAGCAGAGAAGACTCCAGACTGTCTTCCACTGGAACTGAATCCACACTGTGGAGGGCACAAGCTGTGGCTGGGCCTGGAAGACACGCCTCAGAGATTCCCTCAGTCCTGCCACCTTGTGGAAGATATTTCAAAAGAATGAACGGTAAACTCATGTGACCAGCAGGGAAGACAACATCGAAGAAACTTTCCTGCCTAAAATCAGCCTCTGTCCAGAGCTAGCACATGGAAGGAGACACTCCTTCTCCTGGGGTCACATCTTCACTGGAAGGCGGGTGGGAGCTCACTGCTGTGAGCCACATCTCCTCCTCTCTCGGCCTCTCTATGCTGGTACTTTATCTGACTGCATCTTCCTCTGTTCCTTGGCTACAGTGTTTAATTCTTGAGAAGAGAATGTTGAACAAGTCAAGTCCTTGTCACCCTCAGTCAGAACTCTCATTTGACTTGGAAGATTTGTGCTTCTATTTTTTCTTTATCTTTTCCTTCTTCCTTTACTTATGCTTTTCTTTCCTCTTCTTATGCTTGTCTTTCCTCTTCTTATGCTTGTCTTTCCTCCTCTTTTTCTTGTGTTTCTCTTTATTTCAGAGGAACTGGAGCTGCTCCCATCTTCATCTGAGGTAGAATCCTCCAGTAACTGTGTTAACTGCTGCATCCTTACATCCTTTTCATGTCTTTTATTGCCTCGTATGATGCCATACATGGGATCTCCATGTGCTGCTCTGAACTGTTCTAACTTTTGGTTGCCTTTGATTAAAAAAGGGCATTCTTTGTCGCCATTTGGTGACCACACCATTTGCAATGCCAACCCAAGCATCCTTTAATCTTGCTGCTTTAGGAATGAATTTTCCATCACCAAGAAATTTTGAAGCAATCCAAAGAAAAGTAATTGCTTAACTTTGACTTCTTTCTCCAGTGGCATCCAAAGTCCCAAAGTCCTTTAGTTGGTGTGTGAGCCAGAAATTCTCTGGCATGTTCATTGCCTGGTACATCTGGCATGCAGTCTCCTGGCTTAGTCTCATCTTCCTTGATAAGCCCAGGAGGAGGTTTTTTTCATAAAAGGACTCCAAGTGCATGAGCTGCGTTGTGCCGCTTTTGCTCCCGGCGCCACTGTCCTGCAACTTGCTCAGGAGGTGGCCAAAATCCTGGCCTCGGCCACTTGATCCCCGCCTCCCTGCGGCTGGCCCCACGTCAGTGCACCAAGCCCCCAGAGCTCAGGGCTGTAAGACCTGTTACTAACAGTCGGTAGTTTTTTTTTTTTTTTTTTTTTTTTTTGTCTCCCTAATACAACTCTTTTATTTCTAATGAAGAACTGGGACTTAAAATAATAACGATAATAAGTAAGTTTTTTTTTTTTTTTTTAAGATTTGTTTGGGAGTAGGAAGAACGGCAAAATCTTAAAGATTTTAAAATTAGATTTTTTTCTTTGTTTAATCCTTTTTTTTGAGACAAAGTCTCGCTCTGTCACATAGGCTGGAGTGCAATGGCATGATCTCAGCTCACTGCAACCTCTACCTCCTGGATTCAAGTGATTTTCCCACCTCAGCCTCCCCAGTAGCTGGGACAACAGGTGCATGCCACCACATCTGGCTAAGTTTTTGTATTTTTAGTAGAGATGGGGTTTCACCATTTTGGCCAGGCTGGTCTCAAACTCCTGACCTCTGCACCTGGCCTAAAATTAGATTTTATTAAAATTATTTTCTAGGCTGGGCATGGTGGCTCACACCTGTAATCCCAGCACTCTGGGAGGTCAAGGCGGGTGGATCACCTGAGCTCAGGAGTTCAAGACCAGCCTGACCAACATGGAGAAACCCCGTCTCTACTAAAAACACAAAATTAGCCGGGTATGATGGCAAGCACCTGTAATCCCAACTACCTGGGAGGCTGAGGCAGGAGAATTGCTTGAACCCAGGAGGCAGAGGTTCTGGTGAGCTGAGATCACTCCACTGCACTCCAGCCTGGGCAACAAGAGCGAAACTCCACCTCAAAAAAAAAAAAAAAAAAAATTCTAAGGCTGAAAACGGAAATATGGAAAGATTCGGCAAATAAAGTATGAATTTGTTATGAGACTGCTGTAGACCAAATCAAGTTTTCAGGATTCAGAAGCCTTAATAAGAGTAAAAGCTGCTTTTAAACATAATATTTTAAAAAGAACACAAGATTATATCAAAACAAAGTGGAAACTTAGTCTGGTCAAGGTTTACTATTCTGGAATACATAGCTGCTGTAGCAATCATATACAAGCATGATAAACTTAATCATTAATTTTACACTACTCAGGACAAGAGGGAGTCATTTTAAGTCCCTCTCTGTAAGAATCAAACACAGGTGTGTATATTTTAAGCTAATGTGACATTATGTTTGTCCAAAGATATAGATTAAAAAATAATTTATTAAACAATGAAGTGATATGATGTCCAAGGACCAAGCCAAAAACAGCTTCAACAGAGCATCTATTTAGAATCAAAATATATTAGTCGAGGGCGGTGGCTCATGCCTGTAATCCCAGCACTTTGGACGGCTGAGGTGGGTTGATTACTTGAGGCCGGGAGTTCAAGACCAGCCTGGCCAACATGGTGAAACCCCATCTCTAATAAAAATAGAAGAAATTAGCTGGGTGTGGTGGTGCACACCTGTAATCTCAGCTACTTGGGAGACTGAGGTATAAGAGTCGCTTGAGCCCGAGGTGGAAGTTGCAGTGAGCCGAGATCATGCCACTACACTCCAGCCTAGGCGACAGAGTAAGACTGTCAAAAAAATAAATAAATAAAAATAAATAAATAACATATATTAAAGGAAATTCAGAATAAAGTTTAACTGCCAAGTAATACCATGGTGCTTCTTTGGTATAAATACAATGAATGCGACAGCCAGAATCCTGATATTTATTACAGTGTTTTTAGATTTATCAAGTTAGTTCTTTTGAAAAAGGCTGAAATTTTAAAGATATAAACATCTTTCTTTTTCCAGAAATTAAAGCTAACCTTTAGTGAAAACACATTATCATTTCTTGCTTAAAAATATAAAATACCTATTAATCTCTTTTTACTGGTCAGAAACACGTTAACATTTAAAATTGTAATTTAAATACTTGGAAAAATATGAAGGAATAATTATTTTGATAGGAACATTATTAACATACTAATAAGTGAGGAAAAGAAATTTAGAAACTGCTAGATTTCAAGATCGCAAAATAACAGAAACACAGAAACTGAATACAGCCAAATCTTTTAAATTCATAAAACAGTGACTAGGGAAAAAAAAAAATCCCACGCATAAATACTTGTGTATCAACTATATGCCAGGTGTCATGTTACATAGTGAGGAAACATAAGTCGAAAAACACAAATCTTAAACATTAGGGGCTCAAAGAATTTCAAAGAATACTTGGTATTACGAAGGCCTACCTGTTGCTGTCCAGGCTGAGCTTGTGATGCTGCTTGCTGATTGGCTGTGTTATTTGCCGCAGCTGCAGCTTGCTGCTGAAATAAGTTGGCTGGATACACCCCCCATGGAACGCCGTAATACTGAGGTGGAACCACCGCTGGACCTGAACCCCACACCCGACCCCCGAAAAAAAAATTACTGATTTTACAGAGACATGAGGTTAGTTACCTATGAGACGTGAGGTTAGTTACCTATCATTAGATTATAAAAGGGGGCAGAAAGAAGACTTAGAGAAGAACATGTCTTTATAATAAAAAACAAAGTATTGATGGGTGACAGCAACGGTCTTAAACGATGAGAATCCAACCTCAAGGCTACCAATAAACTGATAGGACACTTAACCATCTATCTAACATTTAACAAATGCCAATTTTTGGGTCTGACACTACACAGATAAGATACTCAGAGAACACAGCTTCCATAAAACTAAGATTTTTTAAATGCTCAATTCATTACTTCTCTCAGAATTTTGACAACTGAGATGGATTACAAAATAATTTTTAAATATTTTACTTTCCAATCTATAACACAAAACTGAGGAACATTCTGGTACCAAGCATGCTACAATGGTAATTGAATTGAAAACCTTAAAATTTAAAATATTTTTCATATTTCGCAGTTAGTCACAATTCTCACAGAACAATTGCAAATTATAAGAAAACAAATGAGACGTCAGCATTTATGTGGTTAGGAAAATGAAACTGAGTCAAGACAAGAAAGCACTAGATAATACAAGCACAAAGAAAAACAGAAGGCAAACTAGGAAAATAAGAATAAATTGTTCCTGCTCTAGTCTACTTTATTCAAGAGAATATTTGATTCCTGGAGAGTAAGTAGTTCATGTACAAAAAGCTTCACCATTACAATAATGAATAAAATGTCATGATTCCTGACTTACATAACAAATATGTCCTAAAATGTTATCAGTGGAATTTTAGGACATCTTTATTTGTATTAATACATTTTTAAAAGTCAAACTCTCGGATTCACGTTGCATTCAAAGGGGAAAAAAGCCCAGTATATTTGACTGAATCACTAAAATAAAAAGTTTTTATTTCTATAGGTAGCCAGGTAAGCTGAACCTGAAATGAGGACTATTAAAACACTGCATAGAGTTTACAAAACAAGGATACATTGTACAAATAAAATAAAGATACATTGTAAAAAGGGTACACTGTAAAAATAAAACAACGAAAAGGATACATTGTAAAAAATAAAATAAAAAGGATACATTGTAAATATGAAAGGATACATTGCAAAAAAATAAAAGTTTTGTAAACTCTATTCATGACATCTACCTAGAAACTCATCCAACCTAGCCAGAAGCCTGAATTTATTAACATGCTGAAATTATAATATTTTGGATACATTGGGACAAATTAAAGAGTATTATTGAACATAATTTTATTTTTTTTACTTTTACAATGTGGCTACTACAAAATCTTAATCTACATTTTCTGGCTCACATTGTATTTCTATTGGACAATGCTGGTCCTAGAAAACCTAAGTCCAAAATACACAGAATACTTATACACAAACTAAACGACCTCTTAAAGTTACTTCTATCAGACCCACAGTTTAGTGGTTCTCTGTATTATACCAACACTTTACGTACTAACATCCAGTTAAATGACACCAGAAAAGCTCACATCCTTATAGAATCACATCCAAGTCCACACCAAAAGCTAATGAATGACAGTTTACTTTCATTCTGGTAGCTCAGTTATCAAGTATAAATTTGAAATTTCTTCCCCATTTTTTAAAGCAAGATCTTCACTTTAAAAGTCAGTCTCCTAGGAAAAGACTGACTGTCAGAAGTGGATTTCAAACTGATTAGTGACAATATTTCAGTGAAGATATCGCTCAAAGAAAAAAAACCAGTGACAGCCTCAAGTTCTAAAAGTCAGCCTACTAGCAGACTCATTCCAATAAACGAAATTCTAAGGCAGACATCAACCTATTCTTGCCTGTATAATCAATATAAACAATGCCTCAGACTAACTCATTTCTGTCTTTGTAGACACCTCAACCTAAAACGAACTCTTCCCAACAACCCCAACTAAAATCAGCCAATTGCTTTGTTCAAATAAGACTGTGCCTGATCAGCACACAACTTTTCCTTACTTATACAGACAATAAATACAGCTTTTTTCTTGTTGTTTTTGTTTTTAGACAGTCTCACTCTGTCGCCCACGGTGGGCGCTTTGGCATCCCAAAGAGCAGGTGTGAGCCACTGCACCTGGACAGCTTTGGCTTTTATTTCAGATTCTGAGTGATAGTCTCAGGCTGGGCAGTTTTTAGTAAGTTCTTTCTAACTTGATCCAAACGTTTTGTCCCCCAGCTTGTTTGTACATTTTAGCATTGCTCGAGAAATTTTAGATACATATTTTCTCAGAATTACCATATCTGTTTACCTTACTCTATTCTATCCCTGACCTATATATGCAGGACACCTACCTTTATTTTATTTTCTGAGAAGTACTTTTACTTTGCATTGTCTCTGTGGGTAATGGGGTTGGTCATTAAAATGGAGATTCGTGGTTGACAATAGATTTCTAAAACTATAAAGCTGAAATGTAAGCCAATTACGTATACGAGGAAAAGTTATTGTGTAAGCATTTCCCTGAAGCATTACAATTGAAAAATAATACTAACTTCCTGGAAACTTTAGTTCATTCTGGATAATGTTTCAGTTTTTCTCAGGAATTTCAAATTGCCCAAATAGATAAAAATAAAGCTTACACCCAAAACTAAATACATTGAAAAGCAGCCATAATAAAGATAAACGAATGGTATGTTACCTGCTAATGTAGCTGCTGCAGCCAATCCTGCTGCAGTATACGGATCGGTCCCTGGAGGAGCAGCACTAATAATGTATGGATTTGGCACAAATGCAGCTGGAGCAAGGCCTGCTGAGAATACACCAGCTGTATTTTAAAAGGGGAGAAATAATAAACAACAATGTAAAGTATGATTTTTTTCATTACATAAAAACATTTCTACTCTGAATCTGGTGTGGAATGGGGGCGGGGAGTAGAGTGGGCATAATGGTTACATTTTTACTAAGTGACCTTGGGCATGTACCACTAATTCTAAAGTTTTCATTTAAGAAACAGCTGTTTTGTAGAATTGCTGTGAGAATTAAATGTAATACCGATTATGACATAACTGTACTGTCTCTAGGGGTATGTTATAGAAAATAAAAATATAAATTCAAAAATAAAAAGTAAATGACTGCACAGTATTAGCAGGAGACTGGCACAAAATAAATGTGAGAGCTAGAACTGCTACTGGTAAATAGTAGCTTTTCACTCAATCTTACAAAGTCACATTATGAGGTAGTGGTTCAGTGAGGCAGGAATATACAATCTGCCCTCACAAAGCACTTGAGGTATATTAGCAAACAGAATATAGCATATTAAGTGCTCTGGGCACAGAGAGGAGAAACATCATAAACTTTGGAAGGGGTGAGTAAAATGAATGAGGTATAGTGTAAGATAAAATAAAACTGGAGCTATAACCATCATGAAGACCAATGAAGAGCTTCCTGGCTCATGCTAAGTAGTTTGGACTTTACCCTACAGTCAATAGGGAAACAAGAAAGAGCTGAAACGCCAGTTATGCTCACTTTTGAGTGTAATATATGTTCACTATATGAATTTAGTAAAGGCTGAAAAAGATCTAAAAATATACATTTGCAGTACTCATTCAAGAGAGAAGAAACTCTCAGATGTTGAATCACTGTGTAGGTCTTTCCACCATAGCTACTGGAAAAAATTACTTCACAAGATCCTGTCTCAAAAATAAATAAAAAATAATAGGCTAGGTGTGGTGGCTCGTCATGCTTGTAATTCAAGCGCTTTTGGGAGGCCGAGGTGGGTGGAACAACCGAGGTCAGGAGTTCAAGACCAGCCTGGCCAACATGGTGAAACCCTGTCTCTACTAAAAATACAAAAAAATTAGCTGGGAGTGGTGGCAGACGCCTGTAATCCCAGCTACTCAAGAGGCTGAGGCAGCAGAATCACTTGAACCCCGGAGGCAGAGGTTGCAGTGAGCCGAGATCACACTACTGTACTCCAGTCTGGGCAAGAGGACGAGACTCCATCTCAAAAAAATAAAAATAAAAATAATAATAAATAATAATAGTAATATTTTTCAAAAGTATTCAAAAGGAAAATATATCTTACTAGGCCTTAAAATCAAAATTCAGGCTCCTGAAGCGGGGCACGCCCAGGGAGGGCGTGGAAGCTCCGCACCCCTTCCTCCATACCTCGCCATACCCAGCAGCTCTGTACACCTGTATCCTTTACAGTATCTTTCATAATAAACCAGTAAAAGTAAGTGTACTGTGAGGCACTCCAGCAAATCAAACCCAAAGAGGGGTTTGTGGGAACTCCACCTTGAAGCCAGTCGGTCAGACGTTCTGGAGGCCCAGACTTGCGACTAGTGTTGTGTTGGGGGTGGAAAGCAGTCTTGGAGACCGAGGCCTCAACTTCTGGGATCTGACACTGTCTCTGGGTAGACAGCGATGGAACTGTATTAGAGGACACCCAGCTGGTGTCTCCTGTTTGGTGTGTGGAGAAAACCACCTACACATGGGTCACAGAAGTAGTCTATGTTGTCACGGCGTGAGAGTAGAGGAAAAACAAGGTTTTAGGCCGGGCATGGTGGCTCACACCTGTGATCCCAGGACTTTGGGAGGCCGAGGTAGGCAGATCACTTGAGGCCAGGAGTTCAAGACCGGCCTGGCCAACAGTGAAACCCCGTCTCTATCAAAAATATAAAAATTAGCTGGGTGTGGTAGTGCATGCCTGTAATCCCAGCTACTCGGGAAGCTGAGGCATGAGAATTGCTTGAATCCAGGAAGTGGAGGTTGCAGTGAGCCAAGATCACACCACTGCACTCCAGCCGGGCCAACAGTGTAAGACTCTGTCTCCTAAATAAATAACAACAACATAGTTTTAGAGTTTTCCCTATACAAAATCATTTTCTATAGCCTATTTAATTTAAAAAAATACAAGCCTCAACACTGATTTCATGTCTAGGCACAACACAGCCATTTAAGAAACCTGCTTTTATCTATGAAGAGTCAAACTCGGTGAATTATTTGAAGAGATTTATTCTGAGCCAAATATGAGGGCTCTAGGTACATTTTAAAATTTTCTGGTTGACAAACTGGTTGAGTTTATCTAAAGACCTGGGATCAACAGAAAGGAAATGCTTGGGTTGCGATAAGAGGTTGTGGAAACAAAAGTTTTATCATTCAGATGAATCTTCCAGATAGCAGGCTTCAGAGAGAATAGACTCTGTTCCTTATCAGACTTAAGGTCTGCGTTGCTGTTAATGCTGGAGAGGTATAATGAAGCATGTCCAACCCCCACTTCCCATCATAGCCTGAACCAGTCTTCCAGGTTTTTTTTTTTTTTCTCCCCCGAGACGGGGAGTTTTGCTCTTGTTGTCCAGGTTGGAGTGCAGTAGCATGATCTTGGCTCACCGCAACCTCTGCCTCCCGGGTTCCAGTGATTCTCCTGCCTCAGCCTCCCAAGTAGCTGGGATTACAGGCATGTGCCACCACACCTGGCTAATTTTGTATTTTTAGTAGAGACAGGTTTCTCCATGTTGGTCACACTGGTGGCGAACTCCCGACCTCAGGTGATCTGCCTGCCTCGGCTTCCCAAAGTGCTGGGATTACAAGCGTGAACCATTGCACCTGGCCTCAAGTTAAATTTTAAGAGCACTCTGGCCAAGGAAGAAGTCCATTCAGATGGTTGCTGGGGGCTTTAGAATTGTATTTTGGTTTATACTTCTTATGAAGAAAATATGAGTTAAACTATGAGTTCAATAAAATCCTTTCATTTTAAAGTCATGTGTTGAGTCCTATTTTTAACTATGCCCTAGGTCAAAAAGGTTGCAAGATTCCACTCAGGTTAGTGAAAATAAATCTCCCCAAAATCACCAAGCCAAAAAGAAAAGCTAGGAATTGCATTGGGCAAATCCTGCCTCCCATTCTATTCCTAAATAAGATAGCTATAAAGATTGAAAGAGAGAAAAAAAGCTACATATCTGCCTCACAGTTTGCCCGCAAGAAAATTCCTCATGGACAAAGGACAGGCAGAGCTCAAAGTCATCCCTCTGCTCACATGAGAAAAAAGCATATCTGATTTCTTCACTAAGTCAGACTAACGCATAAGTGATTATTCCTGTAAATTGTGCATTCAGTGAAAAACTAATCAGGAACTCAAAAGAATGCAATCATTTGTCTCTTATTTACCTATGCCTTGGTAGCCTCCACCCAGCTTCCAGTTGTTCCATATTTCCGGACCAAACCAATGCACATCTTAGGCATATTGACTGGTATCTCACGTCTCCCTAAAATGTATAAAACTAAGTTGTGCCCCAACCACCTTGGGCACATGTTGTCAGGACCTCCTGAGGCTGTGACACAGGTTATGTCCTTAAACTTGGCAAAATAAACTTTCTAAATTGATTGAGACCTGTCTCGGATATCTTTCGGTTTGCAGCTTCATCTATCATGGATTATCTTTAGCACAAAAGTAGAAAACAATGTATTAGGATTCCTGTTCTACTTATACCACTAAAAAATCTAAAAGTCAGGATAATTTAATATTTTATAGTTATATGATAAAAAGATTATTAAAAATTCAAATACTGGAAGACATAAAGAGGAAACTGAAAATCCTCATGTAACCTTTCCTGATATGTATACATACTTTTAAATGCTTACATACTCATACATTTTGTACTCTATAACAGTACTTCAATACACTTTTTCACCTACTAATTAGTATCATAAATCTGTCTACAGATACATACCTAGCTCATCCTTTTTTTTTTTTTTTTTTTTTTTTTTGAGACAAGGTCTTGCTCTGTCATCCAGGCTTGGAGTGCAGTGGCATGATCATGGCTAATTTCAGCCTTCACCTCCCAGGCTCAAGTGATCCTCCCACCTCAGTCTCCTAAGTAGCTGGGACCACAGGTAAGCACTACCATACCTGGCTAATTTTTTTAGAGACAGGGTTTCGCCATATTGCCCAAGCTGGTCTCAAACTCCTGGGCTCAAGCGATCCACCCTCCTTGACCTCCCCACAATACTGGGATTACAGGCATGAGCCACTGTGCCCAGCCACTCATTCTTTTTAATGGCTACATATTATGTACTCTTCTGTATAGAAGGAACATGATATTATCAGTCTACTACCTTTACATATTTAGACGGTTCATAATCTTTTGCTATAAATAAATAAATAATGCTATTATCCCTTTAGATACACAGGTGTGTACATTACTATATCCTTACAAAAATTTACTTCAACGAACAAAAACAAATTCTCTTTTTTAAGAGATGATGTCTCACTATGTTGCAGAGTTCATGCTGGTCTCGAACTCCTAGGCTCAACTGATGTTCCCGCCTCAACCTCTAGTAGCAGAGAATAAAAGCAGGTGCCACCACATCTGACTTTTCTGTTTTTGTCATATAAATTATTGATCCACTTTTCTAGATTATTTTCCAGGAAAACCGTAGCAGTTTAGATTCCAAAAGTATGAGTGCCACTTACACTCCTGCCAAAACAGAACACTGTCAAACATTTTGAAGACTCGCCAACCTAATAGGTAAATTAAAAATTAAATCTTTTCTGCTTTTGTTTTACTCATTAAAAATTTCAATCCATTAGGAATAAGACCCAATAACCCCCACAAGCTATTTTCCAAATAATCATTCTTTTGGCACTGATTTGAAATTCATCTCACCACTCTACCCTAAACAAGCAAGCATGCACACACAGATCTATTTCAAAGTAATCTTGTTCAATGATCTACTCATACATTTTGAGTCCAGTACCACACTATTTTAATAGTCATAAGTAATAATTGTTTTAAAAAACTGAAACTGTGCTCCAAAAAGTTAAAGAAAGCAGTGATTAATGAAAATTCAAAGTAATCTTGTTCAATGATCTACTCATATATTTTGAGTCCAATACCACACTATTTTAATCGTCATTAGTAATAATTGTTTTAAAAAACTGAAACTGCACTCCAAAAAGTTAAAGCAATGACTAATGAAAATTCCTGAGTTTGCAGGATGGTAGATAGGAAAAGAATGAATTTGTAGAAAGAAATGCAGAAACTCTCTGCTTATCAGTTAAAACCAACATGGCTGACTGTAGTCTGTGCAGAACAAACTTGCTGACATCACAGCCCAAATTTCCACCACGTTCCATACTAACTCTCCTGCAATCTGCACATGCGACCCATCGGGAGGCATGAAGAGATAGCTGTGCATGCATGCTAAGGACTTTCCAGGCCTCCCCTTTTCTTCCACCAATCACTTAATAATCTCAAAATCCATCCCCTAAGGCCTTTTTAATAAAAATTACTCCCTTAAAGCCAGCACAGGGAGATAAAATAGAGCTGGACTCCTGTCTCCTTGTTGGTTGACCTACAAAAAAAGCTTTTCTTTTCTCAAAAACATGGTCGACAGCATTGCCTTCTACTGCATCAGGCAGTGAGTCCCTTTGCTCGGAAACAGTATGGTTGAGCAAGTCCTCCTCTTCCACTTTAATTTTAGTTTTCCATTAATTTTCTAGTTTTTCTGGGAGGATTGCTTGAGCCTGGGAGGTCGAGGCTGCAATCAGCCATGATCATGCCACTGCACTCCAAGCCTGGGTGACAGAAAAGTACCATGTATTTTTCTGAGATAAACATCAAAATCAAGCTTTCAAGTTAAAAAAAAAAAACCTGCTGGGATTCTGACCAAGAGTATATTAAATACACACATTAATTTAGGGAGAACTGACATTTTTATAATGCTGAGTTTTGCCCAGAAAAAATCACGTGTCTCCATTTATTCAAGACTTCTGGGAAAGTTTAGTTTTCTTTACAAATACTTTGTACATTTTTACTTACTCTCTAATTCATTCCATAGCTTTTCATTTCTCCTTTATATATCCCATGTCTTGATTATCGCAGGGAATTTCAGTGTTCTGGGCGACCAACTACGTTTTATTTCCTAATTCATTTAGTGGTAGGTGATAGCCAATAATGCAGCTCACCTAGAACTATTTTTTCAATGACTTATTTACAAGACCATGAAATGGCTCCTTTTCACAGCACTCTGTTAAGACTTCGGATGATCTCTGACGGTTCACGTCTTTTCTCTCTTAAGGTACGGAATACACTCTTACGTTCTTTGCACTTTTAAGTTCCCTTCCCTATCTTAGAACCCTGCGACATGTTTTCTGGCTGATCCTTCTTGTTTGTACTGTCATTTTTGTTTGGAACATTATTTTACATGAGAGTTTCTCGTGCACTCAATTGTCCACTATGTGGTATCAGAATTATTGCCTCAACTACATACTATAGGGTCAAATCTCCAAGCCAAGTCTTTTATTAGCTGGGGGCGTTCTTACATGGTTACTATAACTCAAACCCCAATGCCTGTACTGCATAGGCCCCTTTTTGTTTATTCCTCTTCTAGCCATCTGCAGGTCACCTGGCTTTATTCCCAATTTACCCCCGTATGGATTCTCCCTCAACTCTTTGTACTCTAGGAACTCCCCAATCAATCACACAACCCTGCCTTTTTGTTTTCATTCTATCCTATCTATTATTTCTATCTGGTCGAGTACATGGGTTAAGCCTGTGTCTTATCTATTTTTGTACAAATTAGCTAAGAATAGTTTTAGTATTTTTAAATGGTTCAAAAAAATAAAATTCAAACACATGAAAATCATTTGAAATTCCTATTTCAGTACCCATAAGTGAAGTTTTACTGGAACACAGCAATATTTATGTATCACCTAATGAACATTTTCATGCTTTACCAGCACAGTGGAGTAGTCCTGACTGAACTCATATGGGATGCAAAGCTTTAAATATTCAACAGCCCTTTGTAGAGAAGACGTTTGTCAACTCACACTCTAAAAATTTTCCACATATAGTCACTGTGCATTTAAAATGTGACTAGTTTGAGATCAGCTATATTCAAAGCTGACTTGAGATCAGCTATATTTCAAAAACAACATGAAGAAAAGAATGCAAAAATTCTCATCAGTAAGTTCCATATTGATTACATTTTGCAATATTTTGGATACGAGCTAAATAAAATATTCAAATTAATTTCACCTATTTTTAATTTTTAAAAATGCGATTACTAAATAACTGCAAATTATATGGTACATATTATACATTTTTCTATTGACTAGTCCTTTTCTAAATGAGCTACTGGCCAGCTAAGAGGTAATCAGGCAGACTTGGATCAAAAAGATTGTCAACAATGAATATGCTTAACTGTGTAACTGAGTTAGAATGTGGGGCCAATTTTGATAAATTATGCTTTCTAAGTTTTCAAATTTATTTATATTAGGTTTCACACACAAAAAAGTTCTGCCACATCTTTAAAGATTACTTGTCCAATATTATTAAAATACTCTAAGGCATTAAAATAAAAGAGAAATAGCTGGGCTGGGTGCAGTGGCTCATGTCTATAATCCCAGCACTTTGGGAGGCCAAGTCAGGTGGATTACTTGAGCCCAGAGAGTTTGAGATCAGCCTGGGCAATAGGGTGAATCCCCATCTCTACAAAAAATGCACCAGGCATCGTTGGTCCAGCCTATAGTCCCAAGTTACCTTGGAGGCTGAGATGAAAGGACTACTTCAGCCTAGGAAGTTGAGGCTGTACCACTGCACTCCAGTCTGGGTGACAGTAAGACGCTGTCTTTGAGGAGGAAAAGAAAAAAGAAAGATCTATCTAAAATTATTTTTGTGAAGCAAGAATGCTGACACCAAAAAATGTGAAAAACCTGCAAATACAGAGACTAATTTCAGCTAACTATATAGATGCAAAAATCCTAAATGAAATACTAGCAAACTGAAAGAGTATGTTGAAAGAAATAATAATTGTTATATACAAGTCTTTTTATTCCAAGAATGGGAAGATGATTCAACTATTTTAAATTATCATTCATGAAATCTGATATCTGGTACTTGAGTTTTCATAGATAACACTTTAAAGCTACAATGAAAGACAGGAAGAAAGTCATTTACGATAACAAAACATAAAATAAACTTATAATAAAATATGCAAACCCATGTAAGAAAAATTTTAAAGTACTCAAATGACACTACAGTAAACTTGAACAAAAATAAAGACACATCATGCCCTGAACAAGAATACGTGATGTCAGCAGGGCACGGTGGCTCACGCCTCTAATCCCAGCACTTTAGGAGGTTAAGGTGGGTGGATCACTTGAGCTCAGGACCAGCCTGGGCAACATGGCGAAACCCTGTCTCTACAAAAAATTAGCCAGGTGTGGTGGTGTGCGCCTGTGGTCCCAGCTACTCGGGAGGCTGAGGTGAAAGGATCACTTGAGCCTGGAAGGCAACAGTTGCAGTGAGCCAAGACTGCACCACTGCACTCCAGGGTGGGTGACACAGTGAGACCCCTTGTCAAAAAAACAACAAGAACAACAACAACAACAAAAGCTGATGCTTGATGTCATAAAGATGTCAAATTTCCCTAAGTAAACTACAAAATTTAATCCTATCTTCTGGAAGTAGATAAGCTAATTTTGAAGTTCATACAAAAAAGCAAATAAGCAAGAACCAAAAACTTAAAACTCCAAAAAAGAAGAGTAATAGACGTTTGGCCTGCCAAATATTATAACATAAAGCCTCAAGAAACAAAAACTGTTGTGCTGTCCATGAATAGACAGAAATCAGTACATTTCTAACATAAGAGGACAAATGAGGGATAAAGGGGGTGGGGAAAAAAAGAGGAAAGAGAGAGGGAAAAAGAGGAATGAAACAGGGCCAGAGTACATGCTATAATTGGCACTCATCTATATATGTGGACTTTTTTTTGTTTTTTGAGCGGAGTCTATCTCTGTCACCTAGGCTGGAAGGCAGTGGTGCAATCTTGGTTCACTGCAGCTTCTGCCTCCCAAGTTCAAGCAATTCTCCTGCCTCAGACACCCAAGTAGCCGGGATTACAGACTCCCACTGCCACACCCAGCTAATTTTTCTAATTTTGCAGAGACAGGGTTTTACCACGTTGGCCAGGCTGGTCTCAAACTCCTGACCTCAGGTGATCCACCTGCGTCAGCCTCCCAAAGTGCTGGGATTAAAGGAGGGCACCACCGTGCAGCCTGATATTTTTGATGAAAACAAAAAATAGGCCAGACATGGTGACTCACACCTGCAATCCCAGCACTTCAAGAGGCCAACGGGGGTTGATCACCTGACATCAGGAGTTCGAGACCAGCCTGGCCAACATGGTAAAATCCCCATCTCTACTAATACAAACATTAGCTGGGTGTGGTGGCAGGCACCTGTGATCCCAGCTACTCAGAAGGCTGAGGCAGGAGAATCTCTTGAACCCAGGAGGTGGAGGCTGCAGTGAGCCGAGATGGTGCCACTGTATTCCAGCCTGGGTGAGAGTGAGATTCTGTCTCCAAAACAAACAAAACAAACAAAAAAAACCGAAAAATAAAAATTAGGGCTTACGAAGCCTTACAGCACTAACATGGAACAATATGACATTAAGGAAAGAGAACCCCCTTCCATAGACTGATGTTGAATAGTATTCATACAAACTTACCCAAAATCAGACCGGCTTTTATAAAAATGGTTACACAAATCTACACGTGATAAATAATACCATATTACTGTTTTTGATACTGTACTACAATTATTTAAGTGTAGCCATTAGGGGAAATTGGGTAAAGGGTATAGGGAAATTATTCCCATATTACTACTGTGGGAGGTAGGGGGGGAGACCCAGTACAGACAACATAATGTACCAAGCTTGAATTCTAGCAGATTAAAAGTCAAAGAACAAATAACTTCGTGGAAAAAAATATTTTACGAAAAAATTTAAATGAACATGCTGTCTTGATAAAGGACACAAGTAACTAAACTTGAATTTCCAGGTGTTTGACTTTCTCAACTTCACATTGGAGAAAAACTTATGTGATGACAACTTCTATAAAATTACAGATTTTTATTTAATTTAACCAGTGATGCAAATAATAATCAGAAACAATTCCCTAGTTAATGAATACCTTTGTCATACAACCTATTACTTGTTGGTATCAGATGTTTCAAAAAGTAACAAAACCTCACCAATCAGTAAATGAGAAGTGAAACATCGTAGACATTTTAACAAGACTTTGGTCAAAATGAGGAAGACTCACCTATATGTGGCTGCTGAGCTGCTGCTAATGCATATTGCTGCTGTTGAGCTGCAGTTAACTGTTGAACTGTTAGTGCATTAGTCCTCTGAAAGAGCTATTAGGAAAAATATTTAACACAAAGATTAGTGTCAAAATCTTTCATTTCTAATTAGAAATCTGAATAAAACATTTTGAACTTTTTTTTAGGGGGGGAGCACTTTCTCAAACACAAGGACACTTTAATCAATAAAACATTTAGTACTCAAACACTCCTACCATTCTTTCAATGCCACATAGCACTTCAGGCTAAACCAGTATATAATTAAGAGGACCTTCTTAAAGAAAGAGCATGCTTTTACCTGCTGCTGGGAATTGTAGTCAAAAAGGCCTACAGTAGCTCCTGAAGAGTCCATTGGTACCTGATTACCAGGATAGTCAAACTGTAAGGATTCCAGACCAACTTGTTCCATGGCATCCAGATTCTGAGTTTCAGGATTTGAAAATTCTTCAACAAGTGGTTTATTAGCTGCAGGATTAGGAAGAGGCCCCAGTCCTTCTGAGGGATTAGTATTGGGGCCCAAGCGCTCAACTACTTCAGTTGGAGAGGCTTGACGACTTCCAGGAGTACGACTACATAAAGAAAATAGAAAAGCTTTATAAATAAAAGTAACAAGTCAAATGGTGAAATGGGAAAATAGAAAAATCATGAAGAACAAATGGTCATAAAATCCAGTGAATAAGGCATTCTGGGTCACTATGCCATCTTATTGCATTTTTTTCTATTTAACTTTCCCCTTAAGAGCTGGCATGATTTGAGGATTTAAAAAATATTATTAATGATTACTCCCTTCAATCTGAATAACATAAAGATATATTGCAATTTTACAGATTAGAAAAACTGGCCAGTATCACAACTTAGGCTTATACTACCTGAAATCTCTGTCTCAAGTCATAGTCACAAAGAACAGTGTATAAACAGCAGATTATTAAGTGGCAAATATGAAAAAGCTCAAAACCAAAACCCACTTACCATACTGCTGTCCTGCCCCGCCAACACATAATTTTGCCATAACATCCTGCTTAATAACACTTAAAAAAATATGGCCATAAGAGATCATTATGGTCTTCATTATTTAAGGGGCCAAAATGTGGGATGTAACAGGAAAAGGGTACCATACATGGTAAGTCAAAAGGCTGACTCCTGACTTTGTCTTGTAAATATGATTTTGAGCAAGTCATGTCATCTTTCAAGCAGCAGTTTTCTTACTTAAGAGATGATCTTTTGATTCCAACTAATAAGAACAAAAGAAACTATTTGTGAAAGCCCTCTATGAAAGCCCTCCAAAGACAATGTTTATTATACCAAACAGTTCAGTTGAAACCATCAGAAAGAAATGGAAATGTATGACATTTATCAAAAATTAAGTATACACAGCAAGAAAAGGATCTTTCTACATAAAAAATAGAAAAAGGGACCTTACTTCTATATGGTCTCCTTAATTTTCACAAGGAATTCATTAACACTGGACTAAATTTTAAGTACTGGCTTCTCTTTTTTACTAACCACCTTCATGGTCTAAACTTACATTTCCAGCTCATGACCAATCCTCATTTATAGCTTATCTTATACATAAATATTTTATATAGGATCCTTTCCTTTGTAAGAAAGAGTTTATTGTTCAGAGTAACTATGCATTCACAGGATATTCAAGCATGAGTACATTAAGTAAATGGCACTGTTCCACCTGGCTTTTAATGCCAGTTGCTACATCTATCTAACTCTTCCCAACTTCAGGTAGTCTGGATTGGAATAAATTTGCTAACATATAGTTTACAAAGCAATTTCTTGATTACAAGAATTGTTTCTATAGGTATGTAAGCAAACTTAACATTTCATTTAAACATCAACCATTTTGTCCTTGCAAAATCAGAAGATTTCAAACTCCTTTCCCTTTAAACCACACCTAATTTTGTACGTGAACATTCCAAAGGCTCATTTTTCATTTGGAACATATGGAAAGAGAAAACTAAAAGGATTTTCTTTAAAATCAGCCATTTTTTCTTAAAAAAAGAAAGTGTTCAATAGTTATTTTATTGATTTCTGTTCTACTCCAATAATGTATATATTGATGACGTATCAGTTAATGTAGAAATTAATGATGCGCTGGCATAGTGACCATATGACCACAGCTGTTGATTGTGTTAATACATTTTAACATTGTCAAGTAATAACTAATACTGTATCTAAAATAATTAGTAATTTAAAACACATATCTAAAACTTAATGGAATAAAACCAGAATGCTAATAAATGTAAAATCCACATTAATATTTCAGGGGAGAAGTATAACCTCTCACACAAAGTAACTTATATATAGCAAAAATAGAGGACATTATGAAAAAAAGTAATGCTATCAGTGGTGCTATTTTCTTGCTATAGTTAATGGTGTATTAACACTTCAATTATAAATGTATACTCTGAAGGGTTTATCATCAACTGAATTTTAAATGCATTTCCTTAACTAAAACTTAGATTAGGTAATAGTGAAGAACAAACTCAGAATAAAGTTCTAAATCTGAATAGCATTAAATGTATTTCTTGTCAAAAGAGGTTTACTGGTTTTGGATGCTTTTTTGCACTCAGAACAGATAGAAATGGCACTGTTTTTAAGAAGCATTGTTACTTTGCTTTTGATAATTAAAGGCAATAAATGTAAAAGAATACCACCCACCATATACCTAATACTCTTTTTTATGTAAGATTCCACGGTCATAGGACCTCAAAGAAACAGCTCATTTTCAGACACAGGATCCAAAGCACCTCATTATTGAAATATTACAGAAAATCAATACAAACAAACAACTCCCTAATATGTAGATAAATGTACACTATCTAATCTAAGACCAAAGGCTAAAGTACTTATTTAACTGCCATAAAAAGACAATAAAAAGCTACATAAAAAGACAACAAAAAGCTGTAATATAAAAAATTATGAGCTTAAAGCTAACTTTTAAAAGTCTCTAATATGTTCCCCACTTGCGATTTGCAGGAATAATCTTAAGTATTAGCACAAACTCATATATTGTAAGAAAGATTACTATTCCTAAACTAATTTTGTCTCCTCTTTTCTAAGATTAAAAGTTAAATGGGAGGCAGGGCATAAATACTCAGAAGGAAGAAAACTCCACTGAAAGGTGCTCAAAAGCACTCCCAAGAGGGGAAAAAAAAAATCAGAGTAAACCTACACTTCACTAAAATTTAACAGAAAGGAAAAAGTTGAAATTTAGACTATTATATTAACAGAAAAGTAAGTGCAGCTTCTAACATTACTCCTTCAACAGAATGCACTGTTTCAGAGGCTGGTTTGAAGATTATTTTTTTTAAATGGCTCATAATCACAAATTTTCTTTATAGTGAAAAAATAAAATTTGTCGAGATTAACACAAAGTTCAAAGGAAATAAACCTAAATGATGAAAATGTCTAAATTAGTCACATCAACTAATAGTAGTAATCCCTAAAAAGATACGCTTTTCTTCTTGAGAAAGTTAAAATCTTACTTAAAATCTTTGCAATCGGCATCCATTCCATTTGGCAAACCTCTGCCATTTATTTTAGAATCATCATCATCTCCTTGTTTAAGATCTCTGTTTTGGTCCTCCTCAAATGGAGAAGCCTTGCCTTTTTGATCTCCTTTCTCAGGTCCATCTGTTTCAGCATCTCTAGTGCCCTGAGGAAAAAGAATCTGTTTGATTCTGAATATTTAATAGAACACAAAAATAAAAGGCACCATAAGGTGACCTAACACTACACTACAGTGCATGTAAACAATAAAAGCATTGAATCTTATTTAATTTCGTAGTCAATTAATTTATCAAAGGCCCAAAAATTGAGTACAAACTAGTGATTTATAACAGAAGGGCTAAGGCAACCTTAACTATAGCGGTGCTGGAAAAGCAGTTAACACCACAAACTAGATTAAAATAATGCATAGAAGATTTTGTTTAGTTACTTTCACATCAAGTACTACCAGGAATAAGCAATTTTAATTTTGCAGATTATGTTTTAAAATTAGTATGATTTGACTTCTGTAACATGGTTCAAATCATACATATTTCCTATGGTTCTATCATTTCACCTTCTTCAAGTGGCTAAGCAGAAGAACAGCAATAATAGTTACAAAATTTCCCTTAACTATAGGAAGGGCACAGAAAAATAAATTGAATTAAAAATAAAAGTAATGTAACCAAATAACTCTCAAACAAATATTAAATATTTCTTTATTCAAAATACTTACAAAATTTCCCTTCCTAAATCGAGAATCCAATTTATCAGCAGGAGAAGAACTTAATACATATTCTACCATGCTCACACCAAGGCCTCCACTTTCTGATCGCGGAGACAGTATTGCATTTACTTCACTGTTTCCATGAAAACCCTGTCCAGATCTTCTCTGTACCATAATAGGCTGGGACATTGAATGGTCTGTTTGGAAGAAAAAATACAATTATATACATGTACTTTTAACTTAAACAAAATGTAGTTACACAAATTAATATACTGAAGAAAACTCAGCACATTGTTCTATTTTGAATGTTATTACTATAATCTTTATATAAAGTTCTTCATAGGACACAAACAAATGGAAGAACATTCCATGCTCATGGATAGGAAGAATCAGTATTGTGAAAATGGCCACACTACCCAAGGTAATTTATAGATTCAATGCTATCCCCATCAAGCTACCACTGACTTTCTTCATAAAATTAGATAAAACTACTTTAAATTTCATATGAAACCATAAAAGAGCCCACCTAGCCAAGACAATCCTAAGCAAAAAGAACAAAGCTGGAGGCATCACGCTACCTGACTTCAAACTATACTACAAGGTTACAGTAACCAAAACAGCATGGTACTGGTACCAAAATAGATATATAGACCAATGGAACAGAACAGAGGCCTCAAAAATAACACATCTAGAGCCATCTGATCTTTGACAAATCTGACAAAAACGAGAAATGGGGAAAGGATTCCCTATTTAATAAATGGTGCTGGGAAAACTGGCTAGCCATATGTAGAAAGCTGAAACTGGATCCCTTCCTTACAACTTATACAAAAATTAACTCAAGATGGATTAAAGACTTACATGTAAGACCTAAAACCATAAAAACCCCAGAAGAAAACCTAGGCAATACTATTCAGGACGTAGGCATGGGCAAAGACTTCACGACTAAAACACCAAAAGCAATGGCAACAAAAGCCAAAATTGGCAAATGGGATCTAATTAAACTAAAGAGCTTCTGCACAGCAAAATAAATTATCATTTGAGTGAACAGGCAACCAACAGAATGGGGGAAAATTTTTGCAATCTATCCATCCAACAAAGGGCTAATATCCAGAATCTACAAAGAACTTAAATAAATTTGAAAGAAAAAAACAACCCCATCAAAAAGTGGGTGAAGGATATGATCAGATACTTCTCAAAAGAAGACATTTATGCAGCCAACAGATATATGAAAAAATGCTCATCATCACTGGTCATCAGAGAAACACAAATCAAAACAATGAGATACCATCTCACGCAAGTTAGAATGGCGAGCACTAAAAAGTCAGTAAACAACAGATGGTGGAGAGGATGAGGAGAAATAGGAACGCTTTTACACTGCTGGTGGCAGTGTAAATGAGTTCAACCATTGTGGAAGACAGTGTGGATTCCTCAAAGATCTAGAACCAGAAATATCATTTGACTCAGCAATCTCATTATACTGGGTATATACCCAAAGGATTACAAATCATACTACTATAAAAACACATACACACGTATGTTTATTGCAGCAACCCAAATGTCTATGAATAATAGGCTGGATAAAGAAAATGTGGCACACAGACACCATGGAATACTATGCAGCCATAAAAAAGGATGAGTTGATGTCCTTTGCAGGGACATGGACGAAGCTGGAAACCATCATTCTCAGCAAAATATCACAAGGACAGAAAACCCAACACTGCATGTTCTCACTCATAAGTAGGAGTTGAACAATGAGAACACACGGACACAGGGAGGAGAACATCACACACCTGGGCCTGTTGGGGGTTGTGGGGCTGGAGGAGGGATAGCGTTAGAAGAAATACCTAATGTAAATGACAAGTTGATGGGTGCAGCAAACCAACATGGCACATGTATACCTATGTAATAAACCTGTGCTTTGTGCACATGTACCCTAGAACTTAAAGTATAATAATAATAAAAAAAGATAAAAAATAAATAAAAAGCTCTTCATTTGGTTGAGACTAACTGGCTGGAGCACATATCTTGAAAATACAGATGGAAAGAGCCATTTGGCAATAAACAGATAAAAACCTATGTTAAGAACAGCACAACCAAAAAGGTCAATAAAGGTAGACATAGTACCCAAAGGATACTACCTGAAGGATCAGTTGCTTATAAAAATCATTTTAAAAAGTTAACCTTCCTTTGACAATTTATAACAATTCACAACATAAACCTTCAGGGATAAAACCGAGAAGGGGCTGGACACCAGGGGCTCATACCTGTTACCTCAGCACTTTGGGAAGCTGAGGAGGATCACTTGAGCAGAGGAGTTTAAGACTAGCATGGGAAACATGGTGAGTTCCCGTCTCTACCAAAAGTTTAAAAATTAGCCAAGCATGGCAGCACAGGTCTGTAGTCTCAGGAGCTGAGAGCTGAGGTGGGAAGATTACTTGAACCCAGGAGGTTGAGGCTGCAGTGAGCCATGTTCACACCACTGCACTCTGCTCTGGGTGACAGAGTGAGATTCTGTCTCAAAAAAAAAAAAAAATTGCCAGAGGCAGTCACTCACTCCTGTAATCAGTACTTTGGGAGACTGAGGCAGGTGGACTGCTTGAGCTCAGGAGTTTAAGACCAGCCTGGACAAAAAGGCGAAACCCCACCTCTACTAAGAATACAAAAATTAGCTGGACACAGTGACAGGCACTTAATAGTCCCAGCTACTAAGGAGGCTGATGAGGTGAAAGGATCGCCTGAGCTCAGGAGGTCAAGGCTTTGGTGAGCCATGATTGTGCCACTGCACTCCAGCCTGGGTGACACAGGAGACTCTGCTCCTCACTGCAAATAAACAAATTAAAATAATAAAATAAAATAAACTTTCAATTTGGCAGAAACACTTCTCAAGTTCACAGTTATGCACTGGATAGATCAGAACTTAGGACTATAACGCTATAATCACAAATGAGTAAGTCCGGAAAAATCAGTAATACCACAGAATTTTCTATTCTTGGTTTAAAAAAAACTAAATTATCTTCTAGCTTAAAAGTTTTCCATTTATTTTAAAACAAAATTATTCATTTGATATATTTTTTTCTCCATACTTTTGGAATGAAAAGTAAAGGTAGTATTTAAGATCTGAGAGTTAATGGAATACAAATACAGTAACACATTTGAGGCAACATTCAAACAGTTATTGCTGGAAACTTTTTTGAAAGAACCCATAAGCTACCAGCTTCCTCTGGATTGTTTGTGATAGGTATAATACTCAATATTTAAACTATTGAGGCTCAAATTTCATACTGGTAGCCAGTCATCATTTTATTAACTGTAATAATTTTGAAATGATTGCCATGTTTGTTAAACTAAATCAAAACATTTCCATTTCAGTATCTGCATCCATAAGAGACTAGTCATTATATCCTTTCTTTCAATCATTCATCCATTCATTACACAGTTGAAATACTGATTCATTCTCTTGTATGCTAAGCAATGACCCATATATGAGGAATCCGAGAACAAAACAGTCTGTTCTCAAGAGTATAGGTTTAATAAAAGGCAATTAGAATAGAATAAAAGAGCTTCAACCAAAATATAATCCATGACACCATGAGATCTGAAAGATGCGCATTCAAGTCCAACAGAGCTTAAACGAAAAAGTAAAATTTAAGAAAAATAAAAAGCAAAAATAAGGAAGATGGGCATCAATCCTCCCAAGTCTTAGAATTAATGCCACCAAAGGAAGTGTGCTTCTTTTTTTTTTGGTGGGAAGGTGCAGGGTCTCACTATATTGCCCAGCTGGTCTCAAACTCCTGGCCTCAAGTATCTGCCAGCCTTGATCTCCTAAAGTGCTGCAATTACAGATGGAAGTGGTATTTCAGCTGATAATGAAGGGTTTAAAAAAAAGGTAACCAATGGGGAGGTGGGGGTGATAGGACATTTCAGTTACAGAAACCAGAATGTTCAAATGCCAAGAAGTGCTGGAGAACATAATGAACCTGATAATCACAAGTAATGTGGTTCTGCTGAGGGGAGTATGTCAAGTCTCCTGCAGTCATAGAAAGAGACTCTCTTAGAACGACAATTCCTTGAGAACAAGAAGGTGTTATGCATATTTCTATGTGTCTGGCATTCAATAAATGTTCGTTAGGTAAACAAAATTCCATTCATTTCTAATTTTCTCATGGTTTCTAGTAAAAGACAAACACTCATCTTTAAAAATGTTATGTGAGTTGGGAGAGGAGGGGCACAAAAAATTGAAATCATAAATTTCACGGTTTCCGTATCATCTATCTTCAAATAATCTCCCTTTGTCATGTTGTGCTCAAGATGCTTTGCTTTTCAACACCTCAAAAAATCTTTGGTTGGCTGGGCATAGTGGCTCATGCCTTTAATCACAGCACTTTGGGAGGCTAAGGCAGGCAGATTGTTTGAGCTCCTCAGGAGTTCAAGACCAGCCTTGGCAACATGGTGAAACCCCATCTCTACCAAAAATACAAAAATTAGCCAGCCTTATAACCTGGTCTTAGGGGGAAAAAAAAGATAAAAGATTTAAAAAATCTTTGGTTCTCATTCTGGTAAATAAGTCGTGCATTCAACTTTCAAATCGTGTCCATCAACCAAGTTATCGAGCACACATGCTCTCAGCAAGAAATATGCCTTTTGTAGCAAAGATACATCCCAGTCCAAATTACTATTTAAAATTATGAGTCTAACCTAATATAGGTTAATTCTAATTCAGAAAAATAAAGGACAAGGGACCCTTGAGGACAAGCGTCATATCATTTATTTTTATATTCTCCAAACCTGGCCTATTATGTATCACATATTAGTTGAACTCAAAGGAAATTTACAATATTTTAAGAAAATTTTTGTCTAAATTACTTGTTGCCAACATTTGCAACCTACTTTGTTGAAATCACCACATTTTCCAGACCTTAACCTTTTAGATTTTAGCTTTTTGGCAATTATTTTAACAGTAATGAAATGAAATACTATATAGAAGTGTTAAATCTTCTAATATATTTTCATGATTTACAGAATAAGAAAATATCTCATGATTAATACTGAAAAAATAATAATTGGGTAATTATCATGCAAAAATGTTTTCATTATTACTTTGGTCATTCTGCAGAGCTTAAGCAAACTGTATGAACTTAAATAAAAAAAAGAAAATATTTGTAAAATACATGATCTAGCTGTACACCTCTCAGATTTTACTAACTGGAAATATTTTAAAATGTAATCAGTAAAAAGATATGCTAACTACTTTAACACAACTATGGGCCGAACAAGGTGGCTCACACCTGAGGCAGGAGGATCACTTGAAGGCAGAAGTTCCGAGACCAGCCTGGGCAACATAGTGAGACCCCATCTCTAAAAAAAAAAAAAAAAAAAAAGTTTTAAAAACTAGCCAGACCTGGCCAGGCATGATGGCTCATGCCCTAATCCCAGCACTTTGGGAGGCTGAGGTGGGCAATCACCTAAGGTAAGATTTCAAGACCAGCCTGGCCAACATGGTGAAACCCCGTCTCAACTAAAAATATGAAAATTAGCAGGGTGTGGTGGCAGGCACCTATTATCCCAGCTACTCAGGAGGCTGAGGCAGGAGAATCACTTGAACCTGGGAGGCAGAGTTTGCAGTAAGCCGAGATTGGGCCACTGCACTCCAGCCTGGGCGACAGAACGAGACTTCATCTCAGGGAAAAAAAATAAATAAAAATTAGCCAGATGTGATGGTGTGAGCCTATAGTCCTAGCTACTCAGGAGGAGGACGTGGAAGGATCTTTTTGGCCCAAAGGTTCAAGACGGCAGCGAGCTAAGATCGTGCCACTGCACACCAGCCTAGGCAACAGAGCAACACCCTCTTAAAAAGAAAAAAAAGCATTTAACTATGATCTTTAATTTGCCAACACTGTCACTCCTGTATGTTACACTCCTTATACACCAGCTAATTTTCCCTTAACAGTTTCTTAGACCTAAGCCTCTCCCCATTACTTATGAAGTCGAAATCAAAACATTTAAAGATCTACTCCCTTTCTGGGAGCTCTATCTTACCAAGACAGTCTACTTCCTTCCTGGGTGTGGCAAATATCTAATAAAGCTAGGCTGAGCTGCAATTAAATAATCTGTCAGGATCATCTAGCACAAATTAAGACTAAAAATTTCTATGGTTAATCTATCCTCCATTTTAAATGAAAATTCAGAATTTTATTATTTTTAAACTTTTATTCTAGATTCGGGGTGGGGGGGGTACATGTGCAAGCTTGTTATATAGGTAAATTCATGTCACAGGAGTTTGGTGTACAGATTATTTCCTTACTCAGGTACTAAAAATAGTACCTGACAGGTATTTTTTCTGATCCTCTCCCTCCATCCTCTACCCTCAAGGAGGCCTCCATGCCTGTTGTTCCCCTCTTTGTGTCCTGTGTTCTTGTTATTTAGCTCCCACCTAATAAGTAAGAACAAGTGGTATTTGATTTTCTGTTCCTTTGTTAGTCTGATAAAGGTAATGGTCTCCAGCCCCATCCATGTTGCTGCAAAGGACATTATCTCACATCTTTTTTTCATGGCTGCGGAGTGTTCCATGGTGCATATGTACCAGATTTTCTTTATCCAGCCTACTGTTGATGGCCATTTAGATTTTTCCATGGTTTTGCTATTATGGAATAGTGCTGCTACAAACATACACGTGTGTGTCTTATGGTAGCACAATTTATATTCCTTGGGGTATATACCCAAAAATGGGATTGCTGAATTGAATAATTTTGTTTTTACTTCTCTGAGGAATTGACACAATGCTTTCTACAATGGCTGAACTAATTTACATTCCCACTACTAGTGTATAAGTGGTCCTTTTTCACCACAACCTCATGAGCATCTTGTTTTTTAATAGCCACAGAATTTTATGATAAAAAAAATCCCTTAATAAAATCTTATTGTGACAAATACTTCTAAAATTACATTTCTTAGCTGCCATTAAGAAAATGTGCATAGGGCTGGGTGTGGTGGCTCACGCCTATCATCTCAGCACTTTGGGAGGCCAAGGCAGGAGAATTTCATGAGCCCAGTTATTTGAGACCAGCCTGGGCAACACAGCGAAACTCTACAAAAATGCAAAAATTTGGAGACTCTGTCTAAAAAAAAAAAAGGTGCATATGACTTATAAAATGCTAAATATATTCATAATTCATATACCAGTAACTTACGAGAAGTTCCCCATGCAGTCTCTCTCCATTCATCATCCCCAAGAAATATGCCTTTTTGTCCATCTTTTGTTGAATCATCAGGTTCCCAAAACTTTTTGGTAGGCAAAAGCTATTTGGAGGAAAAATTACAGTTATTCTAATTACAAATAATTAACATATAAGAAGTCTCAAACATATCAATGCTATGGATACATTAGTTTTCAATGCTAACGAAAATTCAGAGTGATCTATTTTCTAAGTTGTTTTGTTAATAGTAAATTAACTCCCCACTTATTTTTGTGTGCTGGTGCTAATAATTCTAGACCTTAAACAAAACTCAAAATCTACTTCTGACTTTTCTTCACTTTCCATAAATTTTTATTACAGTGTAAATTTATTCAAAAGGCTTACTAAATTTCTTTTTTTTTTTTTTTTGAGGCGGAGTCTTGCTCTGTCGCCCGGACTGGAGTGCAGTGGCCAGATCTCAGCTCACTGCAAGCTCCGCCTCCCAGGTTTACGCCATTCTCCTGCCTCAGCCTCCCAAGTAGCTGGGACT
>NW_012111919.1:7429204-7461986 GCF_000951035.1 Colobus angolensis palliatus | reverse complement strand
GTGTTAGCCAGGATGGTCTCAATCTCCTGACCTCGTGATCCGCCCGTCTCGGCCTCCCAAAGTGCTGGGATTACAGGCTTGAGCCACCGCGCCCGGCCAATTTCTTACTCAATAACAGATTTAATAAGCACATCCATAAGAATGATTAAACTTTTTCCTTTACTTCCACATCTTCTCCCTAGACCACCTCCTATCATATCTTCCAGAATAGAAAATATTTTTTCATTCTTAACTCAGTTATTCAATGGAAGTGAATTTCACACCTCTTACTAGCTGCTGAGTACTATCTGTCAATCCCATAAAAAAAGCTATGGATGGTATAAAACATGCATAGAGAAGAAACAATCTCAAGGCCCTGTGCTCTATCCAATACAGTGACATGCATAGCACATAAAAATTGTGTTGATACAATCATTCACTGATTATTCAAAATGAACATTTTGGGCAATTCTTATTGTTTAATATCCATTCATATCTCCCTACTGTCCCTGACGCTTAGGAGGTGGCCAACTTGGATACGTTTGTTTGAAAAGAACACACTGGTTTTCTGAGAAGTGCACTTAGCATTTTAAAGCAGCATTCATAAGACACCATCACTCTCAACCCTTAAATAGGTGCCCAGTCTTTTCAGTGCTAACAATAAAACCTGTGTATACTTCTATTAAACTTATCACACTCAATTACCTGTATGTTTACCTCTTAAGGGCATGGTCTGCTCATCTTTAGAGAGCTCACAAACATATAAACTGTAATAAATAGAACTCAGTAATACCTGAAATGGGTCTGAGATAAGATGTGTGTGTTTGTGTGTGTGACGTAGTAAACCATCAATAAAGGCAAAACTTGAGAAAATGCACAGTGTGTAGAATAGGGTGTAAGATGAAACAGGTGGCAAGGTCAAAAGTTGATGCTAGCAAAGCTAACAGATGCCGGCAGATCAGATTATGAGGACCCTTAAAGACACGCTAAGGAAGTTAGATATTCTACTGAAGCAACAGGGAACAGAGAAGAGTTAGCAAGGGTAACACTAGGTATTACAAAAAACTCAAGTTGTAAGTTTTAAGAATAACAAATAGAACAAGATCAATGTTGGCAATTTATAATAAGAGGGCCAAGAGAGCAAGAACTAAAAGAGGGTACTGGGCCAGACACAGTGGCTCACACCTGTAATCCCAGCACTTTGGGAGGCCTAGGCAGGTGGATCACAAGGTCAAGAGTTCAAGACCAGCCTGGCCGAGATGGTGAAACCCTGTCTCTACTAAAAACACAAAAATTAGCCGGGAGTGTTGGCCGGCACCTGTAATCCCGGCTACTCGTGAGGCTGAGGCAGAGAAGTGCTTGAACCCGGGAGGTGCAGGCTGTGCCACTGCACTCCAGCCTGGGTGACAGAGTAAGATTCTGTCTCAAAAAACAAAAAACAAACAAACAAAAAAGCGGGTACTGGCAGAGAAAGCTGAGAAAATAAAATGGATCTGACAGACACCTTGGAGTCAAAAGGATCTGAACACAAATGGTGGGGAATGTAAGTAAAATGAATAACCTGTTTAATAACTTAAACAGGTAAAAAGGTAAATGGTAGTGCTATTGACCAAAATAGGAAAACAACAGCAACCAGGAGAAGCAGCTTTAAAGGGAAGAGAAAATATCCAATGTGGCCATGTTCCTGAATTACAGATCTTTTGCTCAACTAAATTAAACTTAATGTTTTAATTTAAAAATGTTAATTAAAATGTTTAATGTAAATGTTTTAATTTAAAAAAAAGAACTCCATTTTTTAAAAACAGTTTTAAAATGCTAGGATGGCCCTGGGCTGTAAATGATTTGTATTTATGAAGAACAGACATTTTAAACAAAAATCTGCTCTAATAAAGATCCCAGTAAGTAAACTATAACCTCTATTCCTTCTATTTTAAAAATCTCACCATAAAAGATTCACGTAAATATTCAACAAAATATAAATCTAATAATATGAATACTAAAGCACGATACTTGATGTATTTAAATAACTGAACATTCATAGTTAAAACCCAAGTTAATCCCTTAAAAATATTGTATAAATAAGCCATTCCAAGCAGATGAAAATAATTCCTGAAAGAATAAAGCAATGCTTTATCCCATACTTCATGAAGAAAGATGTCTCAGTATCAAAATAAGAATAACAAATAAGTAATCTAAAATAAAGTTGTAACAACTAATAAAGCACTTATCACAGACACAGAAGTGGCTAAAACAGACTAATCTTATGAGGTAATAAAAGTAACAGCACCCCTTTGAGACGATTCTAAAGTCTTTTGGGAGTAAAGTTCTGGGAGTGTTCTCACAGATCACTGTTTTAAAATGCAAATTGCAGTGCGCACTTGTAGTCCCAGCTACTCAGGAGGCTGAGGCAAGAGAATCGACTGAACCTGGGAGGCTGAGGTTGCAGTGAGCTGAGATTGTGCCACTGCACTCCAGCCTGGCGACAGAGCAAGACTCCGTCTCAAAAAATAATAATAATAATACAAGCAAATTGCATACCTGCGGGGGTGGGTAAGGGAGTCTGTAAACCACTTACCAAGTGTGTCTACTATGGCCAAGCACTATACTATGATATGAGCACGTTCATTTTCAAACATTTAGTAAGTTTTTACGCACAGGAAAATTTAATAGTTGAAATTAACACTCTACCAAAGGCCTTCACTGATATTCTAAAAACTATTTGCTCTGACAGTTAAGATACTGATTCAAATATTTTTAGGGGATCTACTAGCCGGTGACTAAGAACAGGTTAAAGTGAACTACATGTAGGGGAAGGCAACAATTCAGAATAGAACAGTTAAAGAGGGAAAAAAAAAGGTTAAACAATGCATTGATTAGAAAAGCAATAAAAATAGGAGATTTGCCCCTGGAGAGTCTTTTACTGTAGTAGAAATAGCAACCATACAAACATTACAGAAAACAAAATTAAGAAACGGTTAAGATCTATAAAATATGTTACCCAATACCACTTCATATTAGTTCCCTACTTCACAAACTCTAAAGGAAGGTCAGGCAACTTAGTGTTTCTTATCAATCTGCTCTTCTATCCTAACTCCAATGTTTGAGTGACTATACAGTGTCTTTTCCTTCAAAAGTATGTATGGCTTGCTTTCTCCATTTCCAAAGAAATCAATCAGCACCCAATACTGCATCAAAAACAAAAACAAAAAACAAAAAATCAAACTCCCACTTGGGCATTTACATGAGTACACCTATACTTCAGACTTTTTAAATTGTTATGGAAAACCCTTAAACCAATCAAATAAACATAATCCCAACACTTAGAAGGATTTAAAATGTAAATTATGTGTTAAATTATTTATATAACTTATCATCCCAAATGGGATATTTTTGCGAAAAGAGATGCTATTAATAATTATGCCATGAGAAGATACAGATCTGAGCTGTCCTGGGCAAATCAGAATGTAAAGTCACTCTACTTACAATGGAAGCTCAAAAGAGGTAAGAATGGATCCTCAAAACTAAGTTGTAGCAGGGAGCAGAGACTCATGCCTGTAATCCCAGCACTGTAGGAGATGTGAAGATAATTTGAGCCCAGGAGCTAGAGACCGGCCTGGCCAACACTGTGAGACCCTGTCTCTTTTTAAAAATAAAATAATTATAAATAAATAAATATAAAATAAATTAGCCAGGTGTGGTGGCATGCACCTCTACTCCCAGCTACTTAGAAGGCTGAGATAGGAGGATAGAATGAGCCAGGGAGGTTGATACTGCAGTGAGCTATAATTAGCTGAGGCAGGCAGACTGCTTGAGCTCAGGAGTTCGAGACCAGCCTGGGCAACATGGCAAAACTCTGTCTCTACAAAAAATATAAAAATTAGCCAGGCGTGGTGGCATGCACCTGTAGTCCCAGATACTGGGGAGGCAGATATGGGAGGATCACTTCACCCCAGGGGTCAGAGGTTGCAGTAAGTTGAGACGATGCCACTACACTCCAGCTTGGGCCACAGAGCAAGATCCTATCTCCAAAACAAAAAACAAACCAAACAAACAACAACAAATGAAACATAGAGAACAAAACACAAAGTAACTCCATAGAACACAAAAATGGTGCTTTTCCAAACTTTAATCTTTTCTGTTAATAAAAGATATTAACACTTTTATTTTCTCAACTCATACCACTTCCCCAAATCCTTGGTATCAACAGCAAACATTACTAAATATCGTCACTTTCAACAGGAAGTAGTACTGTAAACACTCAAGACTTCCCTGAGTTCAAACTGCTCTTCAAGTACTATTATGTGGCCTTGGACTAGTTTTAATTAACCTTTTCTGAGCTTCAGTTTCCTCATCTGTAAACTGCTTAGAATGACATCTAGGGCCAGGTGCAGTGGCTCACGCCTGTAATCCTAGCACTTTGGGAGGCCAAGGCGGGCAGATCACGAGGTCAGGAGATTGAGACCATCCTGGCTAACACGATGAAACTGTGTCTCTATTAAAAATACACAAAATTAGCCAGGCGTAGAGGCACGCGCTTGTAGTCCCAGCTACTCGGGAGGCTGAGGCAGAAGAATCACTTGAACCTGGGAGGTGGAGGTTGCAGTGAGCCGAGATCACGCCACTGCACTCCAGCCTAGGCAACAGAGCGAGACTCCATCTCCAAAAAAAAGAGAATGACATGTAGTACACAGCAGACACGTAAATATTAGGTTATCTTCACTACCAACAGTATGAATTCTTTAATGTTATCAAACATGACTTAACTTACTGACCCACAACATTCAACTGATTATTTCAAATATTATATTATTCACTATAATGATTTTGTCTATAGCTGTTTGACTTCTTTTCTCTTGAGTCAGTTTGACTATCCTAAGGGGATGATGAAAGCCCACTACTTAGAAAGAACAGTTTACTATAGTCACATTTTGCATAAGGAAAACTGACCAAGGTTACACACACAGCTGGCAAATGTTAACAATGGGATTTGAACCCTATCTATCTACTTAATTCTAAGGCCCTTCTCTTCATACTTAACTACCATAAAAGATAGTTCTTTCCAATCATATTTTAATTCATCATGATTTCTGAAAATTTCCAGTATTATTCTACAGATACAGACTAGCAAAAAAGAAAAAGAAAAAAGAATCCAGTATTACATCACCACTGGGAATAAAAAATAAATAAAAATGCTTAAAATATTATCATGATATTCTTCCTATTACAGTGGGTAAATTTTAAGATAGAATTGTTTAGCGATTATGTAGACAAACTATGATCAGCTATTTAAACACTATTTGAAATGGCTGGTTTCCATTCCAGTTATCCCTAAGAGCTTAGATTAAAGCAAGAGCATTTGAGAGATGTATGTGATTCATACAAAAGGTTATTTTTATTACTATTTTTAAAGTCAGTCAGTCTTACTCAAGGTCATAACACTAGTGAGAGATCTGAGAGAAAACACAAGTCTCCTTACTTGCCTACCTAGTAAGTCTTCAACTTCACCACACTACATAGAATCTTAGTACACAGGCTTTCTTTAATGCTTTCTTTATATATTACTGTGTTGGAAAGACAGGAGAAAGCACTGTTTATCATACTAAGCTATAAAGATATTCTCAAAATAAAAGACATTAATTCAGTGATTTAAAGTTAGACTCTGGATTTTTTGAAGAATATCAGACAGGGCCCTCTTTCCTGTTATTTAAAAAATAAGCAGAAACCCAGCTATATGTGCCCCCGACAACCTAGAGCAGCTAATAGTTATGAGCCTATGCAGTGTGTCTGACTTAACACTACACTAATAAAGCAGGGTTCAACCCCCTATAGATTAGTTTTGCTCTTTTTAAGGCACATGACATAATGCAAATCAGTAGATCTTTTGACAGAAACATAGTATCAGTGTAAAAACAGAGAGGGTAAGTTTACGAAGAGGTGAATACAAATCTGCTCTTATTTCTGGATGCCTTCTGATGATGGCTCAGTAAAGACATCATGATCTACCAAACAGTAAATCTGAAATTAGTCCTATATGTAGATGCAACACTTTGTACATTAGAAATTTACAAAACTTAAGACATAGTAAGCAAAAACTATTTTTAAAGAAAGTCAAGATGAGGGTAATCTACTTTAAAAAGAGTTTTGCATTAAAAAGAAAAAAGTATTTTTACAAAACTCAAGAGCCAGAAACTCAAGGCTGCTTTTAATTTATTCCAATGAATGAATTCTGGGATACAACAAAAACAAAAAAACCTCACCTGTCAGGAAAGGAGGAGAAGACTGGTGAGAGAGAGACAGGCAAAGAAGGAAATCCCAGAAGGTTCCTTGCTGCCTGTGAGATGAGGAAAGATAGAAAGGCTTGTGGGAGAGAGAACCCAGAGACAGAAATCTCAGTAGGTTTTTCTTAGCTATCTCTGAGGTGACAGTATTAGTGCTTAAACTGCTAAGAAATAAAACTAATGAGAACATCTTATTTTAAAATATTTTTTTACTGGATGAAGGTTACACAGATAAACTGACATGCTGCTATCCACCAGGCAGCAGGAAGTCTAAACCCTGGTCACTTTTACTCTGCATATCTGACATGTCCAATGAGAAAGTCTGGATTTAAGCTTTTTTCTCTTAATATACCATTCAACCAAGCTACTCTTTTCTAAAAACCTCAGATATCCTTCCTCCATCCCACAAATAATTAAACTCTTTCAACCACTGTTTCTGATTATGACATTTTTTTGATCTGCAAAGCTAACTTTAGAATTACTAAATATTTAGAGAGAGTGAAAAAACACCAGTTTGAAAACATATACAATATACATCTAAGAAGTGATACAGGGAGTCTAAAATTAATGTAGGGGTATGACTCTCTTGTTCTTAAAGAATTATCAGCAAGTTCAAGTTTGTCACAGACAAGAAGGTTGAAGCACACTGTTCAACCCTGCTTTTAACATATGTTATTCTGCTTTTTAAAGACCAAAGAAAACTAGTGGCCAGGAAAGAATAAAAGCTCTTTTCATCTGCCTCATATTTGCCAATAGCATAAATAATGCCTAACCAGATATTGCACTGCAGTGAAGCTATAGATTTTGTTTAACAAAAAAAAATTCAATTTCTTCAATTTTTATTAGGGCTGAGAATTTACCTTATGCACTGGTCTAACAAGTTTATTTTGGCAATACTTAAGCTTAAGCACCTTAACTCACCCTTAAATCAGTCCTTTGAAAATGACATACTCTTTGGAAAACGCTGTTCTGAAGAAGGGGAGGGTTAGCTAGCTGCAGGGTGCCCTCTTGTGGCCCAAAGGAGAGACTTGGACTCTTTTCTGCATCTGAAGAGCACAGCATTGGATGGAGTGAGTCTCATGAAGGTCTCTATTCTACCAAAGTAAAATAATCTCCAGGAGCAAGCAGTTAATTACACATCTTAGGTCGGTTCACTGTTATCTTCTATTATCAAAGTCTACGTTAGTAGTACAGAACATGACAAAATATAGATGTCACCACAAGAGTTTCCATAGTCAAAGTTCTCTAAGTATTCATTAGCCATACGAAAAACTAAGTATTTGATGCCTTAAAATATGTAATGATGAGGTTAACTTTGGTGCCCCAAAGAAAACCACAGATTAACAAGAACGATAAAATCTATTAAGAAATGCAAAGTGTCTACTATGCTAGGCATACAAAGCTAATAATTTACAGGGGAGACAAGTGTAAAACAAACTGTAACCAGCAACATAATAAAAGTCTGTATAAAGAACTAGAAGTCAGATGAAGTGCTTATTTCTATGGCAGATAGCAACTAGACAATAGATACATCACAGCGGGGTCTTGTAGAAGATTAGAAGTTTGTTAAGTAAACAGTTTTGGGTGAACAAGAGATTTTTGGAAGGGAGAATAGTAAAACAAGTATGACTAAAGCAAACACAGTATACATATATAAAACAGCAGAACAAGGCTAGAATTTTTTTTCAAGCAAAGCTAATTACAGTTCATTACCGAAATACAAGAAATTATCTCACCAAGTCAATCAAATCACCTAGACACAAATAATCACACTAAAAATTACTGCTAAAGGCTTTTTTTTTTTAAGCCAAAAATCACAACAGAATTGTACCATCTGAAATTTAATCCCCTCCACATAGTTTGGAAGATATGACCACTATTTCCAGGAAGGTTGATGGTTAAAAAAACAAATTAAGTTCCAATGGCTCAAAATAAAGTGAGGTGTAAGTTCTTAGTATTTGTAAACATTTACCTCTCCCATTCCCCGAGATTCTAATGCAAGAGCTTGAAAATCATGATTCATTTCATCCACAGATCAAACCTGTTGAATAACAAAAACAAAAATTAGTACAAAGAAATGTTTAAACAGACTTCAACTATTTTATTATATTGCTGTTATGACTAATATTAGCATGATCTGAGAAAGGGAAGCACTGATTTCTATATGCAGATAGGTTTTTCCACAGTTCATGACAGCAACTTACCTTAAAACCTGTGGAAAAACATGAGGTCAAGGGTTCTTGAATTATTCTGTGTGCCAACAACTATGTGAAGGCAATAAAAAACAATTAAAGCCCAGAAACTGGAGAATAATCTACACTTTAAAGAAAGGAGTAGCACAGAGTAAGGTTTTTTGTTTGGTGGTTGTTGTTTTTTTTTCTTTTAATGGCATTTCTGCCTGAGGGAAGGCCTGGATGTGGAAGAAGGGTCCTTAAGAACCCAGCCTTAATGGCCTGAAGAAACCAAAGGACAGAGTCTGGAGCAACCAGAACTGCTAGAAAGTAAGAAAGGGAATCCCAGAGAGGACATGCCATATCCCATGTATAAATTACACCGGGATTTTTAGATGACACCTGAACTGCACATATGTGGGACAGACTCCAAGGAGCTCACTTAAGGCTAAAAGAATTGAGCAGAAATTTCTACTGCTGACCACCACAAAAGTCATAGAAATTTGGAGGTTGAGTTCCAACAAAACCCAGCGTTCGGCTAGGTGTGGTGGCTCATGACTATAATCCCAGCACTTTGGAAGACCGAGGTGTGTGGGTAACTGGAGGTCAGGAGTTTGAGACCAGCCTGGCCAATATGGTGAAACCCCAAAGCTACCAAAAACACAAAAAAATTAGCTGGGTGCAGTGGCACACGCCTGTAGTCTCAGCTACTCGGGAGGCAGAAGAATTGCTTCAACCTGGAAGGCAGAGGTTACAGTGAGCCAAAATCGTGCCATTGCACTCCAGCCTGGCTGTCGTAGCGAGACTCCATCTCAAAAAAAAAAAAAAAAAAAAAAAAACCAACACATACACACTCCACATTCTCCAAAGAAACAACAGAATCTAGAGCATCTTCAATACATTAAAATACATTAATCATGAAGTCTGGAATACAATCTGGAATACAATCTGCAATTACTAGACAAGTGAGAAAAAAGGAAAACGTGACCTAAAGGAAAAAGTCAATTAATAAAGAACCACTCCAAGATGACCCAGGTTAGAATTAGCAGACAGGAATCCTAAAGCAACTACCATAGCTGTGTTCAAAGATATAAAGATAAATATGCTTCTAAAGAATGAACAAATGCAAACTTTCAGCAGAGAAAGAAAAACTACAAAAATAACCAATTCTAAAACTGAAAAAAATATTTAAAAATTACACTGGATGCACTTAGCAGATTGTAAAACAACAAAAGAAAGGGTCAATGAACTTGAAAATATATCAACAAAATTTCTAACATGAAGAATGGGAAAAGAGTGGGAAAAAAATGAACAGAGCTTCAGTGACCTATAGAACGTCAAAGCCAAATAAAACAGAGATGACTCTCTAAATTGAAAATGTTGTATTTAGGAAGCAAGAATCTAATTTAGGTGCACTGGCTCATGTCTGTAACCCCAGCACTTTGGGAGGCCAAGGTGGGTGGATTACTTGAGCCCAGGAATTAAGAGAGCAGCCTGGGCAACATGGCGAGACTCCATTTTTACCAGAAATTTAAAAATTAGCTTCGCACACGTTGGTGCATGCCTGTGGGCCCAGCTACTTGGGAGGCTGAGGTGGGAATATTGCTTGAGCCCGGGAGGTCAAGGCTACAGCAGTAAGCCATAATTGTGCCACTGTACTCTAGCCTGGGTGACAGAGCAAGACCCTGTGTCAAAAAAAAAAAAAAAAAAAAAAGATAAAGACCTTATGTTCTCCATATGGTCTTATTTGGTCATAGGATGACCAACATGGTAAAAACAATGTCTCTACAAAAAATACAAAAATCAGCCTGTTATGCCAGGGCATGCCTATGGCCACAGCTACTCGGGAGGCTGAGGTGAAAGGATCGCTTGAGTCCAGGAAGTCAAGGCTACAATGAGCCGTGAGCGTGCCACTGCACTCCAGCACGGGTAACAGAATGAAAGTCCCCCCAACTCAAAAAACAAAAAAAAGGAAAATAATGTAATTTGGAGCATATGTATACACACTGGATGGTCCTACGTATGTTTGAAGAACAAAGAGAAGACTGTAAGTTATTAGAGAAACGTTACAGACTGTTTTGACAGACTGGTACTAGAGCAGCTTTTGAGAACTGGCAAGCTCTGACTAGATGAAGCTGGTCTCAGAGTAGTGGCAAGTTGCTTCCGGTGCTACTACGTAAAACAGGTCTCAGGGTTACAGTGGGCCATTTCTACAGCTGGGCTTGTTGAAAATTTAATTTTTGGATCAGATGTTAAGTGCTCAAGTGCCTTTTTCCTCTGGACCCTAGATTCTGATTTAGTTGGGTGTTACAAGAACGACCTAATGTATAATTTTCACATGAACAATACCAAAAAGTACAACTTACATGTAACTGGAGTTCCATGAATGAACAGGGTGGTAAAAATATTGAAGAAACAATGGCCAGAATCCCCCCAAATTTGGTGAGAGTCAAATTTACAGATTCAAGAAACCCCGTGAACACCAGAGGAAAGATAAGAAAGAACAAAAAATTCCACACCTACACTCATTATAAAAACCCTGAAAATCAAAGATAAAAAGTCCTGAAGATCGCCAGAAAAAAAAACAACACATTACATAAAGAGGAATAATGATGTATGAATGACTGCTAACTTGGAACCAGAAATAATGGGGCCCAGAACATAAAGGACAAGATTTTAAAGTGCTGAAAGGAGTGCCAATCCAGACTTTTACACCTGCTGAAAATACCATCTTAGAACAAAGGCTGAAACTGTAATACTGTAAAATGTATTTTTGGTGTTTGTCCACTTCCTGGCAAAAAGCTCCTAAAACCCCTGGAATCGCTGGAGTGATGAGTATCTTCTGCATGCTAATGAGCTGACTGACTGGGGGCTGGTTGCCAGGGGAACCATCCTTTTGATAAGAGAGTTTGAACTTTCACTTCCCCCTCCCGCTTCCAGAGAGGGACTGAAAACTTAGTTGATCACCAAGGATTTTAATGCCTACGTAATGAGGTGATGCGTCTGCAAAATTCCAAAATGTTTGAATTCTGGGAGCTTACAGATAGCTGAACTCTTGGAGGTTCCTGGAGAGTGGCCTGCCCCATTCTCCCAAACCTCATCCTAATGCATCTCTTCCATCTGGTTATTCTCAACAGTATTCTTTGTAATATCCTTTATAATAAATGGGTAAATTTAAGTAAAGTGTTTCCCTGAGTTTTGTGAACTGCTCTAGCAAATTAATTGAACAAAGAAGGTTAGAGGGACACCTGATTTACAGCTGGTCAGTCAGAAATCTAGGTAACAACCTACGACTTGTGACTGGAATCTGAAGTGGGGGGACAGTCTTGTAGGCCCAAGCTCTCAATCTGTGGGAGCTGACACTCTCTCCAGGGAGACAGGGTCAGAAATGAGTTATAGGACATCCAGCTGGTGTCCACTGGAGAATTTGCTGCAGGACAGATTGCTTGATACAGCATATCAAGTAATACATGTGGGATCATAGAAGTGTTCTGTATTGTAAGGGTACAGTAGGATAAACTGTGTTTTTATCCTACAGCCTTACATTTGGTGTCAGAAGTGGGATTTGCTAATACAGCCCTGGCTCACAGAAACGTGGTTTGTTCAGACAACTTGGGGAGAGAAAAAGAAAAGAAACATGCTGTTTGGGAATAGAAACAACAAAAAAGTAGGGGATGAGAAACTTCTGATTCCTAGGTGGCCATGTGGTCCCTCACGGTATGGAACAGGAGTTGGGCTGCGCTCAGTTACTAAGGGTAAAAGTTACCAATGGAATTTAAAGATGGACCTAACTCTCACAAAGTAAATGTCTAAGAAAACACAAACTAATTTTAAGGAGAAATATTCAATCCCTTGGTTACTGTTATCTGTAATAGCTAAAATAAAGTGCTAGATTGGACCTTAATACAAGACCAACCTCAGATTTCAGTGACTGAGCTTCCGCCAGTAGCCTTAAAGCTGCCCCACAAAGAGAAAAATTATGCAGAGACCTCTAATCTAACAGCCATGGTTACCAAGAAGTTAGTCAATGTGGGGAAAGGGCAAACCCAAGAAAACTGTTAAAACTAGTATCTAGGCCGGGCGCGGTAGCTCAAGCCTGTAATCCCAGCACTTTGGGAGGCTGAGACGGGCGGATCACGAGGTCGGGAGATCGAGACCATCCTGGCTAACACGGTGAAACCCCGTCTCTACTAAAAATACAAAAAACTAGCCAGGCGAGGTGGCGGGCGCCTGTAGTCCCAGCTACTCCGGAGGCTGAGGCAGGAGAATGGCGTAAACCCGGGAGGCGGAGCTTGCAGTGAGCTGAGATCCGGCCACTGCACTCCAGCCAGGGCGACAGAGCAAGACTCTGTCTCAAAAAAAAAAAAAAAAAAAAAACCAGTATCTAAAGCAGAAAAAAAAGAAAAAAACAGTATCAGTAGTAGACACGAATTTTTCTCAAGAGTCAAAGCTAGAGCTTTACCTTTTTTGCTTACTTTCAGGTTTTTATCAGTGGTCCAAACAGATGAGGTCATATAAGTTAAAGAACCTCTGGATAATTTTGAGAGGTCTCTTAGCTCTTTGGATCCATTCTTACTGTTGGGATAAATCATGCCCCTAGTGTAGGAGTCAACATTTTTGGCTGTGCAGGCCATATGATCTCTGCTGCAACTACTCAATTATGCCTCTGTAGCACGAAAACACCTATAGACAATACCAAAATGAATGAACACAGATATGTCCCAATAAAACTTGATAAACTGTACATTGAGTTTCATGTGTTTTTCATGTATCACAAATTTTTCTTCTAAAATCTTTTCCAACAATCAAAAAATGTAAAAACCATTCCCATAGAGCGGGCCATGCAAAAACAGGTGATGGGTCAGATTTGGCCTGCAGGCCGCAGTTTACAGACCTCTGCTCTCGTTCATTTTCTCTCTTGACTGCTCCCCAAAACTCAAATACACAAAATCCACTTCCAAATATGAGTATACTGAAAGTTAAGCATCAGGGCTTTGCTTTCAACTTTTTCACTTACACTACTAGAGTGGTTTTTTTTGTTTTTTGCCCCCAACGACTGGGGGTTACGGATCATATCTAAATGGAGGTGATTTTATTATCTTTCAATAATCAGGGTAGTCACAGTAAAAAGACTTAAAAAAAACCCCACCCCCACCAGCATGATTTAAGCTCGGCTTTTCTGTTTAGGGTGTTACTGTTTATTTCAATTATGAGAAAGAGAATGAAGGAGAAATTGGGCAAGACAGTGGAAGACAAATAACTTTTCCAACTTTCACGCAATAATCACCATATAGACTATAACAAAGTTGAAGGGATGGGGAGACCGTTGCCCATATGCCACTAAGTGGGACTCCTAAATTTCTAAAGTACGTCAATCTGCTGTCTCTTAAACAGCTACAAATGATGGTGTCATCTGATGGCAATAAAAATGTTAGAATTTGGACATAAATTTAGTGACTTTACCCGAATGATTAAATCTTAGGGAGGAAAGATCTTTTCCAACAAGCAATAGAACCTACTAGCAACTGGTTATACACTATTTCACTGTTTATTTGAAAAAAATGTATTCAGGAGTTATGGTACCATGTACCGCTTGGCGTATAAATTCTATCTTCAATTTTTTTTTGGTCTGCATTATTAAGGCTCAAATCTCCAATATTATTTTCTTTAATAAATAATAAGAACTTACCAAGACAGAAAACATACGACAGAAACTTTTCTTTGGCCAAGACCCAGTGTAATCTTATATTTGAATTAAAAAGTCATTTTTGAGGTTATGACTGTTTCTTAGCAAAAGAAATGACAGTGTCTTAATTTTGCTCATTCTAAACTTTAACAATATTAGCTAATTTTTCTATAGGCAGATTATTACTAATGATGTGAGGAAAAATAGGTGAAGTACTCAAATAACAACTTGATTTAGCTCAGTGATAGTTTTCCTATTTACTAGTGCATAATCCAAAAAGTCAACAACTGAGCACAGTGCCTCATGCCTGTAATCCTAACACATTATGAGGCTACAGTGGGAGGATCGCTTGAGGCCAGGAATTCAAGACCATCCTTGGCAACATAGGGAGGCCTATCTCTACAAAAAAAATTAAAAAATTAGCTGGGCATTATGGTGCACACCTGTGGTCTCAGTTACCCGGGAGGCTGAGATGAAAGGATCGCTTGAGCCCGGGAGGTTGAAGCTGCAGTGAGCCATGGTAAGAGTAAGACCGTGTCTCAAACAACAACAACAACAACAAAACAAAAGCCAAAAAATTGACAAATAGCTTGTGTAAAGAACCAAAAAAATGCATTAATATAAGACATTTACATCATTAAAAGTTATCTGTTTTGGCTGAGCAGGATGGTTCATGCCTGTAATCTCAGGACTTTGGGAGGTCAATATAGAAAGATCGCTTGAGCCCAGGAGTCCAAGACCACTCCTTGCAACACAGTGAGACCCTGAGATATGGTTTGGATCTGTGTCCCCACCCAAATCTCATGTCAAAATGTAAACCCCAGTGTTGGGGGTGGGGCCTACTGGAAGGTGACTAGATCATGGTGGCAGAGTTCTCATGAATGGATTATTGCCATCCCCTTGGTGCTATTCTTGTGATAGTTTTTCTAAGATCCAGTTGTTTAAAAAGTATGTCTCCTCCTGTTCTAGTCACATAAGAGGTGCCTGCTTTCGCTTCACCTTCTGTCATGATTCTAAGTTTCCTGAGGTCTCCCCAGAAGTAGAAGCCACTATGCTTTATGTACAGCCTGTAGAACCATGAGACAATTAAACCTCTTTTCTTTACAAATTACCCAGTCTCCCCAAAAAATTTTTTAAATTAAAAATATTATTTATTCCTGGATATCTGGTCCAACTTCTTACCATATACCTACCATTAAAAATCGGTGGGGAAAGCATTTGGAGATACAATATATGGTATTAAACCACTCTACCGCCACATGGTACTAATCACACTTTTAAAATCTTATAATTATAAATTAATGTCATAGTAGAAATTAACCTCTAGGGTCAAAGGGATTAGTGGCTGCCTTAGCTATGTCAAATGTTCAACATTTAATGAATGAAAAAAACATATTTTATGCAATGTGAATTTCGATCATAAAATCAATTAGTATCTGGATAGTGACTATTTACATGTCTTCATATATTAATATACAATGCTCATTTTAACATAAGGACAATGAACAAGGCTTTCCCTTAGACTTTTTGTACTGCTGAAGACATTTACCAACACAAAATGACTAATGATTGCAACTTCACATGGGCACTACTTCTCCAAGTCTGTCATCTACAGCCTGGAGACTGTATCTTCCTTTTGTATCAATTACAAAGACAACAAAATTACATAAAAACCTAGTTGAGTCACAAATAAGTCAATATACAGAGTGACTTAAGCTTCTTAGGACACAGTCTTCGTAATCATCCTCCTTGGACTGTTTTTTTTTTTTTTTTTTTGGGAACAAAGTCTCATTCTATCATCCAAGCTGGAGTACAGTGGTGCATCCTCAGCAATCACAGCTCTCTGCATCCTCTCACCTCAGTCTCTGGGAGTACCTGGGACTAAAGGTGCACGCCACCACGCCTGGCTAATTTTTGTATTTTTTGTAGAGACAGGGATCTCCCTATGTTGCCTAGGCTGATCTCAAACTCCTGGGCTCCAGCAGTCCTCCTGCCTCAGTCCCTCAAATTGTTAGGATTAAAGGTGTGAGCTACTGCACCCAGCTGGACTGATTTTAAAGAACATAATCGCTGAACATTAGTGGTATCTACGGCAAACAAACAAGTGCTGAATTCCTAAAGAGTACCTTCTTCTGCTCAGCAAATTAAATCACTTTATTGCAAATCTGCCAACAAAATTTTTTTGTTTAGCAACGCCTTTTCTCATTCACATGACAAAAGTAAATCTAAATTCAGGTTTAGGTATTTGTAGCAGACCATTAGCCTTCAAAGATTTAACAAAGTTTCTACTATTCACACCAACTCTCGGTAATTTCTTATTTTTCTGAGGGCATAAATTGAATCATACAGTTTTTTAGTGATGAACAAGTCACTTAGCTAGTGGGTCAACCAAGAGCTACATCAACAGTCTGTTTTCTAGTTTGTCCAAATACTTTCATGGGGGAGTTACCTCTGCTTGCTTTACCAGCAAGGCAAAAAACTCTGTAACAAAGAATAGTATTACTGACTCAACTATAATAAGAAAAAGTCAAGTTTTATGTTTTGAATGAAATTTGGCATAAAAATTAGTGTTGTCAACGTACAGACTTACAAAAATAAAAAATCTCCTTCCAAGACCCTATTAGCTCAAAGCTCAAATCTTTTAATTAAATGTTTTATTCCAACCTCATCATTTAGACAAATCTACATATGTGCAAATATAAGACTTCTGTTCCATTAAAATTCTCTGAAAGGGGAATTACCATATATTTGGGCCTTTACAAAAGTCTCTCATCTTGTAAGGCACCCTCTCAACTGACTTATTTGAAGAATCAAAATACTGCTGAAGAAAAGTTGCCTTATTTTGAAAAATATACTACTTAGAGAAGATCTACACACTAAATGGCCTCAATCTATGCTGGGTTTTGATGCTTTAGGTATTGTCTGAAACAAGCAGGTCAAATAATTGAGATGGAAATGAAGATGACAAGCTTTAGAAAACTTTACATAACACAAAAAGTGGTTTTTTTGGGTTTGGTATTTTTTTTTTTTTTAAGGCAGGGTCTCACTATCGCCAAGGCTGGAGTGCAGTGGCATTGATCGTGGCTCACTACAGCCTTGAACTTCTGGGCTCAAGTGATCCTTCTACTCAGTATCCTAAGGAGCTGGGACTACAAGTGCATACCACTATGTCCGACTAATTTTTGCATTTTTTGTAGAGACAGGGTTTTGCCATGTTGCCCAGGCTGGTCTTGAACTCCTAAACTCAAGCGATCTGCACCTTGCCTTGGCCTCCCAAAATGCTAAGATTACAGGCATGAGCAAATGTGCCTGGCTTAAAAAGTGGTTCTAAAGTCAAAGATACAATTTTTTTTTTTTTTTTTAAGAGACAGGGTCTTGCTCTGTTGCCCAACATGGAGCAGTGACGTAATCAGGGTTCACTGTAGCCTTGACCTCCCAGGCTCAAGGGAACCTCACATCTCAGCCTTCTTTTTTTTTTTTTTTGAGACAGAGTCTCGCTCTGCCCCCAGCCTGGAGTGCAGTGGCCGGATCTCAGCTCACTGCAAGCTCCACCTCCCGGGTTCACGCCATTCTCCTGCCTCAGCCTCCCTAGTAGCTGGGACTACAGACGCCTGCCACCTCGCCCGGCTAATTTTTTTGTATTTTTAGTAGAGACGGGGTTTCACCGTGTTAGCCAGGATGGTTTCGATCTCCTGACCTCGTGATCCGCCCGTCTCGGCCTCCCAAAGTGCTGGGATTACAGGCTTGAGCCACCGCGCCCGGCCAAACATCTCAGCCTTCTGAGTAACTGGGACCACAGGTGCCACCAGGCCTGGCTAAATTTTGTGTGCATGTGTGTGTGGTACAGATGGGGTCTCACTATGTTGCCCAGGCCTATCTTGAACTCCTGAGCTCAAGTAATCCTTCCACCTCGGCCTCCCAAACTGCTGGGATTATAGGCATGGGTCTCCACACCTGGCCTAGAATTCCTAAATTATTTTGTTATTTAAAATGTGACATCATCCTAATAGTGGAGTAAGACATTATATGACTCATAATGTAATATAATATGAAACAGTACCACCACATATGAAGAACTGCCTTCAAAAAACACTAAGCTTCAATCTAATATTATAATAAAACTACTGATCCAAATACATATTTATGACATAAAATTTTGAAAGGGGGGAAGCAGATTACATAGACTGTGGTATAGGACTAAATGTCAAAAAAACTGTGTACGCCTTGTTTGAATCCTGCTTCTCACAAACCAGCTATAAAGACTTTTTTGAGAAAAATTAGAGAAACTCAAATATAGAATGAGTATTAGATGACAGTAAGGAATTCTATTAGTTACAATACTAGCAAGAGGATTGGGTTTGTTTTTTGTAAGTCCTCATCAGGAAGAGCATTTATGCTTGAAACGGCATATTGTTTGGGATTTACTCTGAAATACTCCTTCAAAAATTAAAATATGGGTATAAATAAGATTTCACACAATGTTGCATACGGATGGTAGCTATCAAGGGTTCACAATACTTACTATTCTATGTGTTTGAAAGCTTCCATAATAAAGTTTAATAAATGAAAAGGCTAGGTGGTTAGAAAAAAATAAAGTTTAATAAAATACATATAGTTGTCTGACAGAAAGCCACATAAGGCAGGTGGTACCTAAGCTGGGCCTTGAAGGTCAGTTACACAATTTGGACAAAAATTGTTTTAAAACATTTATAAACTGCAATTTTATAAAGGGGGTTACTCTCCTTGAGGTTAATTCACTTAGGGTCCAAGCCTTCATATAAACTTAATTTGGCTTATTAACTTCCTCAACCATACTTCTGACTAGTGCATGAAACTGTTTCCTAAAAACTTATTTCCAAATGGGTACAAATTTTAGAGACTAATTTTTTTTTTTTTTTTTTTGAGGCGGAGTCTCGCTCTGTCGCCCGGACTGGAGTGCAGTGGCCGGATCTCAGCTCACTGCAAGCTCCACCTCCCGGGTTTACGCCATTCTCCTGCCTCAGCCTCCCGAGTGGCTGGGACTACAGGCGCCCGCCACCTCGCCCGGCTAGTTTTTTGTATTTTTCAGTAGAGACGGGGTTTCACCGTGTTAGCCAGGATGGTCTCGATCTCCTGACCTCGTGATCCGCCCGTCTCGGCCTCCCAAAGTGCTGGGATTACAGGCTTGAGCCACCGCGCCCGGCCTAGAGACTAATTTTTAATCAGACAACCTTCCCCCAAAGAGAGTAACAACAGAAATTTTATTGAGCGCCCCATTTTATGCCACAAATTGTACCAGGCACATTATATATAATTCTCACTACAATCCAGCAAAGTAGATACTGTATTATTACTTTGCCAATTTCCCTACCCTAAAAAGCTACTAAAATGGTAGAGAACATAATGCTACCAAAACTCCAAAGCCCATGCTCTTTCCCATACCAACCAAGCATAAGCCATCACTTAAGCTAATGCCAATTACACTACTCTCCAAAAGCCGTGGCGGCTCATGCCTGTAATCCCAGCACTTTAGGAGGCTGAGGCAGGTGGATGACCTGAGCTCAGAAATTCGACACCAGCCTGGCCAACATGGTAAAATCCTGTCTCTACTAAAAATTCAAAAAATTAGCCAGGTGGGGTGGTGTGTGCCTGTAATCTCAGCTACTTGAGAGGCTGAGGCAAGAGAATCACCTGAATCCGGGAGGCGAAGGTTGCAGTGAGCCGAGATTGCGCTACTGCACTCCAGCCTGGGTGACAGAGCAAGACTCCGTCTCAAAAACAAAACAAAACAAAAACACCTGGACAACTCTTTACCATTTATCCCTTCATATGCAAATCCCACAAATCCCTCAAAGTTTGGCTCAAATGCAGCTTTCCCTAAAACTGACCCCAAACAATCTTTCTCTTAATTCACACGGAATTTAACTGGTATGTTGCCGTATTACTAATACATCTTGCCCATTAAATTTTAAAACTTCTCTAAATCATAACTAGGAAAGAAAAAAATCCCACACAATCTCATCAACTGTTCTGGTTATGCTAGTGTTCCATGAAATGTTCCTAGTTATGAGGGAGGTCAAAAGGAATACTAAGAATACAGTAATAGGGAAGGGAAACGATACAATACAAATATTCCAGGTTATTACATGAAAAGGGAAGGTGAAAACCAATCTCTGCTCCTATCATCCTAGTTTTGTAAAAACAGGATGCAAGCATATATGGGGCGAGTCACACGTAACCATTAATAATGGTCACACCTAGAAAAAGGATATGCATGATTTTTACATTACATTTCATAGTTCTTAACTCCTAGAATGTTTTCCACACACTAGTTATAACTTTAGAAATACTTAAAATATATACATGAAAAAATCACAGCACATTTATATAGTTCTCATAGTCATGTTAACTTCGAAATCAATGGCTTTATATATGGTAGCACCCAAATATTCAATAAATTAATAATATGCCACATCTAAACACTAAAAAATGAGTGATTTCTATAGCTTATTTAAAAAAAAAAGTGTTTACTATAATGTATGAGCAAGACTAGATTTTTCCTAAAATAAATACACTTACATACAGGATATGTATCATGACTTGCAAATAAATTACAGTAGTTATGTAATTCTGCATGCTAGGTGGTACATGTCTGTAATCTCAGCTACTTGGGACACTGAGATGGGAACAATCACTTGAGACCAGGAGGTGGAAAATGACCAGGGTTAACTCGTCTCAAAAAAAAAAAAAAGTACAATAAAATATCTAAACTAAGCATCACTTAAAAGAAAAATATTTTCAATTTTCATTTTAGTCTTGTTTGTAAGCTTCCAACCATTTTAGAATATAAAAGAATTTACGTGTACACTCAATACTCACTACAGTAAATATCATTAGCCTTACTTTTATGACACCAGGTTTTTAAAAAGCAAAGCCCAGTTTGTAGACATAAATATTCTCTCACCATCTGATTTAAAAGAAAAAAGAAAACCAGGCCGGACGTGGTGGCTCATGCCTATAAGCCCAGCACTTTGAGAGGCCAAGGCGGGCGGACCACCTGAGTTCAGGAGTTCAAGACCAGCCTAGCAGACATGGTGAAACCCTGTCTAGTAAAAATATAAAAATTAGCCAAGTGTGGGGGCACACACCTGTAATTCCAGCCTCTCGGGAGGTTGAAGCAGGAGAATCACTTGAACCTGAAAGGTGGAGGTTACAGTGAGTCGAGATCGTGTCACTGTACTCCAGCCTGGGCGACAAGCAAAACTCTATCTCAAAAAATAATAAATAAAAGAAAAGCACAGGATAAGCATTTACAAATGTCATTTCATCTAGGTTAGTTCTATCCTACTCTTGATAAATTCCTCAATGTAAAAAAATAAATAAATAAATAAAAATAAAAACAGGGCCAACTAAATCATACATTTAATTTAAAGTCAATATATTTGACAGTATGCTGTGATAAACATGATTTACGTATTTCTAACTTTCAAAGTATTTTAGTATTGTCCTTTGCTTTGTAATGTATTCTTTAACACGTTAGGAAAGGAAGAAGTGAACTGGTTAAAAAAAAAAAATCTGGGGAAGAGGAGCGTGTGGCATCTGGAAACTTCAAAGTCAGAGCCGTGATGTTCCGGATTGAGGGCCTCGCGCCGAAGCTGGACCCGGAGGAGATGAAACGGAAGATGCGCGAGGATGTGATCTCCTCCATATGAACTTTCTCATCTACGTGGCCCTGCTGCGAGTCACTCCATTTATCTTAAAGAAATTAGACAGCATATGAAGACTGGACATCTCATATGAATGCACGATATGAAGAGCCTGGTTACAGTTTCGACTCCTCTCTGCAAGTGAATAGGCCCAGAAAGGTGTAAGAGACTCTTTGAATGGACATAAAATTCTGCTTGTTAAGAACAAGTTTGGCTCTGGTAACTGACGTTCAAAGCTAAAGTTTAAAACTATTTGGGAAGTATGAAACGATATCATGATCTGGTGTACCCTTATCCCTGTGACATTTCGCCTCTGACAATACTGGTATAATTGTAAATAATGTCAAACTCCATTTTCTAGCAAGTACTGAGGGAGCTGTGTCTGAAATGGCACTGTCTTGTCAGTCATTTCTGTTTACCTTTTCTGCCCTGAGTGTATTTGTGAAGAGTCTCTTAATAGTTATGTTTTGTGGAAATCAACACACAACCACAACGACTTTTAAGCACAGGATCATTAGTCTGTTTTTGATAAACGTATCGATTAAGAAAAAAAAAAAAATCTGTCATTACTCCTCTCATCCAAAAATATTGTTGATATGAATTCAGAAAATACCAATGGAGGTGAAAATATGCCAGTTCTATAGAATGCTGCATTTCACTCCAACAGCAATGTAAGATAGGATTACTCACAAAAGAAAGCTATCTCTTTGGTGCCAAAGTTTAACTACCTGGGTAAAATACACAATGGTAAGATGTGGAATGGATCAGAGTTCCATCTTTCTCAGTACATATATGGTGAGGACCTGATAATCGACTCCCAGAAGATTAAATGCACTAACAGATGTAGTCTGGAAACTCTTCATGTACCCCTCAGGGATAGGAGCACCCCAATTTTGAGATCACTAGTTCTCAAACACTTACAACACACATCAGAGTCCAGGTGGGAGGATTTTATAAACTACAGTTGCTCAGGTCCCACCTGCCAAAGGCTGGCTTGAATTAGTCTGGGCGGCAAGACAGGCAGAATTTTATTAGTATTTTTTAAGCTCTCCAGGTGATGCTTCCCCTGTGCAGATAGGGTTGAAACATTCATACATCACCATATGGCTAAGGAATGTATCCACAAACACCCTAGAAGTTTCCCAACTAAAAAATTTTGTTAGTATCAATCATCATGGTGTAACAGAAATCAGAATCAAAAGACCTAGCATACAGTTCCAGGTTGGCCACTGACTAGCTAAATGAACTTGATCTCATTTGTCCGTTTGCAAATGGAAACAACAATGCCTCCCTCTTAGGGCTGTTGCAAAGATTGAGGTAACACATGAAACTGAAATGCAAGTGCTTTCTAGAGAATTAATGACACATCAAACTGAACTTCTTATTTGTTTAAAAACCAATATAAAATTCTCTGGACTGGGCACAGTGGCTCATGCCTGTAATCCCAACACATCGGTTGGCCAAGGCAGGAGGACTGCTTGAGTCCAGGACACCAGCCTAGGCAACATAGTGGGGGCCACAGCTCTTACCTGCACACCACCCACTCCCCATCCCCACAAAAAAAGAAAATTATTTTGACCCAGAAGTTTCTCTTTTGGAAATTTACCTTAGACAAACAGCACCAACACAAATGAATTAACTATATAAAGATATTTACTGCAGCACCACTTATATGGTAGTACAACATTTAAAAAATAAGCTAAACTCAACAACAGAAAAAAGTTAAAACAATAAGCCATTACAAAAATTACAAGTAATTAAAGTTATATATAAAATGTCCATGATATTAAGTAAAAATACCAAGTTGCCTAATGTGTATCATATGATCCCATTTTTGTTCAAAGAAGGACTGGGGCAATGTATGACTACATATGTTTGTGGGAAGTATGACAAAATAACCACCTCACTCAACTTTGGTAAAGGAGAAGGTACTGTTGGCTTTATCTTTGTATTTCTCCATGTTGTTAAGACTTACTGAAGTTAGCAAAATAAATTTATTAATGTCCTATATAAATATAGCTTAACTGCATTACAGTTTGGAAACTATCAAAGTACAAAAGTTATTGTGTTACTTTTTGTTCCTATTAGTATTAGGCTGAAAGTCCAACAAATGAAGACTTGTCTCACATGGCTATCTTAGTAATTTTCAATTGTTACATGCTATCAATTAGAATTAATACCTCACCAAGGAAAAACAACTTAAGAGATGTTAACTAGAAGCCTGGCACAGTTGCTCAAGCCTGTAATCCCAGCACTTTGGGAGGCCAAGACGGGTGGATCACTTGAGGTCATGACTTCGAGACCAGCCTGGCCAACATGGTGAAAGGCCGTCTCTACTAAAATACAAAAATTAGCTAGGCGTGGTGGCAGGCACCTGCGATCCCAGCTACTACGGAGGCTGAGGCAGGAGAATCGCTTAAACCCAGGAGGTGGTGGTTGTAGTGAGCGGAGACTGCGCCACTGAACTCCAGCCTGGGCAACAGGGCGAGACTCCGTCTCAAAACAAAACAAAACAAAAACACAAGAAAAGAAAAGAAATGTTACTAAATTGTAACAGAACTAAAGGAAGAAACCTGAATGCATGGTCTGAGACAACTGGAGAAGACAATTTTAAGAAGTTTCTTTAGAATTTTCCTAAGTATGCTCCATATTCACTAACTCAGTGTTCTCAGAAATAAGTGGTCCCTTGTCCAACACATTTCAGGTATGCTGTTCAGTAGCACCTACCTGCTCTTTTGCAAGCTCTGAGTACATGTTCAATCTTTCCTTCCTTCTGTTACTGGCTCCAAGAAATTCTACAATTAAAACTTTTAACCTTAACCCAGTATTACCATAACTTTTCTATAAATGTTAACACAAATACATTTTATGTAGTGTTTCTAGTCATTTCCAAGACAACTTAAAGAAAAATGAATGTGAGGTATGAAATATATTCAATTTTCTCATAAGACTGGGTAGAACAGAGATTTAATTTTTGTCTAGGAACACTCTAACTTATGGTTAAAAGCTTTAAAATATATTTAGTTTATTACGACTTATGAATAGTCTAAGAAATATATATGAATTGGATAAATCTTTGAAGTAAAAGGAATCATTTAGGTGATTAGTATGAATTCTGGTTTTTAAAGTTCCTCAAGTAATCAAGAAAAGCTTTGAACTGGTTAACTTTAAAGTGAGATGAAATGACCAAGCCAATTTCCTAAAGATAGTTAAGTTTTAAAAAGGCAAGTAGTTACATCAAAAACACCACCAAACATCTAGGTAGAAATGTATGAAGAGAAACCAAATCTGTGTTAGTTTCAAGGATTAAGTATTAAATCATATATATATTTATAGACAGGGTCTTACTCTGTCACCCAGGCTAGAGTGCAGTGGTTCCATCATAGCCTCCAAACCTGGGCTCAAGCAATCCTCCTGCCTCAACCTCTAGGGTTACAGTAGTGCCACACCATGCCCAGCTAAATTATATATTTTTAAAAGGGTCTATGTTTAAAAAAAAAATCTTCAGTATAACTTAAATAAAACTTACTTCATTTACTTAAGCAAATGTTTGGAAGATGGCAGACTACCTTAAAGGAAATACACAAAATAACAAACAAAAAAATTAGCTGGGCATATTGGTACATGCCTGTGGTCCCAGCTACTCAAGAGGCTGAGGTTGGAGGATCACTAGAGCCAGGGAGGTCAAGGCTGCAGTAAGTCATGTTCACACCACTGCACTACAGCCTGGGTGACAGAGACCTTGCCTCAAAAAAAAAAAAAAAAGAAAAAAAAAGTTTCTAAATAAAAATAACTAAATAATTTATTAAATAAAATAGCAAATAAACTAGTAAGTTTAATGCTAACTAGTTGTGCTAGTAATTGTACAAACAGTGAGTATGCACAATTCTCATCATCCAGAGAAAGAAGTCATACCAACCCCTTGGGTGCAACCTTATTCTTAACACTAAGCTTTAAAAGAAATTTCTGTTGGACATGGTGGCTTGGACCTATAATCCTAGCATTTTAGGAGGCCAAGGCAGGAGGACTGCTTGAGTCCAGAATTCAAGACCACCTGGGGCAACAAATTCGAGACTAGCCAAGGCAACATTGCGAGACCTTGTATCTACAAATAATACAAAAATAACTAGTTGCATATGATGTTGTGCGCCTGTAGTCCCAGCTCCTTGGGAGGCTGAAGTGAGAGAACCGCTTGAGACTGGGCAGTTGAGGCTGCAGTGAGCAGTGACTTCGCCACTGCACTCCAGCCTGGGCAACAGAGTGAGACACCCGCCCTCACCCCAGTCTCAAAGCAAAAAAAAAAAAAAAAAAGCGGGCAATTTCTTAAGTGGAGCATTATTGAGGCAAATGAGTTGTAACAGAAAATATCTTCAACATTCCCGTTATCAGATACAAGGTTTCATAGTCTTTTGTTTTTTATTTTGTTTTTTGAGACAGGGTCTCACTCTGTTGCCCACGCTGGAGTGCAGTGGCTCAATCTTGGCTCACTGCAATCTCTGCCTCTTGGGATCAAGAGATCCTTGTGCCTCAGCCTCCCAAGTAGCTGGGACTCCAGACTGGAGCCACCATGCCCAGCTAATTTTTGCATTTCTTGTAGAGATGGAGTTTCACCACGTTGCCCAGGCTGGTCTCAAACTCCTGAGCTCAAGCAATATACCTGCCACGGCCTCCCAGTGTTAGGTGCCCAGGCTCATAGTCTTTCTTATAGTCAGTTCCTCAAGGAAAAGTGAAATACCTAACTCCTAATATAATCCAGGAAAACTACACAGTAATTGTCTAAGGCTTTCCAAGGACAGCATGATTGTCTAAATCATCCTAAATTACAATCCTGGACTGTCCATATCAGATAAAGGACTTCAATCTGGTGGGTTTCTACCTATCTCTCCTTTGTCATCCTCCTCCCTATAACTGCACCTTAAGCTCTGCCATTCCCCCTATCAGGATTACTACAGCTATTAATCCCTCTGGCCGAATGCCACTTCACCCATCTCAGGACTAAATTTACTTCTATAATATTTTAAGATTCCGCTTTACCTCTTGTGAAAAGTTTTTCCTGTTCCTGCAGTCTCTACCTACATGTGTCCACAGCACTTTTTTTGGGGGGGAGGGGAGAGACAGGGCCTCTGTCGCCCAGCCTGGAGTGCAGTGGCACGATCACAACTCCCTGTAGCCTCAATCTCCTGGATTCAAGTGACCCTCCCACCTCAGCCTCCCAAATAGCTTGGACTATAAGTGTGTGCCACAGTGCCAGACTAATTTTTAAATTTTTTGTAGAGACAAGGTCTCCCTATGCTGGCCAGGCTGTTCTTGAATTCCTGGACTCAAGTGATCGTCCCGCCTCAGTCTCTCAAAGTGTTGAGATTACAGGCATGGACCACTGTGCCCACACCATAGCACTTTTATAATACCACCTCAGTGGCAGGCTAGCATGCTACACTGTAATCACAATAACAATCCTCTTTCTCTCTACTTTCCTATAAAGGCCTTAAAAACAAGGACCACATATCACCATTATCACCAACACCTAAGGACAGTGTGGCACATGATATGTCTGCAACTCTCAAAAAAAAAAAAAAATGTGGGGGGCAGGGCACAGTGGCTCACACCTCTAATCCCAGCACTTTGGGAGAACAAGGCGGGTGGATCACTTGAGGTCAGGAGTTCAAGACCAGCCTGGTCAACATGGTGAAACCCTGTCTCTATTAAAAACACAAAAATCAGCCAGGTGTGGTAGTGGGCGCCTGTAATCCCAGCTTCTTGGTAGGCTGAGGCAGCAGAATTGGTTGAACCTGGGTGGTTGAGGTTGCAGTGAGAAGAGATCGCGCCATTGCACCCCAGTCTAGGCAAGAGCGAAACTCTGCCTCAAAAAAAAAAAAAAAAAAACTGTGCTGGTTTCTGGTAGTCTAGCTTGATGAAAAGACAACATTTTAATATTCAGACTACAAATGGACTGAATATCCATACTCCATAAATATTTTCTCAACCACGATTCTGAAAGAACTGGCAAATAATTTACCTTTAGCAAGAGCCAAGAGCACTCCTATTTTTGCTAGTGTAGGATGCACATAATTTAGATACTAAAACGAGGGCACCTAAGACTCTTCTTTGGATAAAAATAAATTACACTTCCATGGAAAGGTGATCCAAGAAAACACCTATAGGCAAAACCTGGAGCCATTATCCTCTCAACTTCAAGACATAATTATGTTCATGTTGAATTGGTTTTAAAGATTCAAGTTTTATCACAGATAACTGAATGCGTTTGCACGTAATTATGCTAAAAGTACTGATAAGCTACTATGGAGATGTTTTCAATAAATTAAAAATGACGTGGTCATCAAAATGGAAGATACAAGCAGTTCCCATCTGTATACATTTTTGGTATTTACAAAATCATACAATACAATCCACATTTTTTTCTTCCTACAGTTTGCTTCATTTGACTGCTAATAAAGACCTATACTTAGGGGCACTCTGTCTCTAACACTTATTTGCATTCTTTAACGTCTGAATGCATAAGACCAATTGCATCTTTCTCTCACTGATCTTAACTTTTTCAGAAACTGACTAAAGTCAGGGATCACCACTTTGAGATCCAGAACTTGTCACTCTTGTCATAAGATGGCTACTACAATAAAATAGATCAAAGAGCTATCCTCAAACCAGGTTCCCTCCATTAATGTAGTTTTCCCCAGAACTAAAAAAAATGTATATAATCCTTCCCTACTGCCCTGCCATGACCACACTGTATGTGTGTTGGCAGTCAGCTGCAGGTTCCATTTCCCGGGGCAGTGTTGACTAGGTGGTTTTGAGTACAGTTTCATAGCCAATTGCACCAGGTCCCTTCCAGGAAACATTTTAGGGTGCTACTGTGGTCCCAACATATTTTGCTCCAAATAGGTGATGATTACTTTTTTTTTCCTGTCCCATTTGCAGTCAATCAAACCATCTAACAATTCAATTACCTCCCTTCTCCTTTTACACTTCATGCTACTTCTTTTTTTGCACTTGCCAGCTACAGAGATATGCATACAAGGTGTGTACATTTGGATATTTCTCAGTACTCTATTCCAAAATCTTTTATTCCTCCACAAGAGAATAGTGAGAAAGAAGTGAAAATCTACAACACGCAACCTGAAAATAGATGGGATTCAGTAGCTAAACTTGCAGAATAGAGCTTATTAATGAAACTATGCTTTTGCCAACATGCTTAAATAAACAATCTTTTTAAAAATTCTTTAAAGCACTTAAGAATATAAAAAGGAACCAAGCAAAGGTCAAACAAAACTTTTAATACTTGTGTTTAATTAGGCATGCCTTGATTTTTCATTTAAAAAGATAAATCTCTTTATCTTTGTTATTTGAAGAAAAAGTCACTAAGGAAAAAAAAACACTAACATGTCTCTAAACATAATGCTACATGAAACTCAAAAAGTATTTATCATGCACCTACCTAATAATTCTATACAGCGTTTCACTCACTCGAAAAGCCTGAAAACAGAAAACTTTTTCAACTACAAAAGCAATTAAGTTTTAAATAAAAACTGTCTCCTGTCTACATTGCCAAATATAAAAATCACTATTAAAATATTAGCTCCTAAATCATAGGGTTTGAGGAAACCTTTTTCCACACCAGAATTCAGAACTGACTGAAAGACACAGTAGCTGGACTTGTGCTAATCCAAAGATTTCCTTTACTACCAATAAAGTCATAGTGGAGGCATAATTTAGACCTAGGCCAAGAGGGCGTCTTAACAACACACTCCATAATCATTCTAACCCAGTCACAAGTAGCACTGGACAACTACCGTCCTCTGGAAATGGGGAGTCTAACTTTGGTAGTCTCATGAAAGAGAGAGAGAGAGACGAGAGAGAGACACGAGAGAGAAAGAGAGAAAGACAGAGAGAGAGAGGGAGAGAGAGAGAGAGAGAGGAAGGGGCTCAGCCATATTTCATCAGCCTTCCCTCTTAAAAACTCATCAAAGCAAAGCAAGGAGGTAGGACAAAAGCAACAAGTTAGACTATTTTAATGCATTTCCTAAAAACAAGGGTCTGGCACTGAGGCTCATGCTTGTAATCACAGTATTTTGGGAGGCCAAGGCGGGAGAACTGCTTGAGGCTAGGAGTTTGAGACCAGCCTGGGCAACATAGCAAGTCTCGCCTATATTTAAAAAAAAAAAATTAAAGAAGAAAAGCAAGAAATCTACTTAATACGCCACAAACCAATTTACCTGGTTATAAGTATAATTTTTATCTTAATCACATCTGTTAGTAAAATGGTCTCAAGCTCTGACTGCAGCCATGTAGACAAAGCCATGTGAGAATCAAATATTCAGATATTTTAAGTACCTGTAAATTTTAAGAATATGAAAAAATACAAAGTATTTCCATATCCTGGAAACCCAACAAAGTATTTAAGTTAGGAAGTATGTAGAACCTGAGTTTAGGAGACAGGAACCCACCTCCACTTAAAATTATGCAGTTCATGTCAGGGTCTATAAAAAGGAGACAGCTTGGTTACTGAGAAAATTGGCTGTCGATTTCACACCTGGCCCGAATCTCTGGTCATAATTACTTTTGTTAACTAAGATAAGTACAAACTCAGGAAGGCAAATTATCTTTCAATACCAGAAAGGTTTATAAACAAGCCGGGTGCGGTGGCTCACGCCTGTAATCCCAGCACTCTGGGAGGCCGAGGCGGAAAGGATCGCTTGAGCTCGGGAGTTCAGCCTAGGCAACATAGGAGACGAACCTAGGCAACATAGTGAGACCCTGTTTACAAAAATGCAAAAATTAGCCGGGCGTGGTGGCGTGCGCCTGTAGAAGAACAGTTGCAGCCCGGGAAGCGGAGGCTGCAGTGGGCCGAGATCTCACCACCTGCACTCCAGCCTGGGCGACAGAGAAAGACCCTGTCTCAAAAAAGAAAAAAAGATTTATAAACAAGTATGGAATGTTTAAGAGAAACAAAATCCAAATATTATGTGGTAATTTATATACAGTATTTGTAATGCCTGAGAATTGAGTCTAAAGTGTCAGCTTTGTAAGAACAAATCATGTCAGTAATTTAGGCTCTTTTTGGAAGTTGAAATCTTGCTAAATACTGAAACACCTAAGAGAACTTTGGACTCAAATTAAGGAAAGCATGTGTTAAACACAGCTTAAATTGTTGGAAGATGCTTAAGATTGTTACTGGCAATTATAACTCAAAATAGCTAGACCTGTAAACAGAATAAAAAACTGGACTTAAATCCTCAAGAACCAGGTTTCTGAAATATAATTTTATTTTTAAGATTATCGTAAACATTTTCTGCATACAAAAACTGCCCTCATGGAACCAAGAAAATTCTACACAATGCAATTTCACCAAAAATCGGAATTTTTTTTTTTTTCTGAGACGGAGTCTCGCTCTGTCGCCCAGGCTGGAGTGCTGTGGCCGGATCTCGGCTCACTGCAAGCTCCGCCTCCCGGGTTCACGCCATTCTCCTGCCTCAGCCTCCCAGGTAGCTGGGACTACAGGCGCCGCCACCTCGCCCGGCTAGTGTTTTGTAGTTTTTAGTAGAGACGGGGTTTCACCGTGTTAGCCAGGATGGTCTCGATCTCCTGACCTTGTGATCCGCCCGTCTCGGCCTCCCAAAGTGCTGGGATTACAGGCTTGAGCCACCGCGCCCGGCCCAAAAATCGGAATTTTAAAGAAATCCTTGCAGCACGGAAAACGCCATCATTTACTCATGATTATGGAGCAAATGAAGTAAATCATTGTTAAAAGGAGGCTAAGAACAGAAACAAATTGAAAATATTCTTTTTTTTTTTTTACAGGATTACTTAAGTCATCTTCCAATACTCCAGGTCACATGGCGCGAAGAGTCACCTATTAAACACGAAACCTAACCATTAAACAAGCTTTAAAAATCCTTCGGTAACTCCTTTTACTAAAATTGTTTTCTTGACATACAATACCTTTACAGGCATTACATTTCTCTTCAGCGTGTACAAACATTTTTCTCATGGTTTCCTTCACCAAAACATCTGCCCCCAGTTTTCTCAACAAGTAAAAATCTCGAAGTACTAAGTGCTAACGTGATGCTTTCAAAAGTTTACGTATGTTAGAATAAAAAGCTAAGTTCAGTAGGTTTTCTCTAGCTGTGTTCTCAGAAACAACACTTTTACACGTGTGTGGGCACAAAACTTTAAACATCTTCCCCAAAATCTGACCCACTTCAGATACAAAACTACTGCTCAAATAGCAGAAGCCGCTAATCTTGTCTTTGGTTATAAGTTACATATTTTTCTGAGTATCGAAATCCGTTCCTATAATAAAACATCACCTAAACAAGGCGGATCCAAGTCACTGCTTCATACCTACATCTGTCCACGGCAAGCTTTTCCCGGACACACTCGGGCCTTTGAAAATGCCCACACTTGTTTTCATAAACCCACTCCTTCCTCTTCACCCACTTGCAATCCGCATGCTTCTCTGGGGCCACCCGGCCTCTCCCCCACTTTCCGAAACCCAGGGCCGACAGCTCGGTCTCTAATCTCCAGTCCGCCGAATCTGGGGGAGAACCGGGTCGGCGCCCCAGGCCCCCGAGGCGGCGGCCCAAGTGAGGGAAGGAAGCGGGAAAGCTGTCGGACGGGCGCCCCCTCTGCCGCGCGCGCACACCCCCTTCCGGCACCCCTCCCCCTGCATTGTGCGAGCTGGCCACAGGCCGCACCTGCCCGGGCACTCAGCAGGCCCCGTCCGCCCTCCCGCTGGTGATCGGCTCCCGCCGACGCCGCCGCACAAAGCCCGGGGAGCCAGCCCCGGCAGCGCCAAAGGACCGGAGAAAGAGCGAGCGCGGACTGACTTACAGGGCTGCTGCGGCCGCGCTGCCTCAGCCGGGGTCACCGACCGTTGGGCACACGGCGGCGTCGCTCTTGGCGGTCCTCCCCCTCCTCTGCCTTCGGTGGCGGCAATGTCTTCTTTCTCCACCTACCACCCTCCCC
>NW_012111919.1:7414473-7428789 GCF_000951035.1 Colobus angolensis palliatus | reverse complement strand
TCCCCTTCTGGGCTCCGCCGCGGCGCCGGGAGCGCGCGCCGGGCTGAGACAGCGCAGGCGTGCTGTTGCCGAACGCTGTCTTCGATTCTCTTACCGCGTGGGGCCTGGACTTCTGAATCTTCTCACTCTCGGCTTCCTACCCGGTTGCTCATTGTTTTCCCCCAACTGGGTGTGCGGGTGTCTGCGCCCGCGCCGCCCACCTTGGGGTACTCCTGGCTTTTCGCTTCCGGAGTGCTGGCGCCCACAAGAGCCGGACGTTAATTCAGGCCTTTAGCTTTCACCCAGTACCTCCGCACGAGACGAGGGAGATACATTTGGAGGTGGAAGATTGTACCCCGCGAGAGGGCTGTCACTCTTCCTGTCGTTGCACCCCAGGCAGGTGGAGCCAGCTCTCAGCAAATTGTCGGCCCCCCAGTGCTTGGTCCCGGTGCACACAAAGGAAACTCATGTCGTTCTCCAGCTGGGCCAGTGATTCTCACTCGTTGGCTGTTTCTTTTTCTCGGGTACCAAGCGCTTGTTTCCTTCCCGGTTTACAGGCTGGTTGGAAACCCCAAATCTGCCTTGCTGTCCTGGCCCCCCGTGCAAAGCAGTGGTGATTCCAGGATTCTAACCTAACCTGCTCCAGGTCACACAGCTGTAACAGGCACCGTGTCTTTTGATATGTTCTTGATGGTTTGCACAGCTCCTGGCTCTCCTGACATGCTGCACTTCGTAAAGATTCAGGACCTTCCTTATTCTTTGCTTAATGTATGTATTCCCTAGGCGACTGTGAGCTCCACGAGGGCAAGGACCTTGTGTTTTGTTTTACACTGTGCCCTCAAGTGCCTGTTGAATACATGGGCTCTTCGGTTTTTAACTATTACTGAAAAATGTCTGACATTGAAATCCATCGCAAGCCCCTACCTTAGACTGATATTTCAGGCTTCTAGATATTTTCACTTGAATGTTCTTGTCGCCAAGCATGTTAAAAACTGAAGTCACACCCATCCCCTACCCCCCACTCTTGTACTGTCTCTATAGTTGGCAGTGCCACCACCTATTCATTCCCCAAATTACCGCTCTGAGAACCATCCTTGTCTCTTCCTCTTATCCCCCACTCCAAATATAAATAACTTACCAAGCCTCGCAGATTTTTACTTCCCAAGTAATTCTGGAGACAGTCTCTTCCTCTGCCTCCTCACTAATACTAGCCTTGCTTCCCAGGTCTGGATTTCTGTAGCTGGCTCTTAATCAGCTTTCCTGTCTCCAGTCTCACTCCCTCCAATCAGTTCTGCTCACTGCTATCTAAAATGCAAATCCAATTCCTGGCGCTCAGGCCTCTGCTTCAACCATCTCATTGCTCCCCATCACCCACGACAGCATTTCCCTAGTGTGCTGCGTTCAATATTAATAGATATTCCTTTAAGAAATGTCTCACGATCAAGTAAGAATGGGAGATACTGGGGTGTACACATTTTGCCTTCCTTCTCCTTTCCCCTCCATTAAGCTGATAGTAGCAGAAGGGTCTTTATATACAGTTGCTTAGTGTGGGTGAAACTAGATAAATCCATCACAGGCTGTCCCTTAGAATATGGAATTGGGACTAAGAGACCCCAACTTCCAAAGTCTCTTGGACCTGGGATCCCTTGGGCAGACTCGTTCCATCCTGTAAGACAGGGAACCTGTAGAAAAGAGTAGAGTTGAGAGAGAAAAGGAGAGTGCTGACAATGTCTCTCTATCACATGTTCCTGTGCCTGGCTGGCTGCCTCTACCCTTGGAGTCTGAGCCACATTCCTGGATCCTTATAATAAATTCTGCTTCTTTGCTTAAGCTAGATGAAGTGAGTTTCTGTTACAACCAAGAGTCCTACTAAAAGCCATGTGTATGCTCTAGTTATTTGTTTGGTGCTTACAACATGCAAACACCAAAGCACTTTCCATATATTGTCTCGTTTAGTGTTCCAGATATCCCCATGAGCAAGGCCAGCTTCAGCACAGACACGTGACCTGTGCAGTTGCACAAGGCCTAGGGGGTGCCTAGAAAGGTTCTACGATTGGTTTAATGCTCTGATGTCACCATGTAGAAAAGTCTTAGTGGTTTTTGACAAAAGGGCCCCTCATTTTCATTTTGAACTGAGCTCCACAAATTACCTATGAGGTGTTATCTCTATTTGACAAAAGGTTTATTTTCTGCCAGACTTATTAGTGCCTTTAAAATAAAAATATACATTGTAAATATCCAAGTGAGGGACATAATATGCAATGTGTCCCAACCAAATTTGACCCTAAAAGGTGTTATCTCTATTTGACAAAAGGTTTATTTTCTGCCAGACTTATTAGTGCCTTTAAAATAAAAATATACATTGTAAATATCCAAGTGAGGGACATAATATGCAATGTGTCCCAACCAAATTTGACCCTAAAAGGTATTTCTTCATGGAGAATCTCTTACACTTTTGGTGCTCTGCAAGACACAGATGAAAGCTCCACCCTTTAGTGATCTGACTCTGCCTATGTCCCTATCTCCTCTCCAGCTCATGATTCCCTATGCACAGTGAGCAGTTTCTTGCTTCTGTGCCTTCACATATGCTTTGCAATCTGCCATGCTCATTAAACACTTCTGATTATAATTGGCTTCTCTTTAGATTTACCTACAATGAAAGAATACACTCCTCAAGCTAATGTAAATCTCTCATGTGCTTGGTAGTCGAGGTGGACATTGTAATTGACACCCCAACAGCCATTCTAATCACCTGGGAGCTTCTTAGAAATGCAGAATCTTGGCACCATGCCAGATCAGCTGAATCAGAATCTACATTTTAATAAGATTCCTGGGTAATTCCTATACACAAAGTTTGAGAAACATTAGTAAGCCAATCACAATAATTCCATCCCACTTGCTAGAAATTGGTTCTGTAATGGGCGTGCCTTATCCATTTTGATCCAATGAGACACAAAGAGGTGCTAACTCAGAGCTTCTGGAGGAAGAAAAGCCAGTCCTGTCTCTCTCCTGAATGTAAACAAGAAAACATGTTGCCACAGTTCCCACTGACAGGCATCTTATGACCACAAGGGAAATCAGACTGCCAGTAGCCTATCCAGTGTTCATTCTCCCCTTCTACCTTAACAACTGGTCCTGGTGTGTATGCCCCTATGGACTGGAGGAGGTACAGAATGGAGTGTATTGAATTTCCAGCCACAAGCATTGCTTTTGGGAATGTGTCTCCTTGGCCTGTTGAGTTCAGTGGTTCTCAACCAGAGTTGCACATCAGAATCACCTGGGGCGCATTTAAAATATATTAATTCCCAAGCCCTACCACCAGAGATTTGGATTTAATGGGTCTTAGCTGAAGTGTGGACATGGGTGCTTTTCAAAAGCTCTTCACAGCCAGGCATGGTGGCTCATGCATGTAATCCCAACACTTTGGGATGCTGCGGTGGGCGGGTCACCTAAGGTCAGGAGTTCGAGACCAGCCTGGCCAACAGGGTGAAACCCCATCTCTACTAAAAATACAAAAATTAGCTGGGTGTAGTAGTGGGCACCTGTAATCCCAGTTACTAGGGAGGCTGAGGCAAGAGAATCACTTGAACCCAGGAGGTGGAGGTTGCAATGAGCCGAGATCACGTCATTGCACTCCGGCCTGGACGACAAGAGCAAAACTCCATCTCAAAAACAAACAACAACAACAACAAAAAACTCCTCAGTAGTTATAAAGTATAACCATGACTGAGAACCACCAATTTAGATAGACCACATCTTAGAGCATAAATCTTAGAGCATTTTAACATTCCTTATGCAAATGGTCTTTTCCACTGAGACTGTGAAACTCCTTGTAAACTCTTTTTGTAACCTTGTCGATTTGATAAAAGTAATACAAGCTTGGTTGGGCACAGAGGTCCACACCTATAATTCCAGCACTTTGGGAGGCCAAGATGGGAGGATCACTTGAGGGCAGGAGTTCAAAACCAGCCTGGGAAACATAGTGAGACCCTGTCTCTACAAAAAAATTAAAAATACAAGCCCTTTATAAAATTTTTCAGAAATACAAAGCAGTTTAAATCATCCCAATTTTAATATCACGGAAAACAAATCACATTTGGTGAACACCATTATTATAGGCATAAATACAGATTTAAGGATGGAGAAATATACAGGTAGAGTAACATGAACAATAATAGGTTATTTCTTCACATATTATTTTTAAAACAAAGTATTGTTTTAAATACAGTATTGAATTTATTTTCATTTGAATTTGACAAAAGAGAAAAACAGAAGGAACTGATCAGATAACTGTTACTTCATCTCATGAGAAAATGATTCATAAAACATTTCTCATGCTAAAAATTTATTTGTTTATTTATTTATTTATTTATTTAAAAGTGGGGGTCTTGCTGAGGCTGGAATGCAGTGGCTGGCCCGCATAGCTGCAGCCTTGAACTGGAATGATTCACGTGATCCTTCCACCTCAACCTCCATAGTAGCTGAGACTATAGGCATAAGCCACTATGCTCAGCCTCAAAGGTTAAAATTATAAAAATCATTCATAAGACATTGTAATTTTTCAAACTGTGTATTTCAGTATTGATCAGTGCTGAATTCCTTTCCATTAAAGATAGATTAACAGTCTGACTTTTGCTGGGCGCGGTGGCTCATGCCTGTAATCCCAGCACTTTGGGAGGCCAAGGCAGGCGGATCACGAGGTCAGGCGTTTGAGACCAGCCTGGCCAACATACTGAAACCCCATCTCTACTAAAACTACAAAAATTAGCCGGGCATGGTGGCATGTGCCTGTGGTCCCAGCTACTCGGGAGGCTGAGGCAAGAGAACCACTTGAACCCAGGAGGTGGAGGTTGTGGTGAGCTGAGATCGCGCCACTACACTCCAGCCTGGGCAACAGAGTGAGACTCCATCTCAAAAAGAAAAAAACATTCTGACTTTCTACCACCTGTTCCCTGTCCTTCCTAATCTTTTGCTTATAATTTTTTATTATATTAATATTTTGTCAAAAAATACTTTGTCAGATTTTATGATATTTACATTCTATTTTATCCATGATTTTCCTATTGATTTGTCTTAATTTCAGTATTTAAGTGTATTCATTGTTCACTGCTCTATTTCTGACCTGTTCATTTTGATTTGCTTATACAGGTTTCATCATGTATCAGTTAGCATTTACTTGTGTTACAAACTACCCCCAACAATCATGTGTTTATTAGATCACAACCTGTGGGTTGGTGAATTTGGCTGGGTTCAACTGGGAGGATTTGTGGATCTTTCCTGGCTCACTTATGTGATTATAGTCAGTTGGTGGCTTAACTGGATGGTTGAGGTTTGGTGATCAGCCAAGGCACCTTGTAGACTCTCCAACAGGCTAGCTTAGGCTTGTTCACATGGTAACAGACTAAGAATGGAAGCTGCAAGGCCTCTTGAGAGGCCTCGGCTTGGAACTCGAATAGTATCCTTTCCACCACAATTTATTGGTGAAAACAAATCATAAGGCCAGCCCAGATTCAAAAAACTATCTTTTGATGGGAGGAATTAGAAAAAAATTTTTGTTCATTCCATGATATCCTCATATTTCAAGTTATTTCATGTTTAAAAATGCCTTCCTGGCCAGGCACAGTGGCTCATGCCTGTAATCCCAGCACTTTGGGAGGCCAAAGAGGGCGGATCGCTTGAGCTCACACATTCAAGACCAGTCTAGGCAACATGATGAAACCGCATCTCTACAAAAAATACAAAAAAATTAGCCGGGTGTGGTGGTGTGCACCTGTACTCCCAGCTACTTGGGAGACTGAGGTGGCAGGATGGTTTAGCCTGGGAGGCAGAGGTTGCAGTAAGCCAAGATCGCACCACTGTGCTCCAGCCTAGGTGAGAGAGTCAGACCTTGTCTCAAAAAAAAAAAAAAAAACAAAACAAAAATAAAACTTAAATAACACCGATACTCGGGTTTTGCTTTTTTCTTCTTTTATGTATTTCTTTTAATTTTATAAAAATGTGGAATGGCCAGGCACAGTGACTCATGCCTATAATGCCAGCATTTTGGGAAGCCGAGGCAGGAGGATCACTTGAGCCCAGGAGTTCAAGACCAGCCTGAGCAACATAGCAAGACCCCATCTCTGCAAAAAAAATTTAAAACTATTAGCCAGGCATAGTGGCATGCCCCCGTGGTCCCAGACACTCTGGAGGCTGAGGCAGGATGATCACTTGAGTCCAGCAATTCAAGACCAGCCTGGGCAATATAACAAACCCTGTTAAAAAAAAAAAAAAAAAAGACTATAAGAAGAAATCTGCAAGCTACACCTCTTACCAGCTAGCTCTCTGTTAGGCTCTGCAAATAGTGGGCAACTGGAAAAAGATTAGAAGGTAGAAGAAGGCTGGGCACTGTGGCAAAAAGACAGAAGGCAGAAGAAGGCCAGACGCGGTGGCTCACCCCTGTAATCCCAGCACTTTGGGAGGCCGAGGTAGGCAGATCACCTGAGGTCAGGAGTTTGAGACCAGCCCCATCAACATGGAGAAACCCCGTCTCTACTAAAAAAAATATATATATATGTGTATATATATATATATAGCCAGGTGTGGTGGTGCATGCCTATAATCCCAGCTACTCAGGAGTCTGAGGTAGGAGAATTGCCTGAACCCGGGAGGCAGAGGTTGCGGTGAGCCAAGATTGCACCATTGCACTCCAGCCTGGGCAATAGGAGTGAAACTGCATTTCAAGGAAAAAAAAAAAAAGAAGGCAGAAGAAAGGAGAAGTCTTTTGCTCCTTCCTGTTCACATGTAATTTTTGTCAGAATGACCCCAGAACAGTATGTAAGCCCAACTGCAGCAGCTGGTTCCAGTTTCCAACTTCCCTTGCGTTCTCCTATTAGAATAGAACTAGCCTTGTTTTACCCCCTCAGAGGAATAGCAGCAGCTGGACTGTACCTCTCCCTAGAGGCCTAAGACCCAGCTCCACAGGGCCTCTTCTTCGAACTCAGGGGCATCCAGAGTACCGCTTCCTCAGAGGTCCATGTCCCACCTCCTTGAGGCTTTTCCTCTGCATAGACAGTTCAGATAACATCCACCTCTCCCCTTTATTTCCCTTTATTTCTTTATTTCACCAGGGGTGGTGGCTGCTTACTGCAGTCGCTCACTCTATGTTACCTCACTGACCCTTTTTTTTTTTTTGCCATCTCTTGAATGCCTGTTTAACCAATTCCCTATGTTAAATTCTCTCTGTTGAAATAATCAGTGTGGTTTCTGTTTTTCTGACCAGACCTCAACTGATGCATCATCTTCTGGAACTTGTTTTATTGAAGTCATGTTATTATATTCTTTTCTAGCATCAGCAGTTTCAGTAAATGTGACTTTGTGTCTTTCTGTAAAAAATCTTTGCCCATACCTTGTCAGATTTTCTGCATCTTATTTTTTTTGTGTTTAAACGAGTTTGTTTTAGATAACATTGTTAGTTCTTACATTTTAAACAGATTTATTGAGATATGATTCACACACTATACAATTTATCCATTTAACATGTACAATTCAATGGTTTTTAGTATATTTGCAGATATATGCAACCATCACCACATTCAATTATAGAATATTTTTATTAATCTTATTTTGCTGTCTTTTATTGAATAGTGCTGCTCCTTATGGAGCAGGGCTTAATTCATAGGTTATGCACCTAGCATCTACATAGAATATTTTTATCATTTATTTTCTTTCTTTCTTTTCTTTTTCTTTTCTTTTCTTCGTCTTCTTTTTTTTTTTTTTTTGAGATGGAATCTTGCTCTGTCACCCAGGCGGGAGTGCAGTGGCATGATCTCGGCTCACTGCAAGCTCTGCCTCCCGGATTCATGCCATTCTCCTGCCTCAGCCTCCCGAGGAGCTGGGACTAATGGCGCCCGCCAGCACACCCGGCTAATTTTTTGTTTTTGTATTTTTAGTAGAGATGGGGTTTCACTGTGGTAGCCAGGATGGTGTCGATCTCCTGACCTCGTGACCCACTCACCTCGGCCTCCCAAAGTGCTAGAATTACAGGCATGAGCCACTGAGACCGGCCTTCTTTCTTCTCTTCTGAGACAAAATCTTGCTCTGTTGCTCAGGCTGGAGTGCAGTGGCACAATCATGGCTCACTGCAGCCGCAACCTCACAGGGTCAAGCCATCCTCCTACCTCAGCCTACAGAGTGGCTGGGACTACACTTGAGTACCACCATGCCTGCCTAATTTTTGCATTTGTTTGTAGAGATGGGCTTCCGCTATGTTATCTAGGCTGTACTCAAAATCCTGGGCTCAAGCTCCGAAAGTCCTGGAATTACAGGCGTGCACTACCACGCTGGCCTGTTTTTATCATCTCGAAAAGAAACCACATACACTTAGGCTGTCACTCCCTTATCCTTCTATCCCCTAGTTATCAGCAACCACCAATCTACTGTTTGTCTATAGAGATAATTTGCCTATTCTGGACATTTTATATACATGGAATCACGTAATAAGTGCTTTTATGTGACTGGCTCCTTTCACTTAGCGTAATGTTTTGTTTAGTTTTTAATTTTTTGTTTGTTTGTAGAGACAGGGTCTCCCTGTGTTGCCCAGGCTGGTCTCAAACTCCTGAGTTCAAGTGATCTTACTGCCGAGGCCTCCCAAAGTGCCGGGATTAGAAGCGAGAGCCACCCCATCCAGCCCACACTTAGCATAATGTTTTAAAGATTCATCTATGTGAGAGCATGTATCAGTACTTCTTTTTTATGGCCAAATTATATTTCATTGTATGGATATACCACATTTTGTTTATCTATTCATTAGTTGATGCACATTTAGGTTGTTTCTACCTTTTGTCAAATATGAATAATGCTGACATAAACCTTTGTGTATAAGTTTTTGTGTGGAGGGCCTTTGTTCTCAGTTGTAGCTTCTTTCAGACTGGGTTCTCTGCCTTTTATGTGATGTGTTTCTTCCTCGCTGCCTGTAGTGTGTTTACCTAATGGAAAGGTCACTGTTTTTTTCTTTTTTTCTTTTTTTTTTCCTACTCAAGGTTATCATGGGCAGACCTAGAACATTTTCTTGGACTTTAATGTGACTAGAATCTTTTTGATAGCTTTGTCATTCATTTGAGACCAATGTATCTTCCCTTCAGAGCTATAGTTTGAGTACTGGGTACAGTCCTGGGCATAATCACTTCTCTGTAGTCTGAGGAAACCATAGTGGGGGAGGGAAGGAGCTTAGTCAGCACTAAGTTGAATTCTTGCTGGAGGACCTGGATTCTGATCACTCAATGAAGATCCTCTTGACTGAGCGTGGTGGCTCATCCCTGTAATCCCAACACTTTGGGAGGCTGAGGCAAGTAGATTGCTTGAGCTCAGGAGTTTAAGACCAGCCTGGGTAACATGGCAAAACCCCATCTCTACAAAAAATACAGAAAATTAGTGGGGCCGTGGTGGTGTGCACCTGTAGTCCCAGCTACTCAGGGGACTGAGGCAGGAGGATTGCTTGAGCCCAGGAGGTCAAGGCTGCAGTGAGCCGAGATTACGCCACTCTACTCCATCCAGGGTGATAAAGTAAGACCTTGTCTTCCAATCATGGGTCTATCCTACTTCCATGAGCTTCAGCTTATTGTGTTGACTAAGAGTGCCCTGGAAGATGGCAAGCTAGGAGGAATGCTTTGCTTCCTGGTTTATCCTGTCACAGCAGTCACGTCTGTTAGAGTCCTAGCTCAGTGCTGGAATCAAGCAAGAGCTCTGAAGCAGCCTCTGTACAGCTATCGTAAGCCTCCTTCTCTTCCAGGACAGAATCCAATTTCTTAAGCAATTGTGGAGGCATGGTTTATGTCAACTTCTCATTTTCAAAATTATGAGGAAATTTCTTAGTGTTCATAGTTTGATGAACTTACATAACACTAAATAATACCTTGTTCTTCAAGTGGAACACTTAATCTCAAGTGTAAGATTTCTTCAAAGCTGGCTGGGCTTGGTGACTCATACCTATAATCCCAGCACTTTGGGAAGCTGAGGCAGGAGGATCACTTGAAGTCAAGAGGTTGAGACCAGCGTGGCCAACGTGGCAAAACCCCGTCTCTACTAAAAATACAAAAATTAGTTGGGCATGGTGGCAGGCGTCTGTAGTCCCGGCTACTTGAGAGGCTGAGACAGAAGAATTGCTTAAACCTGGAAGGCAGAGGTTGCGGTGAGCTGAGATGGCACCACTGTACTCCAGCCTGGGCAACAGAGCGAGACTCCATCTCACAAAAAAGAAAAAAAAAAAAGAAAAGATTTCCCCAAAGCTATTATTTCCAGTCTTGAAGGTTCTGCAATTTTCTTCCATCATTCTCATCGTATTTTAAGGAACAACATGGTTCATGCAGGCTTGAATCCCACTCTATCGCCCAAGTGCCCGTACAAAATAAACACCCCACTGTTAGCTAAATATTGACTACTTGTTGTTCTTCCATGAAAGACAATGAAAAATAGGGATCTGGATTTCAGTATGCTTTGGGTTCTGGGAATAATTGTTGTAGTTTAGAAAAATTGTGGTGTCGGTGAGTTTGTTTGCTTGAATTCTCTAAATGCTTGTGCACGAGGCAAGGGCTCTTATAATCTTAACATGTTTGGCCCCAGTATTTGTTCTCACACTGCTATAAAGAACTACATGAGGCAGGACATGGTAGCTCACGCCTGTAATCCCAGCACTTTGGGAGGTCAAGGGAGGTGCAGATCACTTGAGGTCAGGAGTTTGAGACCAGCCTGGCCAACATGGTAAAACCCTGTCTCTACTAAAAATAGAAAAGTTCGTCAGGCATGGTGGCACTCCCTGTAATCCCAGCTACTTGGGAGGCTGAGGCAGGAGAATTGCTTGAACCCAGGAGGTGGAGGTTGCAGTGAGCTGAGATTGTGCCACTGCACTCCAGCCTGGGCAACAGAATAAGATCCTGTGTCAAAAAAAAAAAAAGAAAAAATAAAGGAACTACCCGAGACTAGGTAATTTATGAAGAAAAGAGGTTTAATTGACTCACAGTCCACAGGCTGTACAGGAAGCATGAGTGGGAGGCCTCAGGAAACTCACAATCATGGCAGAAGGTGAAGGGGAAGCAAGCACATCTTACCACAGTGGAGCAGGAGAGAGAGAAAGAGCAAGGGGAAACAGCCACACACTTTTAAACCATCAGATCTCGTGAGAACTCACTCACTGTCATGAGAACAGCATGGGGAAACCGCCCCTATGATCCAATTACTTCCCACCAGGTCCCTCCCCTGACACATGGGGATTACAGTTCAACATGAGAATTGGATGGGGACACAGAGCCAAACCGTACCAGCCCCTGAAGAAGGGGCCAGTTGAATATCAGAGGGAGAGCCAGAGGCATTTTCCTGAATATGAACGTGCCTAGATAGGATGGGCTTCTCCCAGCAATATTTTGGTTTCCCAAGGAGAAAATCCTGGCTACTCCTCACACTTGGACATAAAGTAGGAAGGCTTTCTTTGGCTCAAAATAAGAAAAGTAGACCAGGCACGGTGGTTCACGTCTGTAATGCCAGCACTATGGGAGGCTGAGGAGGGTGGATCACCTGAGGTCAGGAGTTCAAGACCAGCCTGGCCAACATGACAAAACACTGTCTCTACTAAAAATACAAAAATTAGTGAGGCATGGTGGTGGGCACCTGTAATCACAGCTACTCGGGAGGCTGAGGCAGGAGAATCACTTCAACTCAGGAAGTGGAGGTTGCAGTGAGCCAAGATCATGCTATTGCACTCCAGCCTGGGCAACAGAGCAAGACTCCATCTAAAACAAAAAAAAAAGAAAGAAAGAAAAGAAAAGAAAAAGAAAAGTGGATCTTAGAGACCAGGAGAGCTATGACTTTGTGGCAAAACTGGACCAAGAAGCCCTGTACTATTCCAGGCATGCCACACTTCCGTAATGCCCAGGCCTGACCTGCATACCACAGGGGTGATTCTGAGCCTATGAGAAGGTGAGTCAGGGAGTCAAATTATGCAAAGAAGTATCTGGGTGTGGTGGCACGCACCTATAGCCCCAGCTACTCAGGAGGCTGAGGTGGGAGGATCTCTTGAGCCCAGAAGTTTGAGGCCAGCCTGGGCAACATAGCAAGGGCCCATCTCTAAAAAATTAAAATAAAAAAATAGGTTCATGCCTGTAATCCCAGCACTTTAGGAAGCCGAGGCAGGAGAATTGCTTAAGCCCAGGAGTTTGAGACCAACCTGGGCAACATGGAAAGACCCCTCTGTACAAAAAAATAGAAAATAAAATAAACACAAGTAATTCACCATTTGTTTATGATATCAAAGAAAATCTACTGGTATCTTCTACTTTATAGACCGCCAAAAAAGTCAACATTGTGCCATGGGATGAGAAAATGAGAAAAAAATTAATTAAAATAGACTGCCAAGAATGGATATTTTGAAAGCATTTTGTGCTTTCTTATTTCGTCACTAATCCAGGGATATATTGTTACAGAAAAAATACATACAAAATCTTTTTTTTTTTTGTTTGAGACAGAGTCTCGCTCTGTCGCCCAGGCTGGAGTGCAGTGGCCAGATCTCAGCTCACTGCAAGCTCCGCCTCCCGGGTTCCCGCCATTCTCCTGCCTCAGCCTCCCCAGTAGCTGGGACTACAGGCACCCGCCACCTCGCCCGGCTAGTTTTTTTGTATTTTTTAGTAGAGACGGGGTTTCACCGTGTTAGCCAGGATGGTCTCGATCTCCTGACCTCGTGATCCGCCCGTCTCGGCCTCCCAAAGTGCTGGGATTACAGGCTTGAGCCACCGCGCCCGGCCCATACAAAATCTTATTGCAAACTTCCTGGTTGTGCCACAGGCTCTGCCTCAGTGTTCACAGTCTGCCATGTGCGGTGTGTGAGAGTGACTTCTTAGAGAAGTTTGAGATATCCATCCTATTGCTGAAGCTCACAGGGAAGGCTGATCCCAGAGACAAATACAGCATGGCAGGGATAGCAGAACTATCCCATCATGTGGTTGGCTGAAACTTGAGCTGACCTTCAGCATTTTATAGACATTGGACAAAAACAGATACTCTTTGAAATATGGATGTAAGCAAAAATTAAGAATTCTTGACCATGAATAGGAACAAATAGTTTGAGGTAAGAAGTAAACAATGGAAGCTGGGCGCGTGGCTCACACTTGTAATCCCAGTACTTTGAGAGGCCAAGGTGGGCGGATCACCTGAGGTCAGGAGTTTGAAACCAGCCTGGCCAATGCGGTGAAACCCTGTCTCTCCTAAAAATACAAAAATTAGCCTGGTGTGATGGTGCACACCTGTAATCCCAGCTACTTGGGAGGCTGAGGCAGGAGAATTGCTTGAACCTGGGAGGCAGAGGTGACAGCCGAGAGCATGCTACTTCACTCCAGCCTGGGAGACAGAGCAAGACTCCATCTCAAAAAAAAAAAAAAAAAGAAAGAAAGAAAAAAGAAAAAAAGAAAAAAAAAGTAAATATTGCAGAGCATGGGCTAGGCCTGATGGCTTATGCCTGTAATCTCAGCATTTTGGGAGGCTGAGGTGGGCCAATCATTTGAGCCTCGGAGTTCAAGACCAGCTTGGGTAACATGGTAAAACCTCATCTCTACAAAAAATACAAAAAAATTAACTGGGTGTGGTGGCACACACCCACAGTCCCAGCTACTTGGGAGGCTGAGGCAGGAGGATCACTCGAGCTTGGGAAGTCAAGGCTGCATTGAGCTGTGATTGCACCACTGCACTCCAGCCTGGGTGACAGAGTGAGACCCTGTCTCAAAAAAAACAAAACAAAACAAAACAAAAGCATTGTAGAGCAAACTTCACCATGTGAGACAATCAGTGTGGGCTCATCAAGGGGTATCTGCAGGCATCCTTGGCCGGAGGAAACCTGAGAGGGAAAGACTATACTCTTGGTTGCGGTAGTTATGGATTTTCACCAGCTTACCCATGAGGAGAAACTGGAGCCCAAGAACAAACTCTTCTACACAGAATCTATAATTTATTGTCTACGATAATTCAAAGTAAACTGCTTGTATTAATAGTTCTCATTCCAGGCTCTGGGCTTCTCATGCACCAAGTCCCAAATAAAACCTCAAAGTTTTGCCATTGGCAGTTTTAGAGCCAGATAAATCTTACTGAACAATTCAGTCAAAAGTCTAGTACATACATTAGTTAAAACGGGTGAGTGACTGGGTGTGGTGGCACATACCTGTAATCCCAGTACTTTGGGAGGCCAAGGCAGGCAGGTTGCCTGGGTTTAGGAGTTTGAGAACAGCCTGGGAAACATGGCAAAACCCTGTCTCTACAAAAAATACAAAAATTGGCCGGGCGCGGTGGCTCAAGCCTGTAATCCCAGCACTTTGGGAGGCCGAG
>NW_012111919.1:7404603-7414198 GCF_000951035.1 Colobus angolensis palliatus | reverse complement strand
TGAGACTCCATCTCAAAAAAAAAAAATACAAAAATTAGCCAGGCATGGTGGCACATGCCTGTAGTCCCAGCTACTCAGGAGGCTGAGGTGGGAGGATTGCTTGAGCCCAAGAGGTTGAGGCTGCCATAAGCTGAGATGGCACTACTGCAATCCAACCTGGGTGATGGAGTGAGTACTTGTCTCATTAAAACAAACAAACAAACAACAACAACAACAAAACAAGGTGAGTAACAAGACTTCACCTGAGTGTGCTGTGCAGTACGTGCATGTTCTAACACACACCTGAAGTGGCACCCTACCTGTACAATGCACTGATCTGCATTTGCACCCACATGCCTACCATCAGTGTCATGGTCCTCATTGTGCCCCTTTTGTATCTATATGCCCATCAGCACGCACATTTGCAGGGTCAGCAACTTCAGTCAACTATGATCCCTGTACCCTGGTCCTTAGCATGTCCTTTTCTTGGTTCCTGATATTCATTTACTTTTCAGAGAAATGCAAGATGCTGAGTTGAAAGCATTTCCCCATAGTAGCTGCATTTTTCCTATTTGCTCAGCTCTGAGTTATTTCAGGAGTCATCTTTGACTTTCATCTTTCTCTAAAGCCTTACATACAAGTCATCAGAAAATCTGCCTTTGAGATATATCTCCAGATTCTATGAATTTCCAGGTACTTCCACCACAGCCACAGCTGTGGTCCATGCTACCATCATCTCTCAGCTGGGTTACTGCAAAGCCTCCTGTCTCCCTGCTCCCACACTTGGCCAAATCTAGTTTAGTTTGTAGCCAGTCAGGGTGTTCCTTTTATAACTCAAATTAGATCATGTCACTTCTCTGCTAAGAACCCTTTAATTGCTCTTCATACTACTTGGGAAAAATCCAAAATCTTTACCATATCTTCATGACCTGGCTCCATGCTGCCTCTCAAATTGCTTACCCCTCTCACCCTCACTTGAGTCACACTGGATGCTTTGCTGTTCCTCAGACACACCAGACACACTTACTTCAGGGTATTTGTGTTTTTAATTCCTCTGCCTGGACCATTTTCTCCCAGATACACACAGATATCACTTCCTCACTTCCTTCAGGTTTCTGCTCAAATTCATTGTATCAGGAACACCTCCTCTAAAAACTCTTCCTTGGATAACACACATTCATATCCTTCCTAGCCATTCTATGCCTCCTTACTCTGATTGACTTTTCTTCAGAGCACTTATCACTACCTGAAATATTATTTGTTTATTGGCTGTCTTCCTGCACTAGAGTGTAAGCTCCCTGAGAGCAGGGACTTTGTTCTGTTCATGGCTTGCCTCAGCTTCTAGAACAGTGCCTGATATGGGATAAGCCCTTAAGAAATAGGTGTGGGGCTGGGCAGGGTGGCTCATGCCTGTAATCCCAGCACTTTGGTAGGCTGAGGCAGGAGGATCTCTTGATCCCAGGAGTTCAAGACCAGCTGGGGCAATACAGAGGACCCTGTCTCTAATTTTTTAATTAAAGAAAAAAACAAAAAGAAATAGGTGTAGAATGAATGAGTGGACTCATCACAGGAAGGTGTCTGCTTACTCTTGCCTAAGCACCTCTGGGAAAGGAGCTTTGATAGGCACTTCCTCCAGACCCTCTGAGAAGATGCAGTGGAGGAAGGACTTGCCCCCATGCAGTGCTATCTCCCTTTGTTTGGGTTCTCACCACAGCTGGTGGCTGCCCCAGGAAAGGGGGGTTGAGCTGTGGGAGAGAGGACGCTGTGTGATGTTATTTTGAGAGATGATGCTGAGGTGTTTTGAGTGGATGACCCTGTGAAATGTTATTTTGAGATGCTGGTGTTGTTTTGAGGGATGATGCTGTGAGGATGCTGTTTTGAGGAATGTGGGCTTTGTGAAATGAAGTCATCCAAACCAGTCTAACAGGAGTGATGGCAAGCTTCTGGCCAGGTTAGTAAAAAATGTTTAGCCATGAAACCAGCAGCTACAAGTAAGTAGGCCTCACTTTCAGAGTCCTCCAGTCATTTGACAGTCATAGATTGAATATGTGCTATGTGTCAAATACCATTTTAGGCCCCAAAGGGACTGTTCTAGAAGCTGAAGGTTGTGGGGATATGGACCACAAGGGCCCTGTACTAGTCTGTTCCTACACTGCTATGAAGAATACCTGAGACTGGGTAATTTATAAAGGTAAGAGGTTTAATTAACTCACAGTTGTGATGGCTGGGAAGGCCTCAGGAAACGTACAATCATAGCAGAAGGTGAAGGCGAGAAAGGTACCTTCTTCACAGGACAGCAGGAAAAAGGAGTGCTGAACAAAGGAGGAAAAGCCCCTTATAAAACCATCAGATCTCATGAGAACTCATTCCCTATCATTAGAACAGCATGAGGGAATCACCCCATGATACAATCACCTCCCACTTGGTCCCTCCCATGACATGTCGGGGCTACAGGAACTACAATTCAAGATGGAATTTAGGTGGGGTTACATCCAAACCATATAATTTCACCTCTGGCCCCTCCTAACTCTCATGTCCTCACATTTCAAAACACACTCATGACTTTCCAACAGTCCCCCAAAGTCTTAACTCACTCCAGCATTAACGCAAAAAGTCTAAGTCCAAAGTCTCATCTGAGACAAGGCAGGCTCCACCTATGAGCCTGTAAAATCAAAAGTGAGTTAGTTACTTCCTAGATACAATGGGGGTATAGGCATTGGGTTAATATACCCATTTCAAAAGGGAGAAATTGGCCAAAACAAAGAGGCTACAGGCCCCACAAAAGTCCAAAATCCAATCGGGCAGTCATTAAACCTTGAAGTTCCAAAATGATCTCCTTTGAGTCCATGTCTCACATCCAGGTCATGCTGATGCAGGAGGTGAGCTCCCACAGCCTTGGGCAGCTCTGCCCCTGTGGCTTTGCAGAGTACACTGTCCCTTCCAGCTGCTTTCATGGGCTAGCATTGAGTGCCTGCAGCTTTTCCAAGTGTATGGTGTAAGTTGTCAGTGAATCTACAATTCTGGGGTCTGGATGATGGTGACCCTCTTCTCATAGCTCCATTAGGCAGTGCCCCAGTGGGGACTCTGCATGAGGGCTCTGACCCTGCATTTCCCTTCTGCATTGCCCTAGCAGAGGTGCTCTATGAGGGCTCCACCCCTGCAGCAAACTTCTGCCTGGACATCCAGGTGTTTCCATGTATCCTCTGAAATCTAGGCAGAGGTTCCCAAACCTCAATTCTTGTCTTCTATGCACACACAGGCCCAATACTATGTGGCAGCTCCCAAGGCTTGGGGCTTGAACCCTCTAAAGCAACAACCTGAGCTGTACCTTGGCCCCTTTTAGCTGTGGCTGACACTGAAACAGCTGGGATGCAGGGCACCATATCCCGAGACTGCATAGAGCAGGGGGGCCCTGGGCCCAGCCCACAAACCATTTTTCCCTACTAGGCCTCCAGATCTGTGATAGGAGGAGCTGCTGCGAAGTTCTGTGACATGCCCTGGAGACATTTTCCCCATTGTCTTTGTGATTAACATTTGGCCCCTCATTAGTTATGCAAATTTCTGCAGACAGCTTGAATTTCTTCCCAGAAAATGCATTTTACTTTTCTGTTGCATGATCAGGCTACAAATTTTCCAAACTATTATGCTCTGCTTCCTCCTGAATGCTTTGCCACTTAGAAATTTCTTCCATCAGATACCCTAAATAATCTCTCTCAGGTGCAAATTTCCACAGATCTCTAGGGCAGGGGCAAAATGTCACTAGTCTCTTTGCTAAAGCATGGCAAGAGTCACCTTTGCTCCAGTTCCCAAGAAGTTCTATATTTCCATTTGAGGCCACCTCAGCCTGGACCTCATTGTCCATATCACTATCAGTATTTTGATTAAAGCCATTCAACAAGTCTCTAGGAAGTTTTACACTTTCCCACATATTCCTGTCTTCTTCTGAGCCGTCCAAACTGTTCTAACTTCTCCCTGTTACCCAGTTCCAAAGTCACTTCCACATTTTCAGGTATCCTTATAGCAGCACCCCATATCTGGTACCAATTTACTGTATTTGTCCATTCTCACATTGCTCCGAAGAACACCTGAGACTGGGTAATTTATAAAGAAAGAGGTTTAATTGACTCACAGTTCCACATGGCTGGGAAGGCCTCAGGAAACTTACAACCATCGCAAAACGCAAAGTAGAAGAAAGGCACTTTTTTCACAAGGTGGCAGGAAGGAGAAGTGCCAAGCAAAGAGGGAAGAGCCCCTTATAAAATCATAAGATCTTGTGAGAACTAACTATCATGAGAATACCATGGGTGAAATCACCCCCATGATCCAATTACCTCCCACTAGGTCCCTCCCATGACATGTGGGGATTGTGGGAACAATCCAAAATGAGATTTGGGCAGTGACACAGCCAAACTATATCAGAGCCCAAAGAGGAGTTGATGGTTGGCTCAGGAGAGTGATGAACACTTTAATTTGACATCTTCTACTTTTCTCCCTGTAGGAGGCAGCAGCAGGCATGGGACACAGCTGCCTCTCCACATCCAGTAGAGATCCATGCTGCCTGTGGCACTGAGGCTACTGGTGACCCAAAGAAGCACTAGAAAGCCTCTAGAGGTTCCTACTACTGCTCTTCATCCCAGGGACACCCCTTAGTTCATTTCTCCTAATTGCTGCTAACTCCCTAGTAGACTCGTAGACATACTCACCACCTGCTGCCCTGTGCTCTGACCCAGAGCTGCACCTGCTGATGGGCCTCCCTCCCCTCTTTATCCTGGAACCTGCCCCTGGTCCTAGCTTGTGGCTTGCTGGGGCCAAGGAAGAGAACTGTGCCAATTGGGAAAGCAGAAAAAGAAACAAGATACTTTGAGGGTGATGGCCAGGACTGTGGTTGATGAGGTCTTCAGCAGAGGCAGGTGAGGGTCAAATTATAAGCCAGTCCCTCTGAGAATTTGGAATGGAGCTCAGCCCCTGAAACTGAAGCCCAGGCACTGATGCAGGGGCCCATCCCACCTCTGGCAGAGGTGCTACTGGGTGTCAAGGACTGGGGGCAATGGGAGATCCACTTTTGGAAAGCAATGACAATGATTGGGGTTCAGCAAATGATTTCCCAAAATATGGTGCTTGCTGAGTGCTTTCGAAAATTGAAAAGACTCGGAAACAAGCCTCAAAATCAAGTTCCCTTCAACCTTGTCTTCTTCCTCATCCCCTGGGCATAGTGAGGGACTCTGTTCAGAATTTTCATTTCTGACTATTATTTATTTAATTTAGTTAATTAATTTATTAATTAAGTAAAATCTTACCAAATGAAATACAGTTGCCTTATATCCCCTCCTGTTACCTCATTATCTATTTCAGAAAAGATGAATAAAGAACACAACCACACCTGGATGGACTTTTCCGCAAGATATTACTTGCCTCTCAGACTCATTCAAATTCCAGAAATAATCCATTTACAAGTTAATTTCTATTTCTTTGATCCATTCATTCTCCCTAATAATCATTTACTGCCCCTCAAAAGAATTGTCTACATTCTCCATCTCCTCCCTTGCCTATGAAAAAGAGTATATACGTTTCTGGGCTGAGTGTGGTGGCTTATGCCTGTATTCCCAGCACTTTGGGAGGTCAAGGCAGGCAGATCTCTTGAGCTCAGGAGATCAAGACAAGCCTGGGCAACACAGTGAAACCCTGTCATTCAAATTGTTTTAATTGTTAAAAATACAAACATTAGCTGGGTGGTGGAGTGTACCTGTAGTCTCAGTTACTTGGGAGACTGAAGTAGGAGGATGGCTTAAGCCCAGGAGGCAGAGGTTGCAATGAGCTGAGATCGCATCACTGCATTCTAACCTAGATGACAGAACCAGACCCTGCCTCAAAAAAAAAAAAAAAAAAAAAAAAAGTTTCTCTACCCCATTGAGGGGTGAAGTAATCACTTTGTGGTTCTCTTCTGAGCATATGTTAGTATACTTGTTTGCCTTTTCTCCTATTAATCTGCCTTTTGTCAGTTGACTTTTCAGCAAATGTTCAGAGAGTGAAGTTTTTCCTTGGCCTCTATAGTTTTGGTGCTGTGAACAGGATACCAAAACTCTGCTTTTCTGGAAGCTGCAGTCAAGGGAAACCAGGACCTGACAAGTCATCAGAAGGGTAAAAAATTCTTATGAGCCAAAATCCCAGCCCCTCTCTCTGGAATCCAGTTGAGTGGACAGTAAATAATCACTATTGTTTTTTCCTTAACAAAATCTTGATTAATGGGTGAAAAGGATTTGTTTGACTGGTCTGGAGTGTAACGACTCTGGTGTGCTTTTTTGGTATGAATATTCACACTGTCTGATCTTTTTCCTCCCAGAAATAGTTTTTCCCTTTATCTTTGTCTTTCTGTGTTGTTCTGTCATTGAGAACGGCACCGTAGGGTAGAACACGGCCCTAAAACCCCTATAAATTTGTTGTTTGAGCTGGCTTTGCTGACTGATCAGTTTTGCAGTTTTGACCAAACTGGTGTCTATTTAGACAAAGTTTGCTGTGGGTCCTCAATTTAGAAGCTGGACGGGTTTCCCCTCTGGTCTTATTTTATGTTCTTGAGAGCTTGTAACCAAGAGGGAGCACTTTCTCTTGGTCTATCTCATCTGGAGGGACATGACTTTCAGGTCAAGTCTAGTGATCCAGTCTGAAAAGACTGGGAATCCCAAGGCATGGACCATTTTAAGTTCTGGATGTACCAAGCTCTTAGGGATGTTTATTTTAGTAAAAAGTATTGGGCTGGGCACAGTGGCTCAGGCTTGTAATCCCAGCACTTTGGGAGGCTGAGGCAGGAGGATTGCTTGAGCCCAGGAGTTCAAGATCCGCCTGGGAAACACAGGGAGATTTCATCTCTACAGAATATCTTTTAATTACCCAGGAGTGGTGGCAGATGCCCATGGTCCCAGATACTCGGGAGGCTGAGTTAGGAGGATCACTGGACCCTAGGAGATCCAGACTGCAGTGAGTTGTGTTCATGCCAGTTCACTCCAGTCTGGGTGACAGAGCAAGGTTCTGTCTCAAAAAAAGAAAAGAAAAGAAAAAAGAAGTCTCATCATAAGGGGCCTTTGTTAAAGATACTTGTACATGCATGTTTATAGCAGCACAATTCACGATTGCAAAAATATGAAACCAGCCTAAATGCCCATCAGCCAACAAGTGGATAAAGAAAATGTGTTGTACATACATCATGGACTACTACTCAGCCATAAGAAGGAATGAAATAATGGCATTCACAGGAACCTGGAATGGAGTTGGAGACCATTATTCTATGTGAAGTAACTCAAGAATGGAAAACTAAATACATGTTCTCACTTATAAGTGAGAGTTAAGCTATGAGGATGCAAAAGCATAAGAATGATATAATGAATTTTGTTTTCGTTTTTAAGTGAAAGCAAGTTTATCAAGAAAGTAAATAAATAAAGAATGGCTACTCCATAGGCAGAGCAGCTGATATAATGAACTTTGGGGATTCAAGGGGAAGGGCAGTGGGGGGCGAGGGATAAAAGACTACAAATGGGGTATGGTGTACACTGCTTGGGTGATGGGTGCACCAAAGTCTTAGTAATTACCACTGAAGAACTTAACCATGTAACCAAAAGCCACCTGTTGTCTAAAAACTATTGAAATTAAAAATAATAATAAAGTGCCTTTGTCGTCTCAGTGTTTATTGCCTGGTTAGTCCTGGGAAAGTCCAATTCTAGGAGGGCCTACTCAGTGTCACAGATGAACTGGTCTGTGATGGCAACCTCCGACAAATTTGTGGGATATTGGAGGCACTATATGCACAAAACTATCCTTAACTATCTGTGGCAATTAGAGTCTCTTGCTATCATAGCCTATTCCTGGGGATGGATTTCTTTTGAGATCATTGGAACTTCCCTTGCTCTGACCTCTCCAGGAAACACCTTTTTCTTATATGGTAAAAACTTATTCTAAACATGAAAAATTTCTTCCTGGGCTTAACATGAAGAGGCTTATTAGATTGACTCACTATTGGAAGAAGTACATCATTGGAAATTGTTGTGTGACTTTTGACTTTTTGGAGTACCCATTTGTCATTAGTCCTTTTACCTTCCGTGGACAACTTTTGATTTCCTGTATTCTTCCAACTTCAGGGCACACAGGGCTTTTGGGCATTTTGGTGCAGAGGGTCAGCTGAGAAGTTGAGATACTAGAGAATATGGCTAGACAGAAATGTGAGTTTTATCCCATTTGTGGCTAGAGAGCTAGAGAAACTTTCCTTTCTTTGAACTGTCTTTGGAGTGGTTCTGCATCTCACAAGGAATGCTTTACCTGAATAAAATTGTTCTCCTTTTATAATCCCGTGGTAAATTTCTATAATTTTATGTTGCTTTGGCATCCATTTATAATCTTCCTCTAACACATCCAAACTCCTTTAAAAAAGCTTAAATTCTCTAACTTTAAATGAGATGTAAATGTGCTACCCTGCTTTCTCCAAAACTTTGTTAGTGCTTTGGCCATGTGGTACAAATGAACTTAAACTTATTCCATTTATAAAATCATTGTTTTATCCCAACCATCCTTTAAAACTTGAGAGTTTTATCTGTCTCGTGGTTAAAATTTTAAAATCAAAGCTATAAAATCTTTGTTTATCTATATTTGTATGTAGACATGTGTACATGTCTGGTTTTCTATATTGTCTACATTGTACCAAATAGACTTATAAGTAAATAAGTGCTCATAAATTAAGTAAATGAGCCCTAATACTTTCTGAAGTTCATGTGATTTTAGCAATCCTTGGTAAATAGAACCAGTTTTTAAATTGTTGAGAAAATAAAATAAAAACATCTTCAGAATTTTAGACATTTTTGCCTGGGTCTACTGGTCAGACAATTTTTATTGTTGTTGAGATAGGATCTCACTCTGTTGCACAGACTGGAGTGCAGTGGCGTGATCATGGCTCACTGCAGCCTCAACGTCCTGGGCTGAAGCGATCCTCCTCCATCAGCCTCTTAATTAGCTGGGACTACGGGCACGTGCTACCAAACTTGGCTAATTTTGTAGTTTTTGTTTTTTTAGAGACCAGGTCTCCCTATATTGGCCAAGCTGGTTTTAAACACCTGATCTCAAGTGATCCTTCCACCTTGGCCTCCCAGTGTCCTGGGATTACAAGCATGAGCCACCACACTTGGCCTGTTAAGACAAATTTACACTGTCTATGCTAGATGCTTTAAGGTCATAAAACTGTTATTTCTGTGATATTTTTTAACTTGCTTCACTCGTCTGTGAGTTTATGTCTTTGGTTTTCAGACATTACCTTCTGGGTCCTAGGCAAGTGGCCGTGGTAGGGCCTGGTGATGTGTGTGTGTTCACAGCACCTGGGCCACTAGCTACAGGGAAAAGCCAAGCTTAATATGTCCTCCCTGTCCCAGTTGTGTCTTGTGGCCAGGTTAGGAGAGGTTGTATTCTGCAGATATTTGTCTTCATAGCTCTGTCCTTTGTCCTGGGCTCTGTACCTAGTATATAAAAATTAAAATTACTGGCCGGGAGCGGTGGCTCAAGCCTGTAATCCCAGCACTTTGGGAGGCCGAGACGGGTGGATCACGAGGTCAGGAGATCGAGGCCATCCTGGCTAACACGGTGA
>NW_012111919.1:7389174-7404453 GCF_000951035.1 Colobus angolensis palliatus | reverse complement strand
AAAAAAAAAAAAAAAATTAAAATTACTTACTTCCAGTTTTTTCACTAAAAATTAAGGTGGGAGAATCACTTAAGCCCAGGGGTTCAAGACCATCCTGGGAAATTTAATAAGAAACTGTCACAAAAGTAAATAAATTAAAAAAAATTAAGACTGGGTATGGTAGTTCACACATGTAATCCCAGCAGTTTGGGAGGCTGAGGTGGGAGGATTGCTTGAGGCCAAGAGTTCAAGATCAGCCTGGGCAATGTAAACCAAAATAAAATTTTAAGTCCCCTAACTGACTGAATGGGTCCCCTCTCAGCCAAGGGATTTCAAAGAAACCTGCAAAACTAGTCCAGGCCATGACAGGATGAGGGAGTTTGGACATGCCTCATTATACTTCTCCCTTTTGGAGTTCTGGCACAACTGACCAGCTTTAACATTAAAACAGAGATCTTTTTTAAAAATTTATTTATTTATTTATTTAGTTTTATTTAGTTTTCTTTGAGATGGGGTCTATGTTGCCTAAGCTGGTCTCAACATTCATGGCTCAAACGATCCACCTGTCTCAGCCTCCCAAAGTGCTGGACTTACAGGTGTGAGCCACTGCACCTGGCCAAAACAGAGGTATTAATATTAAGATTGACAAAACAGGCTCTTTATAGCAGTAAGATACCAAATTCCAACCTGTCTCTAGTATAATATCACCGTGACAGATAAAGAAGGAAATCAAGCCATTTTATCCCAAAATATGTTTCTTTGCCATGTTTTGAAGTGCCCCTGCAAAGCCATCTTTTGTGGGGGAACATTTACATTGTAAAGGATCTCTATTAACATAACTAGATCTTTCCCCATCCAGATCCTCCTAGTCCTGAAGAGATTAATTGAGAGCCTACCACATTTTAAAGGTCTAAGTCGGAAATATTTGCCATTTATTGTCTCTCAGGATGGCCACCTTGGAGACTTCATCTATATAATAAGAACCTTGGTCTCTACAATTCCTTATCTTAACCCAGACAATCATTTCTATTAATTCCAGGTCTTTAGATAATAACTTAACTCTTTCAACCAATTCCCAACTTTCCAAATAGAAAATCTTTGAGGGCCAGGCACTGTGGCTCATGCCTGTAATCCCAGCACTTTGGGAAGCTGAGGTAGGTGGATCACTTGAGGTCAGGAGTTCGAGACCAGCCTGGCCAACATGGTGACACCCCATCTCTTCTAAAAATACAAAATTATCCAGGCATGGTGGCACATGCCTGTAATCCCAGTTACTTGGGAGGCTAAGGCAAGAAAATCCCTTGAACCCAGGATGTGGAGGTTGCAGTGAGCTGAGATTACACCATTGCACTCCAGCCTGCACAACAAGAGCAAAACTCCATCTCAAAAAAAAAAAAAAAGAAGAAAGGAAGAAAGAAAGAGAGAGAAAGAAAGAAAGAAAGAAAGAAAGAAAGAAAGAAAGAAAGAAAGAAAGAAAATGTTTGAATTCACCTATGACCTGTAAGTCCTGACACTCCCCCTCATAATCCTCATCCCACCCTGACTTCAAGTTGTTCTGCCTTTACAGGCTGGACCAATGTATATCTTGTATGTATTGATTGATGTCTTATGTCTCCCTAAAATGTATAAAACCAAGTTGTAACACAACAACCTTGAGCATCTGGTCTCAGGACCTCTTGAGTCTGTCCCTCAGTGCATTGTCACTCATATTTGACTAAGAATAAATCTCTTTAAATATTTTACAGAGTTTGGCTTTTTTTTTTTTTTTTTTTGTCAACAGCAACATAGCAAGACCCCATCTCTACAAAAATTTTGAACAATTAGCCAGGTGTAGTGGCATGAGCCTGTTGTTTTAGTTACTTGGGAGGCTGAAGTTGGAGGATTGCTTCAGCAAAAAGTCTGAGGCTGCAGTAAGCTATAATTGTACCACTGTACCCCAGCTTGGGCAACAGAGTGCATGAGGGAAACTGCCCCCATGATCCAATCACCTTCCACCAGGTCCCTCCCCTGACATGTGGGGATTACAGTTCAATTTGAGATTTGGGTGGGAACACAGAGTCAAACCATATCATTCCATCCTGGCTCCTCCCAAATCTCATGTTCTCACATTTCAAAACATAATCATGCCTTCCCAACAGTCCCCCAATCTTAACTCCTTCCAGCAATAACTCAAAAGTCCAAGTCCAAAGTCTCATCTGAGACAAGGAAAGTCCCTCTGCTTGTGAGCCTGTAAAATCAAATACAAGTTAGTTACTTCCAAGATACAATGGGGGGGGGGTACAGGCATTGGGTAAATGCTCCCACTCCAAAAGGGAGAAATTGACTAAAATAAAGGGGTTACAGGCCCATTGCAAGTCTGAAATCCAGCAGGGTAGTCATTAAATCTTAAAGCTCCAAAATAATCTCCTTTGACTCCACATCTCACACCCAGGACATGCTGATGCAAGGGGTGGACTCCCAAGGCCTTGGGCAGCTCTGCCCCTGTGGCTCTGAAGGGTAAAGCCCCAGCAGCTGCTTTCACAGGCTGATTTTGAGTGCCTGTGGCTTTTCCAGGCGCACAGTGCAAGCCGTCAGTGGATCTACCAGTCTGGGGTCTGAAGAATGGTGGCTTCTCACAGCTCCACTAGGCAGTGCCCCAGGGGGACTCTCTGTGGGGCCTCCAACCCCACATTTTCCCTCTGCACAGCCATAGTAGAGGTTCTCCATGAGGGCTTGGCCTCAGTAGCAGACTTCTGCCTGGACATTCAGGTGTTTCCATATGTCATCTGAATTCTAGGAGAAGGCTACCAAACTCTTGCCTTCTGTGCACCTGCAGGCCCAAAACCAAGTGGAAGTCACCAAGGTTTGGGGCTTGCACCCTCTGAAGCCATTGCCTAAGTTGTACCTTGGTCCCTTTTAGCCGTGGCTGGAGCTGGAGTGGCTGAGACACAGGGCACTGTGTCCTGAGGCTGCACAGAGCAGTAGAGCCCTGGGCCTGGCCCACAAAACCATTTTTCCCTCCTAGGCCTCCAGGCCTGTGATGGGAGGGGCTGCTGAGAAGATCTCTGAAATGTCCTGGAGACATTTTCCACATTGTCTTGGCGATTAACATTCTGCTCTTCTTTACTTATGCAAATTTCTGCAGCTAGCAGCTTGAATTTCTCCCCAGAAAATGCATTTTTCTTCTCTACCACGTGGTCAGGCTGCAAACTTTCCAAATTTTTATGTTCTGCTTCCTTGTTAAAGATAAATTCCAATTTCAGACCATCTCTTTGTGAACACATACGACTGTGTGCTGTTAGGAGTAGCCAGGCCAGTTCTTGAATGTTTTCCTGTTTAGAAATTTCTCCTGCCAGATACCCTGACATGGTTTGTCTGTGTCCCCACCCAAAGCTCATCCTGAATTGTAGCTCCTATACTCTCCATATGTCATGGGAGGGACCGAGTGGGAGATGACTGAATCATGGGGGTGAGTTTTTCCCTTGCTTTTCTTATGATAGTGAAGAAGATTCAAGAGATCTGAAGGTTTTATAAAGTGCAGTTCTCCTGCACATGCTGTCTTGCCTGCTGCTATGTAAGACATGATTTTGCTCCTCCTTTACCTTCTGCCATGATTGTGAGACCTCCCCAGCCATGTGGAACTGTGAGTCCATTAAATCTCTTTTTCTTTGTAAGTTACACAGTCTCAAGTATTTCTTCATAGCAGTATGAAAATGGATTAATATATACCCTAAATAATCTCTCTCCATTTAAAGTGCCACAGATCTCTAGGGCAGGGGCAAAATACAACCAGTCTCTTTGCTAAAGCATAGCAAGAATGACCTTTACTCCAGTTCTTAATAAGTTCCTCATCTCTGTCTGAGAACACCTCAGCGTGGACTTCATTGTCCACATCACTATCAGCATTTTGGTCAAAACAATTCAACAAGTATCTAGGAATCTCCAAACTTTCCCACATCTTTCTATCTTCTTCTGAGCCCTCCAAACTGTTCCAACCTCTGTCCATTACCCTGTTTCTAAGTTTCTTCCACATTTTCAGGTATTTTTATAGCAATGTCCCACTCTCCTGGTATCAATTTTCTGTATTAGTCCATTTTTCATCTTGCTATAAAGAACTACCCGAGACTGGGTAATTTATAAAGAAAAGAGGTTTAGTTGACTCACAGTTCCACATGGCTTGGAGTCCTCAGGAAACTCACAATCATGGCAGAAGGTGAAGGTGAATCAAGGCCCATCTTACTTGGAGGCAGGAGAGAGAGAGCGATGGGGGAACTGCCACACACTTTTCAACCATTAGATCTCATAAGAATTCCCTCACTCTCAGGAGAATAGCATGAGGGAAACTGCCCCCATGATTCAAACACCTCCCACCAGGTCCCTCCTCCGACACATGGGGATCTGGGGATTGCAACTGGACATGAGGTTTGGATGGGAACACAGAACCAAATCCAATCAGTCTGTAAAAAACAAAAGTAAAAATAAATAAAAAGTAAAGTTACTGAGAGTTAAAATTAATGTATATAATTAAAACTACTAGATATAAAATAATTTATGTAGAAAGTATATTTTTAAAAATTAAGATGTATTTTGGAAAAATAAGATTATGAAAAGACATAAACGTGTTTTTGGTTCCAAAAATAATTGTGACTAATTTAGAGGTTGTTTAAAATTTGTTTTAAATTAAAAGAGTAAACAAAAGAATGATAAAACTAAATAGATATAAAAAGTTGGGTAAAATATGGGAAAAACTGTGAGGCACAGCAGCTAATACTTGTAATCCCAGCACAATTGGGAGGCCAAGGCAGGTGGATCACTTGAGCTCAGGTGTTCAAGACCAGCCTGAGAAATATGATGAAACCCCATCTCTTCAAAAAAATACAAAAATTATCCAGACTTGGTGGTACGAACCTGTAGTCCCAGCTACTTGGGAGGCTGAGGTGAGAGTATCACTTGAGCCCAGGAGGTGGAAGGTGCAGTGAGCCAAGATCGCACCATTATACTCCAGCCTGGGTGACAGAGGGAGACTCTGTCTCAGAAAAAAAAAGCAGGGGGGGCAATTGTAAAAGGTTGTAAAAGGTTTATAAAAATGTTGTGTGATCAAAGCTGATTGAGATTAGATAAATCTCTGTATAAGATTTTATTAAGATTTATTTAACATCAATAATACACTGATGTAAAGGTTAAATATGGTTTTCACTTTTAAATAAGACTTTCAGGTGGTATTAATGAAAAATAGTATTTTTGTTTTTGTTTTTTAGTGAACTGGAAAAAAATGAGGGAAGAGTAAAGAGAATGCATCATGCCATCTTTATTTGGTCTTTTTCTGTTTGATGAACTGAGACTCCTCTCTATAAAAGAGTAAAAGTTTTTATTTTTTGAAACCTTTGACTTACCACTTTTGGCTAAATTAATGACTATTATTTTATAGTAATCCATGAACTTATTTTGATCAAGTGTTTTAAACCTTTGATATTACTCATACTTCCACAAAATAAATTTTAAATTATAAAATTAAGTCTTTTTGACCTTCAACTGACTTTTACCTATTCCAAATAGGGTCCCTGAAAGTCCAAAAGAGGCATATTAGACTTATTGGTATGTTAAAATTGTACAGGAAGCATTGTCAAGTAAGAATGGTGTTTAATTTTCTTTGAGTTATATTTGTACAGATATGTTATTAATAGGCATTCCAAAACTGTATATGATTTTCAAAAATCGATTTTCTTGGTATATGAAGTAAGTTGCTTTATTCTGATGCTATTTATCTATTTATTTATTTTACTAAAAGCTCTTTGCAAATCCTGAAGTGTTGTGTTTTTGAGGAAAGTCATAGAAAAGGCTCTGACAAGTACTCTTGAATATGAGTTTCTGATAACTTTGAAGATAATACCATTGCACTGCATAAAAAATTCCAGAACGCTAATGAAAATTCTAACGGGATCATGAAAATTGCTAACCCTACTTCAAGCGGAAAAAGAATTAATTACATGGGACTGAACTAATGGAGGACTAAAATAACTTTTTAATAATTTTTTAAAAAAACATTGCTGGTTCTTTTTCTGTTTTGTTTTCCAGAGTCAAGACCATTTTTTTCTTTGAGCTAGTGAAAGGTTACAATAATTGAGTAAATTATACTTTGTGAGCAAAAGTATAAAGGTAAAACAAATTTACCTTTCTCTCTACCTGATTTCTCTAGAATTCAGGAATTATTTGTGAGCTCTTCCTTCCTTCTTTCTTTCCTTCTTTCCTTCCTTCCTTCCTTCCTTCCTTCCTTCTTTCTTTCTTTCTTTCTTTTCTTTCCTTCTTTCCTTCCTTCCTTCCTTCCTTCCTTCCTTCTTTCCTTCCTTTGAAAAATAGAAGTGGGGTCTCACTACATTGCACAGGCTGATCTTGAACTTCTGGGCTCATGCAATCCTCCTGCCTCAACTTCTCAAGTAGATAGGACTATAGGCATGCACCACCATACCTGGCTTGTGAATATTCTTATTTTATGTCAGTATATTTATTTGCATGAGTTCTTTTGTAACAGGACACAGTAGAAACACTGGTTATTTTACCAAATCTTTGACTAAAATGTCATTTTCAAATGTGACCAGACCACTTTGAGGCATTGAGGTTGCCTTTATAAAGCCAATAAACTTGAAATATTGGACTGATAACTTGTCTACACAGTTGCTTTACAGGGTTTCTGATGTTGCAGCAAGTAAAAAATGTCACTGTCATTCCTGACAGGTGCAAGAATCTCAAGATATTTTGGGGACCTCAAGAAGAGAGGAATTTACTCAATTCATACAAATATTATAGGCACAGTCTGATGGCAAATCCTTGACTTGGCTTCATATCCTTGAGAGGTTTTCAAAAGTATAATAGATTCCTTATAAAAAAAAGTACAGGCCAGATGGAGTGGGCACATGCCTATAATACTAGCACTTTGAAAGGCTGAAGCAGGAGGATCACTTGAGCCCAGCAGTTCAAGACCAGCCTGGGTAACGTAGCGAGACCCTATCTCTAGAAAAAAGTTTACAACAAAAATTAGCCAGGTTTGGTGGTGTGTGCCTGTAGTCCCAGCTACTCAGGACTCCGGAGACTGAGGTGGGAGGCTCATTTCAGCCCAGAAGTTTGAGGCTGCATTGAGTCATGATTGTGCCACTGCACTCCAGCCTGGGCAACAGATAGAGACTCCAACTGAAAAAAAAAATTTCAGCAAGCCCAACTTTTAAAAAGTCTAGGCCGGGCACAGTGACTCACACCTGTAATCCCAGAACTTTGGGAGGCCGAGGCAAGAGGATCATTTGAGATCAGTAGTTCAAGACCAGCCTGGCCAACATGGTGAAACCCCGTCTCTACTAAGAATACAAAAAATTAGCTGGGCATAGTGGCACACACCTGTAATCTCAGTTACTTGCGAGGCTGAGGAAGGAGAATTGCTTGGACTCGGGAGATAGAGGTTGCAGTGAGCTGAGATCACACCATTGCACCTCAGCCTGGGTGACAGAGCGAGACTCTGTCTCAAAAAAAAAAAAAAAAAATAGTCTGTGTGGCTAATCACATTCTTGCTGCACTTTATGCAAATTATCAGGCCAAGTATGATAAGACTAAAACATATTTTGCAAATAAATTGATTCTACTATAATTTATCTTCAGTTATAATGGGGGACTAGAGAGAAAACATTTATATTTTAGAAGCTGTTATTAGAGAGTTTAGCCCTGACTAATAATTGCTTTTTAAGACGTGAGGTCTTGCTATGTTGCCCAAGCTGGATACTCACACCCCTGACCACAAGTGCACTATGGACTCAAACTCTTGGACTCAATATATTCTCCTGCCTTAGCCTACGAAGTAGCTGGGACGACAGGTATGCACCACTGTACCTGGCTCTTGATCATTCTTTTTGAGTTTTTATTTGCCTACCATTTGGACCGAATCTGGAATTCTTTCCTGGCTACAAGTCCCTAAACTAATGTTTCCAAATTTTCTTCAATCTTTTTGACTTGAATGCATTCAAATTTTAACTACTTTTTCCCCTGAAGCCCTGCAACTAGAATCTCATGTGTAAACAACCTTGTGACATACAAACTATAGACCAAAAAAATCTGTCAGATTGCCACTGCCTGCTTCCACTTTAACTAAAGGAGTTTCAAGTCTAACTTCTAGACACCTCAACTGACTGCCCTCCAGACTCTAAGAAAACTGATTTGTAGACAATTCCAAACATGAAACTTTGTTTTTTCTTCTTTGAGAGCCTGTCTGCCATGTCACCTCATGGAATGAGGCACAACTGTTTAAATTGGACTGGCATAGTCCCAGAAATGGGCAACTGATTTAATAGGATCCTTTGCCACTCAGCTACTAACTCAAATCCATAGTCACTGATATGGTTTAGCTGTGTCCCTACCCAAATCTCATCTTGAATGGTAGTTCCCATAATCCCCAGGTGTGGTGGGAGGGACTCAGTGGGAAGTAATTGAATTACTGGGGGTGGTTATCACTATGCTGCTGTTCTCGTGATAATGAGTGAGTTCTCAGGAGAGCTGATGATTTTATAGAGGGCTTTTCCTTCTTTTGCTTAGCATTTCTGTTGCCTGCCACCATGTATGACATACCTTTGCTTCTCCTTTGCCTTCTGCCATGATTCTGAGGTCTCGCCAGCCATGTGGAACTGTGAGTCTATTATACCTCTTTTCTTTTCTAAATTACCCCGTCTTGGGTATGTCTCTATTAGCAGCATGAGAATGGACTAATACAGTCACCAACCCAGGTTTTAGTGTGTGAAACTTCTAGGGAAATTTCAGACAGGGGAATATTGAGGTAGAGAAAACGATTCTCTAAAATCGGGTGCTTGGGCATGCTGCATGCTTTTGGTAATTGGAAATGCTTCAGGGATAAGCCTCATGAAATAGGCCCGTTAAGCATTTAAAAAAAAAAAAAAGAAAGAAATTTAAAAAAAGAAAAGAAAAAGAAATCAGCCTCAAAATCAAGCTCCCTCTAACTTTGTGCTGTCCCTCGTCCCCCATGCACAGGGCAGGGCTCTCTCTAGAATTCCCTTATCTGACCAGAAAACATCTTACCAAATGAAACATAATTGCCTTCTATTCCCTCCCTGTTACCTCAATTATCTATTGCAGAAAAGAAGACTGAAGAATGCAGCCACACCTAGATAGACTTTTCCACAAGATATTACCTGCCTCTTGGGCTCATTCAAATTCCCAAAACAATCACTTACAAGTTAATTTTTGTCTCCCCGATCCATTCATTCTTCCTACTAATCATTTCCTGCCCCTCAGAAGAATTGTCTGCATTCTCTATCTCCTCCCTCCTCTACGAAAAAGGGTGTATAAGCTACTGTAACCTATTGGTGGGGGGTAAGAGCAATCACTGTGATTCTCCCACATGCATGTTAATAAATTTATATGCCGGCCAGGTGCGGTGGCTCATACCTGTAATCCCAGCACTTTGGGAGGCTGAGGTGGGCAGATCACGAGGTCAGGAGATTGAGACCATCTTGGCTAACACGGTGAAACCCTGTCTCTACTAAAAACACAAAAAATTAGCCAGGCGCAGTGGCGGGCACCTGTAGTCTCAGCTGCTCGGGAGGCTGAGGCAGGAGAATGGCGCGAACCCAAGAGGTGGAGCTTGCAGTGAGCCAAGATCGCACCACTGTACTCCAGCCTGGGAGAAAGTGCGAGACTCCATCTCAAAAAAAAAATTAAAAACAAACAAACAAACAAATAAATAAATAAATACATTCATATGCCTTTTCTCTTGTTAATCTGCCGTTTGTCAGTTGATTTTCCTGCAAATATTCACATGGTAAAAGAGATTTTTAATTTTTGTGTGTGTGTGACAGTGTCTTTCTGTGTCATTCAGGCTGGATGGAGTGCAGTGGCAGGATCACAGCTCACTGCAGCCTTGACCTCCTGGGTTCAATGATCCTCCCGCCTCAGACTCCTAAGTAGCTGAGACTACAGGTATGTGTCACCACACCTGACTAATTTCTTTAAATTTTATTTTATTTTTTTAATAGAGACAGGGGTCTTACTTTGTTGCCCAGGCTGGTCTCGAACTCCTGGGCTCAGCTGATCCTCTTGTCTCAGCCTCCCAAAGTGCTTGGATTACATTGGCTCACTGCATGAGTCATCTTACAGGAGATGTCCTCACTGCAGGATTGTGAGCTGGGACATCGATAAAGGGGAGCAGGGGCAGGAGGAACAGGGTGGTGAAGATGGTTGGCATTGACAGTCACTGACAGACTGGTTTGTGAGTACCCATGAGACACTTCCTGAGAATGCCCCATAATACTTGAGGGAAATTTGCAGTGCCCTGAAGTCCAGAGTGGGTAAGTGGGAGTAAGAACGATGAATCTGACTTACGGATGCAAAAGAAACTTCTCCCACTTGGGTCTGGCATGGGAGAAGGGCTGTGGGAGGACTGGTTTAGGGCTGCCATAGCCAGCGAGCCTCAGCCTTCCCAGTCCTCCCAGACCAAGAAAACCCTGAAGCTGGGCTCAGCCTCAATGCAGCTGACTTTTCCCCCTTCCCTAGTGCTTTCTTCACAGTTCTAAGATCTCCAACCTTACTCTCTACCTGTTTTTTCAGGGCACAGGCTCTGCTGACCTTTGGAATCAGCCCAACTCATATCCCCATCTTCCTATGGATTTACGGGTCACAGAAGGCTTCTGAGTCTTCTGTCTCACCATGGGCGCATTAGTAAATCCTTACCAGGGAGTTCTTAGAAATTGCTAGTTTCTTACCTCAAACACTAGATAATTTTCATTTTCTGTTTACCTCATTCTATCCCTCATTTCTCATCTTTTTTCTTTCTCTGTCTTTGCTCCCCTCTCTGTTAATAACCTATATGCTAAGAAATCCCATGGGTACTGGTCTGAAGAGAGCAATGCCACTTCTAGCCTCTAATACGCTTTTTTTTTTTTTTTTTGAGACAGAGCCTTGCTCTGTCGCCCAGGCTGGAGTGCAGTGGTGTGATCTCAGCTCACTGCAACCTCTGCCTCCTGGGTTAAGTGATTCTCGTGCCTTGGCGTCCCAAGTAGCTGGGATTACAGGCACACACCATGAAGCCCAGCTAATTTTTGTATTTTTAGTAGAGATGGGGTTTCACTATGTTGGCCAGGCTGGTCTCGAACTCCCGACCTCAAGTGATCCTTCTGCCTTGGCCTCCCAAAGTGCTAGGATTACAGGAGTGAGCCCAGCCAACCCTCTAATAGGCTTTTGTGAAAAAGGTTTAGGTAGGGGGCTTGGTGTGGTGGCTTATGCCTGTAATCCCAGCACTTTGGGAGGCCGAAGTGGGAAGACTACTTGAGGTCAGGAGTTTTAGACCAGTCTGGGCAATATAGCTAGACTCAGTCTTTAAAAAAAAAAAAAAAAATTTAGCTGCATGTGATGAGGCATACCTGTAATCTCAGCTACTCGGGAGCCTAAGGCAGGAGAATCACTTAAGCGGAAGAATTTGAGGCTGCAGTGAGCTATAATTGCACTGCTGAACTTAAGGCTGGGTGACAGAGTGAGACTCTGTCTCTAAAATAAAATAATAATTATAGTTTAGGTAAAGATGGGATCATTGGGAAATTCTGCTCCACTGGGAAAGTCATATGGCACCTCACTCATTCACAAAGCCCCTCAAATAAGCAGACACACTGGTCATTATTGGGCTCTAGTAATGCCCATCTGGGCGCAGATGCCCACTCTGAACACCATCTGGACCATAATTAACAGCTGAGTTCACTTAACTTGGCTACACAAGACTCTAGAACCCTATAAATTTGATTTACACAAATTAAGAAGGGTTCTTTAATAATTTTATTTACACAAAAATAATTTTTCAGTTACCTGAGACAATTGAAAACTACCACAGTAATTCACACAGTATACCATTAGTCAATTAAACAATGACCGCAAATTCTATATAGCTGTACTGTCTAATATGGTAGCTGGAGTCTAGTGGCTTGAGCTTGGCTCACCACAACCTCTGCCTCCTGGGTTCAAGTGATTCTCCTGCCTCAGCCTCCCCAGTAGCTAGGACGACCGGTGCATGCCACCTCGCTGGGCCATTTTTGTATTTTTAGTAGCGATGGGGTTTTGCCATGTTAGCCAGGCTGGTCTCGAACTCCCAAACTCAGGTGATCTCAGCCTCCCAAAGTGCTGGGATTGTAGGCTCAAATGATCCTCCTGCCTTGGCTTCCTGAAGTCCTGGGATTAACAGGTGTGAGCCACCAAATCTGGCTGGCTTGTGCTTTTATGATGACTTGTGCTTTTACGATGCCACTGAAACTACCTTTGCAAAATTATGGCAGTAAGAGAAATCTGACATAGTTGACTTCATCTTGTTTCTGACCTCCAAGCTGTTTTTGGTCATTCCTGGGCACGGCAAGCTAACTTTGAGAGGAATTTGGTTTATAGTTTAACTGGAAAGCAAGGATGATTATACTCCCTCCCTAAAACTAACCCTCTCCTTGCTCAGGGACTGAAAACTGCCTTTGCAAGACTAATGAAATTCCAGAATATTATGGGAGGGGCATGAACTCTGCTAAAATGCAGGTGTAGTTTATATAATCCCTTATCGCTCAGGAGTCATGTGACCAGAGGTTACAAGATTTGTGGCTTCCCCAACAGCTCCTATAGATAGCATCATATTATATTATAGAACCTAGGATTGTTTTTATTTTTATTTTATGTAATCTTTCCTTCAAACCTCCTATCCAATATTTTTTTTTTGAGATTTTGTCAGACTGACTCCACCAGACTGGTGACTCATGACTCAACTGATCCTGCGTAGAACTGATGTTTGCACATGGTATGAAGTAAAATGTTATTTTATTTTTCGACATGGTTAATGAAAGTGGCCCTGCTGACACACAAAGTTTCTACAGATGCATAGATCCATCTTGGTCTCTCTTGTCTGCTACTCTGCTTTTTTTCTTTCCCCATAGCAAGATCACACTGTTTTAATAACTGTAGCTTAATAAATCTTGCTATGTGGGCCAAATCTCCTTATCTTGTTCTTTTCCTCAAATTTTCTTGGATTGGATTACAAATTAATTTGGGGGAAATGAACATCTTTATGCCTTTGCTTCTTCCTATGTGATGACATGGTCTATTTCTCTATGTAGGCCTAAACACTTTCAATAAAATTGTGTCAATTTCTCTATAAAGTCACAAAATAACTTTCATTCGAATAATTCCTAGGAACCTTATGTTTTTGTATTTCTATACACAACAGTATGTAGGGTGTATTAGTGTTGTCAGTCCTCTTTTTTTTTTGAGACAGGGTCTCACTCTGTCACCCAGGCTGGAGTGCAGTGGCACGATCACGGCTCACTGCAACTTCTGCCTCCTGGGTTCAAGCCATCCTCCCACTTTGCCCTCCTGAGTACCTGGGACTGCAGGCATTTGCCACCATGCCCAGCTAATTTTTTGTATTTTTAGTAGAGATGGAGTTTTGTCATATTGCCCAGGCTGGTCTCAAACTCCTGGGCTCAAGCAATCCTCCCTCCTCAGCCTCCCAAAGTGTTGGGATTACAGGCACAAGCCACCACGCCTGGCCAGTGTTTCCAGTTCTTTATCCTTTCCCATATCTGCATCTTTTGCCTTGTGTGTTAACAGTTCTTTCAGAGGAGGATGTGGCCATACAATTTGCTTTGAACTGGATAATTTGGGTGGGAGTGGCTACGTGCAGCTAGAGGCTGTGTCATCTGTGCCCGTCGGATTTTAATTTATGGAGGTGGCAGGGTGCCAACATGGAGAGGCCGATGCCATTAAGAGAAGAATTTATTTCTTACATTTCCTAAGAGAAGGGGGCACACCATGCCATTCAGGGCCACAGCAGAAAGCATGGGTTTGGTCAGGAGGCAGAAAGAAGTGAGGGGAATGTGGAGGTCACAGCCTTTATGGGGGTTTCCACAGGAAAGGCAGTGCAGGCAGAGAACAGTTTAGGACTGGCTGGTTTGAATAACTCCCTCATATAGCTTTGGGCTATATGGGTGGTCTCTAGTTTCCTGGAATCTGGCTCTGGAGTGATTTGGGGCTGGTATAGGAGAGTTAGATAAAGGCGAGTGGTTGGCTTGAATGTGAGAGGAGGTGTTCTACGTCAGTTATTTCCCATCTTTAAGAATTAGCCAGCCCTGGCATCCAGAAAGCCTCCAAATGCCAGAGCATCAAGATACAGAAAATAGGAAAACATAGTTAATACAGTGACCTCGTCTCAGGATGAGTTGTCCTCTCGTGCTTTTGCTCTGTGAGGAACATATCAGGGGGGTTAGCTTGTTGGTTTCAGAATGACAGACCGTGGAGCAGAGCTGTCCCAGTTAACTGCAAACCTGCAATGTAAAGTAGTCAAGCCAAGGGCAGAGCTGCTAAACTCCAACTACCTCTGTGATTGTTGTTTCAAGCTACTGAGTTTGAGATGCTTTGTTATACAGCACTATTGTGGCAATTACTGATACAATGATTGTGGTTTATCAAATTACACCTTCTAACTGTTTGGACTTTTTTTTGAGATAGGGACGAATTTTTCTTATATAGGGGTCCTGTCTATGCAAAAACTAAACTCAGCTATGCCTATGTGCTGGTGAGCAGAGAGCATGACATTTATTATTCTACTGATTTAAAGAAAACTATTCTTGACATTTTAGTATGTGAGTACATCAAAACATAACTATTATTATCTTGAAAGTATATATTGTTATGGGAATTGGGACTTCTGGACTTTCTGCTATTTTAGGAGTACGTCCTTGTAGGTTTTTCTCAACTATAAACATCTTAGGACGACGAGTTGTGGCTGGCAAGGAATGTGCCTTGCAAGTTTCAAGACAGAGTTTGAACTTAAAATGATATTATTCTGGCTCTCCCAGGCTCCTGCTTCCCTAACAACTGGGTCATGTGGCTCTCACCATTCAGCTCAGTCATCCGGCTCATTGTCATAGTTTATAACAGAGTTCCAGGTGCAGCGAGAGGGTAAGCTCCTATGTGCAAGCGCTTTTCAAGTCTCTGCTTGTTTCAAATTTGCTATTGCCACATGAACTGACGTAAGACCAAACCCTGGGCTAGTATGGGATGGGACAGTAGAACGAGAGCTTGAGAACCAAGTGTTAAATTTCCAGGAATTTTGAAAGCCAGTTGTTAAACTGCTGGTAGCTTGAAATTAGCCATGCTGGGAGTAATTATGTAACAGAAATTGGCAAACGCTATAAACCAGGACTTTTTTTTCAGAGACTCAGTTTAAAAATTTCACGCCTGTAATCCTAGCACTTTGGGAGGCTGAGGTGGGGGGATCACTTGAGGTCAGGAGATCGAGACCAGCCTGGCTAA
>NW_012111919.1:7327867-7389044 GCF_000951035.1 Colobus angolensis palliatus | reverse complement strand
GGAGCTTGCAGTGAGCTGAGATCCAGCCACTGCACTCCAGCCTGGGTGACAAAGCGAGACTCTGTCTCAACAACAACAACAACAACAACAAAAAAGAATTGCAAGAGGTTCTAATTTAACATCTTTGAATTAGGTTATTGGAAACTGGGACTTCAGTGAATTGTTGTACAGCGAGTCCTGGAATAATGTAGTTTCCTTCAACATCGTTTTGTTATAATATTGATGAGAAAAGAAGATTGGTTTCATTATACTTTTTTTTTTTTAAATGAGCCATTCCTGCATTGCTATAATCATATTTTTTGCTTTAAGTCACAGTTTCCAAGAACTTATTAACAACCTTAAGTGAGGGCTCACTGTATATAAAAATAGAGTCATGTATGCATTGCGCAGTCCAGGGACACATTTTAATGGTTACTTACTTTTTTTTTTTTCTTTTGAGAGGGAGTCTTGCTCTGTTGCCCAGGCTGGAGTGAGTGCAGTGGTGCCATCTCGGCTCACTGCAAGCTCCACCTTCCGGGGTCACACCATTCTCCTGCCTCAGCCTCCCAAGTAGCTGGGACTACAGGCGCCCGCCACCATGCCTGGCTAATTTTTTTGTATTTTTAGTAGAGATACGGTTTCACCGTGTCAGCCAGGATGGTCTCGATCTCCTGACCTTGTGATCTGCCCACCTCCGCCTCCCAAAGTGCTGAGATTACAGGCATGAGCCACCACGCCCGGCCGGTCATTTACTTTTTTAAAACATCATTTAGTCTTTTCCAGTAAGAGACCCTGCTTGAATCAAGCTAAGCTACCCTCATGACATAATGATTTATCCAAAAGACAAGCACATAAACCAAGTTAACTCAAATGGAATTCTTCCACAGGATTTTTTTTCAAACTGAAGTTGGGAGAGGAAAGCCCCTCTTCTCTCTCTTACAAACTGTAATGATCCAAGCCAAGAGCTCCCAGTAGTCATCATTATACTTTTGTGGGAGACAGCCAACCCAAGAGAGGAATGCTAACGTACACAAATTTGCATAAAAGAGAGACTAAAAGAGAAATTGAGTTGGGGACTGGGAGGGAAAGAGAGAAGGAGAGAGGGAGGAAAAAAAGGGTTTACCCCAACCTCCTTGCTGTTTGGTTGTGATCCAATACAATATCTATCTGGCTATCTGTGTCAGTCCATTTTTTGCATCTCTATAAAGAGATACTTGAAACTGAGTAATTTATAAAGAAAAGAGGTTTAATTGGTTCATGTTCTTCAGGCTGTACAGGAAGTGTGGTGCTGGCATCTGCTTCTGGCAAGGGCTCCAGGAAGCTCATAGTCATGGCAGAAGGTGGAGAGGAAGCAGGATGTCATATAGCGAAATGGAGCAAGAGAGTGTGAGGATGAGGATCCAGCCTCCTTTAAACAATCAGCTCTCAAGTGAACTAACACTCACTCATAATAAGAACTCACTCATTACCATGGGGAAGGCACCAAACCGTTAGTGAAAGATTCACCCCCATGATCCAATGGGCCTTCCACTACGCCCCACCTCCAAGATTGGAGGTCACATTTCAACATGAGATTTGGAGGGGACAAACTCCAAACCATATTACTGTTTATCTATCTATCTGTCTCAAAAGAGATTGAGTTAACAGTTTCTGTTACTTGCAACCAAACAGTCCTGACTAATACATAAACATAAATATCTTGCTAAAGAGGTGGAGAAGGAACCAGTACAAGGAAGGGATGAAAATTGCTGTACAGAGACCAGGATCTGGTTCAGGGCATAGTACGCATCCGTGGGGGGATAATTAAACAAAGGAGGCTGTTAGCAACATTCTATGAAGATCTCCTCTGAAATTCGTAAGTCTGCCCTCTATCCCCCATTCCTTGTGTCATTTCAAGGTATGGTTACATATAATGGAGACAACTCTAGACAAGTTAAGTAGAAATAGGCCGGGTGTGGTGGCTTACACCTGTAATCCCAGCACTTTGGGAGGCTGAGATGGGAGGATGGCTTGAGGTCAGGAGTTCGAGACCAGCCTGGCCAACATAGTGAAACCCTGTCTCTACTAAAAATACAAAAATTAGCTGGGCGTGGTGGTGGGTGTCTGTAGTCCCGGCTACTCCGAAGGATGAGGCAGGAGAATCACTTGAACCTGGGAGGCAGAGGTTGCAGTGAGCCGAGACTGTGCCACTGCACTTCAGCCTGGGTGACGGAGTGAAACTCCATCTCAAAAAAAAAAAAAAAAAAAAGTTAAGTAGAAATAGACTTCATACAGAGAGTTAGGTGATTACAAAATTGTTGCAAGGGCTGGGTGAACAGACTTAAGGCTGAGCTTTCAGGAATGGCTCCCCTGTAACACCTCCACAGAACTGGCCTGCCAAGAAAGTCATTATCCCAGCTGCTGGCTTGAGGATATACCACCTCAACTGCAGTTCCTACGAAAAAATGTCATACCCGATACTGTATCTCTTTGCACTCACAAAACTAGGGCCAGTCACTGAAATTTCTGTTTCTGTAACCACAGAAAAGGCACATGCCTCCTTTACTGTGCTTGCTAGGAGAAGTGCCAGCAGCCACAGAAAGATGCATTTACTTCTCATTCTTTAAAAGGAACAACCGTTAACACTTTCTTCTATATCCTTCCAGAAAATTTCCAAGTGTGCATGTGCATAAAACAAATGAGATGGGCCAGGCAGTGGCTCATGCCTATAATCCCAGCAACTGGGGAGGCTGAAGTGGGAGGATCACTTGAGCCCAGGAGTTAGAAACTAGCTTGGGCTGCACAGGGAGACCCCATCTCTACAAAAAACAAAACAAAACAAAAAAAAATAAAAAATTATCCAGCAGTGGTGGCACACACCTCCCAGCTACTTGGGAAACTGAGTGGGAGAATCACTGACCTGTGATACCGCCACTGCACTTTAGCCTGAGTGACTGTGCAAGACCCTGTCTCACAAACAAACAAATGGAATCACACCAAATACTAGTCTGACTGATTTAAAGGACTTATACTTGGATACCTTTTTTAAAGTGAAGAATCAAATAATATAACTGTGTTTCCTAAGCAGATCACCCAAATCTCCAATTTTGTTTTGCTTTGTTTTGTTTGTTTGTTTTTGTTTTTGAGACAGAGTCTTGCTCTGTTGCCCAGACTGCAGTGCAGTGGCATGATCTCGGCTCACAGCAACCTCTGACTCCCTGGTTCAAGAGATTCTCCTGCCTCAGCCTCTCAAGTAGCTGGATTACAGGCACACACCATCACACCCAGCTAATTTTGGTATTTTTAGTAGAGACTGGGTTTCACCATGTTGGCCAGGATGGTCTCCATCTCCTGACCTCGTTATCTGCCCGCCTCCAAATCCCCAATTTTAACGTGCAACCCTGGTACTCAGAAATACATGTAAAATATATAGGAATAATATTAAGAATTAAATAATGGGGCTGTGCGTGGTGGCTCGCGCCTATGATCCCAGCTACTTTGGGAGGCTGAGGCAGGAGGATCAGTTGAGCCCAGGAGTTAGAGACCAGCCTGGAGAACATAGTAGGACCCCATCTCTATTTAAATTATGAAAAATTAAATTAAATTAAATTGAAATATTAAATATTGGAAGAAGCACACAACTCTGAAAATCACTTCAAAATGAAGTGTTTTGTAGAAAGTAAAATTTGGATTTGTACATACACATTTTTTCATTCAAAAACAAAATGCTTCTATTATATGTAGGTGAAATGTATATTTATTAATTTTTAAAAAAGCAAAATGTTACAGTTTTGTCTAACTGTCATTACAAAACTTCTAGAGCAGTCCAGTGCAGTGGCTCCCGCCTGTAATCCCAGCACTTTGGGAGGCCGAGATGGGCAGAACACTTGAGGCTAGGAGTTCAAGCCAGCCTGGGCAATATGGTGAAACCCTGTCTCTACTAAAATTACAAAAAAAAAAAAATTACGCAGGTGTGGTGGTCTACTCTTGTAATCTCAGCTACTAGGGAGGCTAAGGCATGAGAACCACTTGAACCTGGGAAGCAGCGGTTGCAGTGAGCCGAGATCATGCCACCACCTTCCAGCCTGGGTGACAGAGAGAGGCTCTGTCTCAAAAAAACAAAAACAAAACAAAAACCTCCTAGAGCAGAGCAAATGCTCTTTTAGAAACACCCTGTAAAGAGCAAAAGTAAAAACAACAACAAAAAGCCTCAGAAACTAGAAACTAAAAAAACCTAAAAAAAAATAAAGACCAAAAAAAAGCAAAACTGAATTGATGAGTAAATGGCATCTATAGGCCTGATTTCACATAAGGGATAATCAGATCAATGTATCACCCAGTCACTGCCACAGAATCAGACCGTATAGTTCAGAGATCTAAGATGAATAAAAGTCTAGATGGTGAGACAAGAACCAGATGAAAAGACAGCCATTTGACAGTGAGGAGCAAGCAACCGGCCTCATCCTCATGGCCTCATCCTCACCCTCGCTGGGCCCCGGCTTGTCCTGGGCCCTCCTGCCGCCCTAGAAATTGCCTGAGGGACAAACAAAGTGGACAAAGTCCCTGACAGACCTGAGTTACTGCCTTGGTCCTGGTGACCCTACTCCAGGCAGTCCATCTCTTGTCTGCGATCCATTGATCCTGGTGCCACTCATGGTGCTTCATTATCGCCCAGAGGGACCTCCGGAGTGCAAGCCACAAACAGGGAGACAAACCCGGAGAAGACTCCATGCGGTTCCATAGCAACCAGCCAGTTGTAAAATCAGCGTCCCTGGCTTCCAGCTCCAACACTGGACACTCCCCCATGGCTCCCCTTCCCGGGAATCTGGTGGAGGCTGATTGGGCAGCCCAGGGGATGCCGGTGGGATGCGGGAGGAAAGACTGTAAGGACAGCTTGGCTGGATCATGGAGGCCCGGGTGAGGCATTCGGACTCACTCTAAAGGCAAGAGAGTGAGAGACTGCAGCTTGGAGAGGACAGCAGTGCTTTGGAAGATGAATCTGGCTCGTTGTGCTGTAAGAAAAGGAGGGAGGAGCAGCTGTCTAGGTGACCTGGGGCAGTGGCAATAGGTATGAAGGACATGAGGGGTCTGAGACAAGCAGAGAGGGTGCATTGCCCAGCCTTCCTGCCTGTGGGTGAGGAGCTGTCAGTGAGGACTTGAAGGGTTTAAGCCCCGTGATCAGGTGTTGCGGACAGGAGTTTGGGCAATAATTCTGAAAAACAGAGCCCCACACACCTTAATCCCAAATGTTGAAATCCCAAGAGATCAAAATCCCAAAAATATGATTCTGGAAAAAATAATTTTGGAAATTTTTTTAAAGACATTTACTTACATTTTTTAAAAGGGGATTTGTTTGAGAAACAAAAAAACACAGTAGCACTTCATAGGCTACTTGACACAATGTGAGAGGCAATAGCATACATCATTTTGTAACAATAAAGATTCAGTAGACTAAAGACAGTCACAGGAGTGTAACAGTCAAGAGCAGAGGAAACATATTCATAAAGAAATAGGTCAAAAAGGGAAATACATAAACACATGTCACTATGGTTGGTAATTGCGTGCACCCAGCTTTATGTATTTAATTTTTCAAAATACGCCCTCAAACACTCTTCTATCCAATGCACCCAGCTTTATAACTGTGGTCATCTGAAATACTGTGATGGACAACTTAAGTCTTTTGATGAGATCGATCAAAGATCAAAAACTGCAGGGAGTTACCACTGTGCACTCAAAAAATTTTATCTTTCACAAATGCCAGTGAACAAAAACAGACATCTCTTCATTTACTGAGGAAGTTTCAACGTTTTTACATACATACGCATTGCTTACACACAAGGTCAACATTGAGATAATGTACTTTTGTGGAAGCAAATTTGAGCAAAATATAAAAGACTCTAAAAGCCTTTAGGCAATTTATACCTCCCCTATTGGAAATGATGCAACTATGACATCCATTGCATAGCTGAGCATGGTGGCATACACCCATAGTCCTAGCTACTTTGTAGGCTGAGGCAGAATTGCTTGAGCCCAAGAGTTTGAGGTTGTACTGTGCTATGATCATGCCTGTGCATAGTCAGTGCACTTCAGCCTGGGCAACATAGTGAGACCCATCTCTTAAAAAAAAAAAGAAAGAAATCCATAGCATAGTGAGTTGTTAAAAGTAATGCTGACAATTTTAAACAGTGGGAAAAACTGAAAAAAAAAAAAACAGAAACATTGACGTATGAAAAAGTGTATTACAGGGATAGCTTGTGGGTAATTACACATAGGTTGACCATAAGAGCTAACCGACTTTGATGATCATTATTATATTTTGAAGTCCTGCATTGAGATGAATAGTTGCTTTTTTCCTTTTAGGGCACGGCTCTCCTTAGAGAATATGTTCACATTCATTTTCTATGTGGTGTTGCTCTTTTTGAAATTCTTGGCCAGGCACAGTGGCTCCCACCTGTAATCCCAGCACTTTGGGAGACTGAGACCTCCCAAATATGGCGACACCCCATCTCTACCACCACTACCAACAACAAAAAGTTAGGTGGGCATAGTGGTGCGTGCTTGTAGTCCCAGCTACGTGGGAGGCTTAGGTGGGAGGGTGGTTTGAGTCTGGGAGGCAGAGGTAGCAGTGAGCTGAGGTAGCAGTGAGCCGAGATCTGGCCACTCCACTCCAGCCTGGGTGATAAAGCCAGACTTTGTCTCAAAAAAATAAAAAAATAAATAAATAAAATAAATTCTTCCATGATTCAGTGTTCCCTGTTACATTTCCCCCCCCTTTTTTTTTTGGAGGCAGAGTTTTCTCTGTCGCCCAGACTGGAGTGCAGTGGCGCGATCTCGGCTCACTGCAGCCGCTCCCTTCCAGGTTCAAGTGATTCTCCTGCTTCAGCCTCCCAAGTAGCTGGGATTACAGGCATGCACAACCACGCCCGGCTAATTTTTGTATTTTTAGTAGAGACAGTGTTTCACCATGTTGGCCAGACTGGTCTCGAACACCTGACCTCAGGTGATCCACCCATCTTGGCCTCCCAAAGTGCCCAAAGGTGTGAGCCACTGCACCCGGCCTACATTTTCCCATCTGCTGTGCCACGTTTCTATGTTGTTTTGGGGACTCAGAAATCCATTTCACATGCCCTCATATACAGATCATGAATTTGGTGGAAGCAATACTGGCAATAGGACAGCAACACCGTGTCTTCTTATTCTACCACAAACATAATTATTTTCAAACCAGTCAATAACTTTGCTGGCTTCTTCAGGCAAATGAAGCTTAACATTTATTAAAAGCTCCTGGAATTTCATCAGCCAGAAGGAATATTCACCAATGCAGAAAATGATGCATTTTTAAACTGTGATTTTTGTTGTCGTTCAGATAGTGGCCAATCCAGTCATCTGAATTTTCCTCCAAATGCAAATAAAAACAACAATGAGTAATAGTTCTACTTAACATGATGCAACTAACATGATACAACTGTCCTGCCTACAACTGAAAATACTCTAATTCCTTTCTCAGAATTCGGCCTTCAGGATTTTAGTCTTTTGGGGTTGTGATATTTAGGATTTTAGATGGTAGGGACTTTAGATCTTTCAGGATTTCACCATTTGCAATTATGGTGTTTGGGATTGTTTCTTTTGGGATTCTGATTGGCTCCATGCAGAATGCACTCCCAGGAAAAAAGTCTCAGGCAGACACTGGCTTTCCAAAGGTTGATTTGGCTGTTCTTTTGGTCTCAATGCCTATGGAAGGGAAGGGCAGGAAGCAGGATTGGGCAGATGGAGAAGGTGAGCTGCCATACAGCTTCAACAGAGAGCCCTCTGACCCTCCCAGGAGCTGCAAAACTGGGACCACCCTGCAGAGATGTGCCAGCCGGGGCCATGGGTCTGGGTCTTTGTGTTCTCACACTGATGGGTCACATGACGTGGACCTTTCCGGGAAAGGAATGAGCTTGGGTGAGGGGCTCTCTGCAATTGAGGAAACCCTTGGTTTTCTGCCGGCTGTGCTTCTAGCAGTTGGGAGAATAAACCCCTCATTCCTGAGGGGAGCCTTGGTGGCCCTTCACAGTGTTCACCATGTCAGGTAAACGTGGTAGGGCTGCTGAAGATTAGAAACACCACAAAGATGAGTGGGTTTGGGGGAGGCGATGAGCTCCATTTTCCACATAGTGAGTGTGAGGGGCGTGCATGTGGGGTGTTAAGTGGATAACTGGGTGTACAGGTCTGAAGCTCTGGAGGGAGGTCAAGAATAGAGCTACAGATTTAGCAAAAATATAAGGATGGGGTGGAAATCAGAGGAACGGATGGGGCAGTTGGAGTCAGAGGGAGACGACACCTAAATTGACCCATCTGGCAGTGGGTCCTCGGTGCAATCTCACAGGAGGAGGCAACCAGATAAGATCAGCAAAGAACAGTGGTTGAGGAATTCCCAGCTCTGTCAGAGCTCTCGGTGATGAATGAGAGCCCTGGCCACACTCGCCCTCACAGAGCTCTCAGGGACCAATGTACAAATCAGGTGAAATATGCACTGCCCAGTGGGAAGCTGAACTACCCTGGAATGAGACTGCTTCTCCCCACTTCTCCCCTGTCCATGTCCTTCTGTTTCCCCTTTGCCTTGACACCTCTCTCTCACTCTCTGTCTCTTCTTTCTCTCTGTCCAGTTCTTCTCTCTCCCTCTGTCCCTCTGGGCCCACTAGAGGGCGGCAGCTCCCAGTCCAGGCCTAGGCGTCCACCCTCCGAGCCTTTGCCTGGCCTGGTGCTCCTGTAGTGAGCCTTGCCAAGATTGTTCTTGGGCCATGAGGCAGCTCCTCTCCCAGGACTCTGTCCTGTCCTTATAGGGCTCTTGTGGGTGGGAAATGGTGGGTTCAGTAGAGAGGGCAGGAACGGCTGCTTCTTTGCCTGGCTTTGCTGAAGCTTGGAGGCTGTGGCCAGCTGTTCCTGCCTTGACAGATGGGAGAGGCCTGGCACCTACCGAGGTCTCTGAGTTGACAATCACTGTCTCCTTCTTGCTCCTGGGGCTGTAGGGCCACGAAGCTTTCAGAAATCAGGACTGGGTCTTGTTGCCATCATTTGTGTCCCAGACTGTTCTTAAAAGGATTTCTTTTTTCTTTTTTTAAAATTTTATTTTAAGTTCCGGGGTACATGTTCAGGACGTGCAGGTTTGTTACATAGGTACACGTGTGCCATGGTGGTTTGCTGCACCTATCAGCCCATCACCGAGGTATTAAGCCCCACATGCATTAACCATTTATCCTGATGCTCTTCCTCCCCCTGCCCACCCCGCAGTAGGCCCTAGTGTGTGTTGCTCCCCTCTCTGTGTCTATGTGTTCTCATTGTTCAGCTCCCTCTTATAAGTGAGAATACACAGTGTTTGGTTTTCTGTTCCTGTGTTAGTTTGCTGAGGATAATGGCTTCCAGCTCCACCCATGTCCCTGCAAAGGACATAATCGCATTTCTTTTTATGGCTGCATAGTATTCCATGGTGTATATGTACCATATTTTCTTTATCCAGTCTACCATTGAGCGGCATTTGGGTTGATTCCATGTCTTTGCTATTGTGAATAGTGCTGCAGTGAACATATGTGTGCATATGTCTTTATAATAGAATGATTGATGTTTCTTTGAGTATCTACCCAGTAATGGGATTGCTGGGTCAAATGGTATTTCTGGTTCTAGATTCTTGAGGAATCGCCACACTGTCTTCCACAATGGTTCAACTAATTTGCATTCCCACCACCAGTGTAAACGCATTCCTGTTTCTCCACATCCTTACCAGCATCTGTTGTTTCTTGACTTTTTTTTTTTTTTTTTTTGAGACACAGTCTCACTGTGTTGCTGAGGCTGGAGTGCAGTGGTGTGATCTCAGCTCACTGTAACCTCCACCTCCCGGGTTCAAGAGATCCTCCCACCTCAGCCTCCCAAGTAGCTGGGAGTACAGGCGTGTGCCACCTCGTCCAGCTAATTTTTGTAAGTTTTAGTCGAGACGGGGTTTCGGGCTGGTCTCGAACTTCTGACCTCAGTGATCTGTCTACCTTGGCCTCCCAAAGGGCTGGGATTACAGGCATGAGCTACCATGCCCAGCCTGTTTCTTGACTTTTTAATAATTGCCATCCTGACTGGTGTGAGATAGTATCTCACTGTGGTTTTGATTTGCATTTCTTTAATGATCAGTGATGTTAAGCTTTTTTTTCATGTCTATTGGCTGCATAAATGTCTTTTTTTTGAGAAGTGTCTGTTCATATAGAAAGAATTTCTTGACACCAGTATTGTCCAGGGTATCAAAAGCCCTGGGCTGGCCGGGCGCGGTGGCTCAAGCCTGTAATCCCAGCACTTTGGGAGGCCGAGACGGGTGGATCACGAGGTCAGGAGATCGAGACCATCCTGGCTAACACGGTGAAACCCCGTCTCTACTAAAAAAAAAATACAAAAAACTAGCTGGGCGAGGTGGCGGGCGCCTGTAGCCCCAGCTATTCGGGAGGTTGAGGCAGGAGAATGGCGTAAACCCGGGAGGTGGAGCTTGCAGTGAGCTGAGATCCGGCCACTGCACTCCAGCCTGGGCGACAGAGCGAGACTCTGTCTCAAAAAAAAAAAAAAAAAAGCCCTGGGCTGCTCCACTTCACCTCACACAGGACCCTCTCCCTGGGTTCCTTGCCAGGGTGTGTGAGGCCCCAGTGGTTCCTAAAAGGCCCCTTATGAGCAGAGATCCAAGGAGCTACATCTGAGAAGCATACCCGACTCTGTGTTGCTGAAGGCCATGGTTAAGCTAAGAGAAACTATATTTTCCCAAATGATGGGGACAAAAATGGAATGATCTGGTTGGGGAAAGAGTGTGCTTGGAAGGAACCCCTAGAACAGCAGGTTGGGGACCAGAGTGCTTGTCTAGAGGGGGCCCCACCAGTCACCCTTCCCTTCTACCCTCTCCCTCCCCCAGCAGTCCAGGGACTAAGCTGTTAGAGTCCAAATTCATTTGTTTTCATGTAGCTATCCAGTGTCCCAACATCATTTGTTGTAAAGACAATTCTCCATTGAATGATCTTGATACCCTTCTTGAAAATCAGTTGATCATAAATATATGAGCTTATTTCTCGGCACTCTCAATTATATTCCATTATCCAAGACTTAGAGTAGTCAGCTAATGATTAGAAAGAGCTTTCCTTGAACACCTGATACCAAAATATCTCCCAATCTTTGCAGATGGGCTTTTTGTAGGTGTTGGGACACATCTTCAACATTCAGCCAGGTGGTTTGCAATTGTGCCTTAGCCCTCACCTGCTTGAACAGAGCCTAAAGGGAAGGTCACCCTGACCTGGAAGTTTACAGCCTTATCAGGTCTTTTCTGAGCATGCGTACCACTTTGGGTGCCTGGCCTTCTAGATTTCTGGGAATCTGTCAGAGGTTTTCAAAGTCCTTATTGCCCGAAGGAACTCATTCCCCAGGCTTTCCATCCAAGCGTGTTGGTTAGTCTATTGTATGCCCTGACTGTTAGCAATTGCTGCCTGCTGTGTTAGCTTGGCTGAGTTCCAAGTTAGATAAGATAAGGGCAGGCCTTTTGAGTTGGTCTTCCCGGAAGCCACCGACAGTCAGAACAAATAATTACAATTCTTTGTGTTCCCTTTCTGCTCCCTCTGGGACAGGTTCTAATACTGGGAATACAGGCTGTTATTTTCAAGGCTACTGCTGAGCTGGGGAGAGGAGGATGAGACCAGAGTCGGTTAAAATGCCACAGAGACCCTCTGCTCTTACAAGGATGCAACTGTTTTACTAGCTTAGACACTCTCCTGATTACTACAAGTTTTTGATTAGTTTCCAGAATTCTGAAAAAGTTGGCTGAGTGCGGTGGCCCACTTCTGTAATCCCAGCACCTTGGAAAGCTGAGGTGGAAGGGTCACTTGCGGCCAGGAATTTGAGACTAGCTTGGGCAACGTAGTGACAGTCCGTCTCTATAAAGAAAAAAAAAAGAATTCTGAGAAAGTTAATTCTTAAAGTATTTTTCATTGATTTTAGGGAGGCACAGACCTTTGGAGTTTCTTTTTCCACCATTTTCACTGATGTCACCATCACACTCATCTTGTATTAAAAGAGGGCCTCCAAATTTTTTTTTTTTGAGATGGAGTCTCGCTGTGTTGCCCAGACTGGAGTGGGCGTGCAGTGGCACGATCTCGGTTCACTGCAACCTCTGCCCCATGGATTCAAGTGATTCTTCTGCCTCAGCCTCCTGAGTAGCTGGGACCACAGGTATGCGCCATCACGCCTGGCTAATTTTTGTATTTTTAGTAGAGACCAGGTTTCACCATATTGACCAGACTGGTTTCGAATTCCTGACCTCGTGATTCACCCACCTCCGCCTCCCAAAGTGCTGGGATTACAGACCTGAGCCACCGTGCCCGGCCTAAAAGAGGGCCTCCAAATTTTACATGCTTCAAGCAGCACAGAATCTGGGTTCACCCCTGGCTGGGGTTATAAGAGGAGGACTCAGTGAGCTGTGGGTATGACCTCATTATGTGGTTGCATTTTGATTATCTCTGGGTATATGGGCAACTGAAGCTTCCAGGTTGAGGTGACAAAGTATTTCACAAAGCTGGGGAAAGGCAACTTCCCTCATTTCTGCATGGATCCCAGCACCTCCCAGCACTTTGAGGACTGGAAGCTTTGGAAACACTGCAGGCAGCATCCTTGGATACACTGGCATTTTCACAGGAGTCAGGGGCCCCCATTGCAGTGTCATGGGTATATAGGGCAGTGGTTGGCAAACTGCAGCCTGTGGGAAAAAACTGCTCCCTGTGTTTCTTTTATGGCCTGTGAGCTAAGAATGTTTTTTACGTTTCAAAAAGTTTGGGCGAAAAAAGCAAAAAAAGAATAATATTTTATGACTTATGAAAATTATATGAAATTAAAATGAAAATCGCATTGTTCATAAATAAAGTTGCATTGGAAACTTGCCACACTCACTTGTTGACATATTGTCGATGGCTGCTTTCTAGCAGAGTTGAGTCACTGTGACAGGGACTGTGTGCACAGCAAAGCCTAAAATATTGACTAGCTGATATTTTCAGAAAAAGCTGCTGACTCTTGGCACTGGGTACAGATGGGGAGAATTGGGGCAGGAGAAAGAACAGAGGATTTGCCATACACAGACTGAGGCTGGCAGGCTGGCTTTGAGCACAGGTAAGACATTTCCTGAGAAATACCTGAAACACTTCAGAAGACTTTGCAAGGGGCCTGGAGATCACGTATGATCAAGGTGGGGTAAGAACAGGAAGCGTGAGTTTTGATGTCAACATAACTTCACTCATCTCCATAGGAGAATGGGACTTAAGGATTTTCATGTTATTCTCATGAATACTTTTGTGGGAGAATCATCAGCCCCGCTTTAGAGCTGTCCTGGTTTATAGACGGCTCATACAGGATGATACTGGTGAACAATATGCAGGTTATGCTATTACCACTTCCTTGGAGACTGGAAGCAGTCTCCCTTTGCTTTAGCTACTTCAGCCCAGCAGACAGAGCTATTTGCCCTCATTCGAGCTTGCTTCCTTCCCAAGAGAAAAATCGCTAACATTTATACAGACAGTAGATATGCATTTGAACTTGCTCATGATTTTGAAAGATTGTGGAAGCAGAGATCTTTTCTTGTTTTTATTTTATTTTCTCATTTTCTTTAAGCATTTTTAAAATTTTTAATTAAAAAGCTTTTTTAAAATTTTTTTAACTTTAAAGATCAGATTTATTTGGAGAAAACAAAAAACCCACAACCCAAACGATGGGATTTTACATCTAAGGACATCTCCCAGATATTAAGTCTACAGATTACAAATCATTTTCATAGAAGATATTTTTGCACAGTGGGACATAAATTAATTCCCATTTGTATTTTTGTTTTGTTTTTTTTTTTTTGAAACGGGGTCTCGCTCTGTCATCCAGGCTGGAGCACAATTGTGCGTCCTCAGCTCACTGCAACCTCCGCCTCCTGGGTTCCAGCGATTCTCGTGTCTCAGCCACCCAAATTGCTGGGATTACAGGCGTGCACCACCAGACCCAGCTACTTTTTGTATTTTTAGTAGAGATGTTGGCCAGGCCGGTCTTGAACTCCTGGCCTCATGTAATCTGCTTGCCTCGGTCTCCCAAAGTGCTGGGATTATAAGCATGAGCCACCATGCTTGGCCCCTGTTTCTATTTTAACAGAGGGGCAACATAGGGGAGTGAGAATAATTTTTAAATTTTTGAATCAGAAAAGCCTCCTGAGCCAGTGTAGGCTCAGGGACTCCTTTCTTGTAATAGGGACAAAATAAATAATGAACCTCATGTAAAAGACTTGTTAGATGCAAAACAACTACCTGCTGCTCTGGCCATTATTAAGATTCCAGGACATTTGAAACCAGACTTCATGGAAGTTAGAGGAATACCATTTTGCTGATAATGCTACAAAGAATGTTCCTCTTAGAGATCCTCCTGATCAAATCTCATGGCCCAGTTAGAAAAGTTTCCAAAAGATGATCTTAGAACAATTACTAAAGATGCACAGAATTGGGCACCAAAGGTCAAAAAACAAAATCAGAAAAATAATGGCTACTGGTTTGATGACCAGAAATAATTTTGGTCCAGGCATGGTGGCTCACGCCTGTAATCCTACCACTTTGGGAGGCTTAGGTGGGAGGATTGCTTGAGCTCAGGAGTTTGAGACCAGCCTGGGCAACACAGCGAGACCCCCATCTCTCTCTTTCTCTCTCTTTTGTTAACATTAAAATGTTTAAATTTAACAAATAAAAGAAAGAAACAAATCTGGTTTGGGCCAAGTTAAGAGCTTGTTTTGCCAGATACCATGAAATTTCCATTGTTAACTACTGTGCATGACTTCTGCCACTGAGCTACAGAAAAGATGGTCATTTTTATGAACCAGTGCTGGTAAGGAAATATTAATGGAGCTGCTAAAGAGTGCTTATGTGGCCTGCCCCACCTGTCTTCTTTAGGGTAGGGTTCATGCAACTTTAATTACAGGTTGAGTGCATTGTAACCTTTGTTTCCTGATAGCTTGGCTGATAAAACTGTTGCAAAGACTTCCTGGGTTCCTGATGTGCAGTTGCTTATGATGTACAAAGCACCCATCCAATTGTTATTCCTCACATATTGCTGTAGAATTGGGCAACAGAGATTTCTTTTTTTTAAACAGGGTCTCACCCCGTCACCTAAGCTGGAGGGCAATGGTGCGATCGTGGCTCATTGCAGCCTTGACCTCCTGGGCTCAAGCTATCCTCGATTCTCCCACCTTAGCCTACCGTGAAACTGGGACTACAGGCATGCACCACCACACTGGTACAATTTTTAAATTTTTTTTTGGTAGAGACCAATACAGTTCTGTAAGTATGAGCCATCTATAAATCAGAATAGCTGTAAAATGGGGCTGATGACTCTCCCATAAAAGTGTTTGTGAGTATAATATGAAAATCCTTATGTCCCATTCTCCCATGGAGATGAATGAAGTTATGTCGACATCAAAAACACATGCTTCCTGCTCTTAACACCTTGATCATACGTGATCTCCAGGCCCCTGAGAGTCTTCTGAAGTGTTTCAGGGACTTTTCAGGAAATGTCTTACCTGTGCTCAAAGCCAGCCTGCCAGCCTCAGTCAATGTATGGCATCTACTCTGTTCTTTCTCCTGCCCCAGTTCTTCCTGTCTGTGCCCAATGCCAAAGGTCAGCAGCTTTTTCTGAAAATACCAGCTAGTCAATATTTTAGACTTTGCTGTGCACACAGTCCCCGTCACAGTGACTCAACTCTGCAAGAATGCAGCCATTGACAATATGTCTAGCTATGTTGTCCAGGTCTAGCTATATTGCCCAGACTGGTGTTGAACTCCTATCCTCAAGTGATCCTCCTGCCTCGGCCTCCCAAAATTCTGGGATTATAGACGTGAGTTTTCATGCCCAGTGCAACAGCATTTTTTAAAACCTCTCTTTCCTTGATCTTTCCTGGGTTGTGTTGGCAAACAGCTCCTGCAAACTCCCTGTACCAGGGTCTGAGTTGGACAGGTGCTGGCTAGATCACTGAGGCCTGTTTTTTTTTTTTTTTAAATACAGTATGCCCTGACTTTTTGGCTGCTGGCTCAGACTCCCTCTGGCGCTGTAATCATTAACTTCTCCAGGGAGCCCGTAAGACAGACAGGCATCAAAGCCCCTGCTTCTGCTCAACCAGAGGCAGTGTCTATTGAAGTCTGAGATGGGGAGAAGTAAGGAAAGAGATGGCTGTGAGGGGTGGTAGGGCAAGGGACGGCTGACGGGGTGCCTGGGCTGAGGCTGCAAAGGGAGATTGGTCTGTGGAGCACCGAGTCCCTGATTGCTGGCTGTATGATTGACTCTGGCATCTTCATGTCACCACAGGGGGTCTTGGTCCACATGGGCAGCCCTGGGGCCAGTCTCATGGTCTGGGCAGGCTGTGGCCTCCTGGCCATGCTGGGCGCCCTGTGCTATGCTGAACTGGGTGCCTTGTTCCTGAATCTGGGGGAAGTATACCTACATCTTACGAACCGTTAGCTCCTTGCCAGCCTTCCTGGTCATCTACGCATATTTACTGGTGGCCAGACCAGCTACCATTGCTGCTGTTTCTCTGAGCTGTGCTGAGCATGCATGGTTCCCTTTTACCCTGGCTGTGCCTCACTGCCCCTGGCTGTGCTCAAGAATGTGGGTGTCACCAGCATCCTCCTTCTGATGGTGGCTAACTGCTGGAGCTCCAGGCTGGCCACCATGCTGACAAACGTGTGCATGGCTGCCGAAGTATTCTCTTTGCTCGTCATCCTTGGTGAGGTACTGTTGGGCCAGGGCTGGGGCTGCACGGAAGCCCTTATGTCTGCCTTTCACCACACGATGTGGCAGGCGGGGCACATCGACATGGCCTTCTAGTCTTCTACCAGGGCCTGTGGTTTTTGTTTGTTTGTTTGTTTTTGTTTTTTTTCCTTTTGAGACAGAGTCTTACTCTGTCGCCCAGGCTGGAGTGCAGTGGCACAATCTAACCTCACTGCAACCTCCGCCTCTTGGGTTCAAGCGATTCTCCTGCCTCAGCCTCCCAGGTGACTGGAATTACAGGCTTGGACCGCCACATCCAAGTAATTTGTGTGTTTTTAGTAGAGACGGGGTTTCACCATGTTGGCCAGGCTGGTCTCAAACTCCTGACCTCAAATGATCTGTCCACCTCAACCTCCCAAAGTGCTGGGATGACAGGCATGAGCCACCACGCTTGGCCTGCCTGTGGTCCCTCAATGACCGGAATAGCATCAACTATGTGATGGAGGAGCTCCAGAATCCACACGTGAGTCCATAATGTCACTTCTGGGCTAAAAGCTCTGACCTTCAGCAACTCCAATAATTGGATCTGTAATCATTCAGCTTTGGGGTGACTAAGACTATGAGCAACCCAGCTGGAAATGTGGGCTCCCCTCCTGCACTCATGGGACTTACATGCTGGCCCACTGACCATCCTGATTAGTTTATGTAATAATAGAAATAATCACTTTGCAAATAAGCAGAGAACTTTCTAGTAATACACTCACGGTCTCCGTTTTCTGCTCTGCGAGATAGGCATTATGAGCCCATTTTTCACACGGGAAACAGATTTCAAAAGGGAAAATGATTTTGCAGTCACACTGCCTGTGAGAGACCATGCTTGATGCTTCAGCTCTATATCTATCTCCTGGATCATCCTCTCCAGAACACTGCAGCAGGTAGTTAATTCACAGTTGTCAGAGCCTGGGAGCTACTACAGGACACAGTGTACTTTGGACAGGGGAAGAGTCAGTCCTGCCTGGCTCACCCCACTTGTGAGACCTGGGCTGACTAGTCCCTGCCCTGGTGGGGGCGGTCTTCAGGACAGCTTGGGATTCAGGTGAAGCATGTGGATCTTTGGTTATGGCAGGTATTAACTCTTTCTTATTTTAAATATATTTGCCTGGAGTATTATTTGTTTTATTTTTTTCCCTGCGGAAGTTTTAAAATTCTCACAGAGTGAAAACTTCGTGTCTTTTCCTCTCTGTCCTCTGGGCTGGCTTAAGGGCCATTACACCTCTCCCGGTCTTGGCAAAGGCTCCGTACAGTGGGGTTTGGGAGATATTGAGAGAAGATGAGCAGCTTGGAGACAAGTCCATGTGCAGAGAGAGAGCCAGGAGTTCTGGGACCTAGTTTTTATTTTTGCATGTAATTTCTTGAGCGTCAGTTCTTTGCCTATAAAATGGGATTCTAATAGCTGTCCTGCCTACCTCACAAGGCTTTGGAATATCAATGACAATCGCCTTTGGAAGATGGCTAGGCCTCTGAGTGCCTTAAACAGGTCTACAGGTGCACCTCTCAGGTGAACCGTTTGCCTGTGGTCAGGCTGGTTCTGGGGATAACTGGGAACTACAAGCAGAGGCACTGGCTCCTTCAGTCCACAGGGTGAGAGCCCTCTGTCTCTGAACCACACCCTGGGCTCGGAGCTGGACTTGGGGAAGAATACGGGGTCCAAAGATGAGGCAGACAAGCCCCCATCCTTAGAGCAGGGACTGGTGAATCTTTGCTATAAAGAATCCAGAAAGTTAATATTTTAGTCTTTGTGAGTGTTTTGTGAAAGGGCCATATATGCAAAGTGGCCCCCAAATGCCAAAAGAGCTGAGAAACCAAAGAACGAGACAGATTAATCCAGTTTGTCAATAGAAGGTGGGGGAATTTACAGACAGAAGCATGGTCTTGGGTGACTACAAGACAGGGCGATCTCTGTACTGCACCCCCACCCCAGAGCCAGGGCTTCTATGTCGGGGAAAAAGCATATGTGCTTTGGAAGGCACATGTACATTGCTATGGGTGTCACAGCCTATGCTGTATGGACCAACAGCAAAGGTTGTTTTGCAGGGAAGGTGACACTCACAGTGAATAGGTGTTCCCACACAAAGAATAAAACGTCAACTTGATACTTTGGAGGCATTCCCAGATGTGGGGCTAGTCAGAAGTCACCTGGGGGATTAACGTGTATTTTTATTATTTTTTTGTTTTGTTGTATTTTTTGGGACACAGTCTTGCTCTGTCACCCAGGCTGGAGTGCAGTGGTGCGATCTTGGCTCACTGCAGCCTCTGCCTCCTGGGTTCAAGCAATCCTCCAACCTCAGCCTCTTGAGTAGCTGGGACTACAGTCACCCGCCACCATGCCTGTATCATTTTTGTATTTTTAGTAGAGACGATGTGTGCCACCACCCCTGGCTAAATTTTGTATTTTTAGCAGAGATGGGGTTTTACCATGTTGCCCAGGCTGGTCTCGAACTCATGACTTCAAACAATCCACTCACCTCGGCCTCCCAAAGTGCTGGGATTACAGGTGTGAGCCACCGTGCCCAGCTGGGGATTAGCATTTAAAAAAAAGTCACTCTTGTCCCCACAGCGGGCCAAATGGTCTCTGTCCTAACTACTCGACTGTGTTGTAGCATGAAAATGGCCAAGGTAAATACATGAGTGGGGCTGTGTTCCAATAAAACTTTATTTACAAATGTAGTTGGTGGGCTGGAGTTGGTCTAGGGTGGTAGTGTTTTGATCCCTGCTGTGTATAGAGCATTTTTGACAAGTGTGTGTTTCGAAGCAAACACAAAGCCGTTCCTCTGGATTCTGGGCATTTGGGATTCTGGCTCCAACTTTGCCCTCTAAAGCACATGTTAGGTGTACCTTTGTTTATTTCGTACTTTTTTTCAAGAAACTGCAAAACCTTTGCCAAACTAGGGCCAGCCTTATGCCCAGACTCCCTGGGATTTGAGTGAAGAATGAAGGTACCCGAGCATGAAATCAGAAAATCTGTTCTTGTTGTTTTGGCCAGAAACCCGTCTGTGGCACAACTCAGGGCTCTGCCGTCATCACAGCTCTTTAGCTGGTGGGAGAGCTCCCTAAGATGAGGTCAAGTTCAGCACCAAACCAAGCCCCTGCCTCTGACTGGGGGGCTGGACCGTGCGTGGTGGGTGCCCATCTTGCTGAAGCCATCCCATCCTGAGGCCTGTGGGAGGGAACACTCCACTCCACCGGCCCACTTTGGCTACTGACAGCCTCATCTGGGCACCTCATTTGGGAGACCCGTAATTCCAGCACTGGAGTGATGAGGAATTCGCTGCTATGCCTATGTGGTGGTTGGGGCAACTTCCTTTGCCCTCAGAATCCCCGATTTTAGACAGAGTCTTGCTCTGTCACCCAGGTTGGAGTGCAGTGGTGCGATCTTGGCTCACTGCAACCTCTGCCTCCCGGTTCAAGCGATTCTCCTGCTTCAGCCTCCCGAGTAGCTGGGATTATGGGCACACCCCACCACACCAGGCTGATTTTTGTAAGAATCCCCGATTTTATTGCTGGGAAGGACCTGAGAGGACCCACCTTATTCGAGAATCCACTGCTGTGCAATTGGCTTCACTTTCACAAATTTGCCACGTAGCCCACCAGGTAGTATGACTGGCAAGGCAGAGCAGCCCAGTGCGGCTTCCTGGGAGAGGAGCCTGGAGCCAAGCCTCCAAGGGCAGATGCAGCCTGTGGCAACGCAGCTATGTGGAGCAGCATGAATAATCCAGACGCCAAAAAGGGCAAGGCATGTCTGCACCACAAGGAAATATGTCAGTGAGTGAGGACAGCCTCATCACTGGGGCTGATCACAGGGACCTGAAGTGAGTCCTAAGATTACTATTCAATGCCACCATGCCTTCCCTTCCACACCCAGCTCTGAAGTTTTCTGTGGGCAGATCTCAGCCCCGGCCACACTCCTGCCACACTGCCTGAAACTGTACCCTAAAAAGGGATTCCGAGCTACTCAGGAGGCTGAGGCGAGAGAATCACTTAAACTCAGGAGTTCGAGGCCAGCCTGGGCAACATAGTGAGACCCTCATCTCTAGAGAAAAAAATAAAAATGGATTCCTTTGGATCAAGAAATCTACTCACCCTGCCTCCTTTAGAAAGCAGACTCCAGGGAGAGAACATCAGACAGTCACATCTGACTGTAGGTTATGTCGGCTCAGAGGAGTTACAGGAAATGTGACTAGCGGAGAAGGAAAGGACGATTTTGGACCACACGGCACTGCCACGGGCGGAGCCCCAGGTGAGGTTCTGTCAGTGGCACCCCGGGAGACACAAAGGCTCCTGGAGAAGGGGCCAGAAAGGGGAATTGGCAAAGAAGGTAGCAAACTGTCTCCTGGGCAGCTCCGCCCGGCTCCGTGTTAGCTCCTCTCTGCACACCCTCATTACACAGAGACACAGACGGCACACCAGGAAAACAGGAACCCAGAACTCAAAGGGGTCTCCATGGCCTCTCCCAAGCCACAAGCGTTGCCAGGTGGTGCCAGTGTCCCAGACTTTGTCCAGAGAGTGAAGAAATCATCCTAATATTAGGTGTTAGATTCTTCTTTCTTCAAACGGAACATCTAAAAAGTTGGCTTCTGATATCCTTAAGCCCCAAAACGCTACTCATCCCACTCTCCCCACCCTCCCCACCCTCCCACAGCCCAGGTCAGGCTGGGAGCCTTTTCCACAGGAGGTGATATGGGCAAATCTTGAGGACCCTGCAGTTCCCCTCCGAGATTCTCTTGTTTGGCCTTTCCTCAACCCAGAGGCCCCAGGAACACTTTGGAACCCTCAGAAGAAAGATATCACAGAGAGAGAACTCAGCTCTGGAAAACGTCCTGCCAGCCTTGCATCCTGTTGCCCCCACACCCCTCGTGGTGTCTCCACCCCAGCTCCATTACAAGGGCTCAGCATTCATTAATGGTAGAAACACAGACAAATGGGAGATGAGCAAGAGAGTGAGAGACACAGCAGGGACATGGGCGGGGAGCGGGGGCAGTGCTGGGGAGGAGAGAGCCATCCCCCTCTCAGCTTCCTTCCCCAGGGGAGTAGAGTCCTTAGCTTCCTCTCACCAACCAAGTCTCCATCCAGCTCCCTCCTCTGGGGAGGACATGCACCCCCTGTGGAAGCCCTTCACTCAAAACACCAAGCAGGAGCTTCTAAGCCCCTTCCCCCCGGCTCCTCTCGAGAGACACCCCACGATTCTCTGCCCCTGCTGACATAAGAGAAGATGAAGAGGGTGCAGGTGAGACGCTGATTGGTGAGATCTCCCTCAGGGAAGACGAGGAGGAGGTAGGAGGGCCAAGAAGGACCAGAGAGTCTCCACCTTGGCTTAGCCTGGGAGGCGCTGCCATCCAAGGTGACATTTTCTCAGAGATCCCAGCCAGATCTCCATGTGGCCAGGTGGGCGTGAAGCGAGCCCCTCCTGAGACCCCATCCCCTTGAGGAGCTCCGGCTCTTAGAATTCAGTATACACACAGGTCGGGAAACTTCATTTCGTAGACGGGGATGGAGTGGTTCTGCGGCTGACCGTAGGCTGCAGTGATGGTTCCCGATGGGCTTGGTGGGGGCCTAGGCGGCAGGAACACATGAGTAGAAAGGCATGAAAACAGAATTTTAGGATCCCACCCTTGTGCAACCAAACAGAGTAGGTGACTTGGGTTTCTTTTTGCACAGGAACCAGTGACCCCTTCATTCCACAGGTTCCCAGGATTCCAGATTTTACTAGAATCTACAGCTTGGAGTCAAGCTTCTCTGCAGGCTCCGCAGTGACACTGCTGCTTTAGAAAGTGCCAGCCTGGGACACTAGGACTCTTGGGTCTTCTCAGGTTTCATTGAGGCGGCCTCTTTCCCTCTCTGGTCTCTATTTCCTTGTATAGGGACGGTTAGAGTTGGTGGCCGACTCCAGCCCAGGGGATAGAGATTGTGGTGGGGTAGGAGGAGTGGGGGAGGGGAGGAGGGAAGACGGGGTGAGAGAAGGACTCAGGATGAGGAACCCCAGTACTGGGTCACAGAGGTCAGGGTCCCCTGCCCAGGGTTGCCACTTACCGGATGGTGATTTCAAAGATCTGATTGAGTTTGCTCTGGAGCAGCGATGCCTAGACACAAACAGCGGGAAGTGAGCTGGCAGGGGTGGGGGGCTCAGAACCTTTGCCAGCTGGCTCAGGGTGTCCAGAGTATACGCTGGAGGTACAGGGCAGCCACAGCCTTAGGAAGGCAGGCAGAGGTGAACGCACTCCAGCACTTATCCACTGGACCCTGACTGCAGATTCGGATCAGGGAAAGCCACCTACTGAAGGGTGGCTGGGGATAGGACAGAGGCTCAGAATCACCAGGGAGGATGTCAGCAGGCAGTTCTGGAAGGTCCTTCTCCTCAAGATGGGGCAGTAGGGGCTGCTGGGCATGGAGTCGGGAGACTGCACTAGAGCCAGCTCTTTTCTTTCTTTTTTTAAATTAAATTAAATTAAATTAAATTTTTTTTTTTTTAATTGAGAAGGAGTCTTGCTCTGTCACCCAGGCTGGAGTGCAGTGGCATGACCTCAGCTCACTGCAACCTCTGCCTCCTGGGTTCAAGCAAGTCTCCCAGCTCCTCCTGAGTGGCTGGGATTACAGGTGCCTGCCACCACGCCCGGCCTAATTTTTGTATTTTTAGTAGAAATGGGGTTTTGCTATGTTGGCCAGGCCGATCTTGAACTCCCGACCTCAGGTAATCCGTCTGCTTCAGCCTCCCAAAGTGCTGGCAGTACAGGCATGGGCCACTGTGCCCAGCCTGTGCCAGCTCTTTTTTAACTTGCAAGGGGCAGGGCTGCAAAACTGGTGGCTTAGAGATGATCTCTGATTACTTCTGGCTCTAATGAGGTCAATGAATGCAGAGAGTGGGACTGCACGTGTTCCGTGACTGGGCCCTAATTCCCAGCTCATGAAATGGGCATCCCTCTCAAAGTGGGACGACAGGTTAGGACAACACAGGCCCGTGGAAATCTATATGTTATATATAGACTTATATATGAATATTATATATAAAATATATAAAACAGAAAATTATACATATTATATTTTGTTGGGAGAATAGGTTATTTGTAGATTTTGAATGTTTACAGTTATGTTTCATTGTTACTAAGCTTGACATTCGGGGCTAATAAATCCCAGCATAGAATCAATTTCAGGACTGTCTGAGCTCCTCCCTCCAGTCTAGACATGGCTCCTCGTTTCTACGTGTCTAGCTGCCTCTCTCTCTGATCTCTTTGCCAAGGCCTGGCTGTTCCATCCCCCTGCTAAGGTACCCTGGTTGGAAGAGGGTCCTGCTGCCAACATTGACCATCTTCCTTTGCCACACACCCTTCCCCCATCACCCTGTAACGTGGGGATCATAATGGCACCAACTTCATGGAGTTATCCTGAGAATGAAAGTGGCTCATGAATAGAAGAAGCTGTCGTCCACAGTGAGTGCTGTTCGTGTGCCTGCTGTCAGGACCACAGTGAGCATGATCTGACTGCCAGACAGGTGCCTCAGCTCAGGACTTCTTGCTTATGTGAAAAGTGTGAGGTCTCAGAGAGACCCCAGACAAACACCCAAGTCTTTTGGTTCATAGGGGAGCAATGCAGCATCGGGGTGTTGGGGAAAGCCTGGCAGGCTCCCTGCGTTGGAATACAAGCCCTAATGTCTCACAGGGGGTGAGGGTGGGGTGGTCAAAGAGCCAAGATCTCCTAGGAACTTAATCCTGTCCTGGACCCAAATTCAGTCTTGACTCGGCTCCCTAGGACTCGCCCATGTCACGCTTCACTTACCCGGGCCCCGCAGTGTGCGGCAATCTCCTCGAAGGGTGCCTTCTGGAACTTCTCCACCACCTGCCGCCGCCGCTCACGCTCCTGCTCCTCCACTGCTACGCTGTCCACTGCGACGCAGAGAGCTGGGTTAGTGCCAGGCCTTGCTCACTGAGGGGAAGGGGAGGGACTCCTCTGGGGAGCACTGTCCATGAGCATCGCTTGGGCTCTCCCCTCATCTGAAGCGTAGGGGACAGTGGCGTGGAGGTGTGGTGCCCTCACTCAGCCCTGGAAGGTAGGACCAGTTCCTGATTGTCTGAGGGCTCAGCCTTCTTCCTCAGGTAAGAATTTGAGAACTATGTGAGAGGACCTTTCCGCGGGGCTCTTACAGGCCCAAGTAGCTGCTCTCCCACCAGGACTCTTAAATTGAAGGTCCTGAACAGCTGGTCCTTTGAGTACTCTGTGGGTATTTTGTAAAGAGACATCGAGGCTGGGCGTGGTGGCTCACACTTGTAATCCCAGCATTTTGGGAGGCCGAGGTGGGAGGATACCTTGAGGTCAGGAGTTTGAGACCAGCCTGGCCATCATGGTGAAACCCCCTCTCTAATAAAAATATAAAAATTAGCCAGGCGTAGTGGCACATGCCTGTAGTCTCAGCTACTTGGGAGGCTGAGGCAGGAGGATTGCTTGAACCAGGGAGGTGGAGGTTGCAGTGAGCCAAGATTGTGCCATTGCACTCTAGCCTGGGTGACAGAGCGAGACTCCATCTCAAAAATAAATAAACAAAAAAAGAAAAGGGTCATTGATAATGGTAAAGCTGCACAGACCACGAAAGCCAACATGGAACACCTGTGGCAGGGCAGCCCGAGGTCATTTAGTTTAAGGCTTCTACACATGCTGCTTGGTATCCAAGATGAGTTAGCATGAAGAAAAAGGGGTGTGTGTCGCACATGTCCATCATACTGTTGGGTTTTTTAAAATAGAGATGAGGTCTCACTATGTTGCCTAGGCTGGTCTCAAACTTCTGGGCTCAAAGGATCCTCCTACCTTGGCCTCCCAAAGTGCTGGGATTACAGGTGTGAACCACTATGCCTGGCCCATACTCAGTTTAAGAAGGCAAGAAATGGCTAGGTGCAGTGGGTTATGCCTGTAATCTCAGCACTTTGGGAGGCTGAGGAGGGCTGACTACCTAAGGTCAGAAGTTCGAGACCAGCCTGGCCAACATGGTGAAACTCTGTTTCTACTAAAAATACAAAAATTAGCCGGGTGTGGTGGCAGGCGCCTGTAATCCCAGTTACTTGGGAAGCTGAGGCAGGAGAAGTGCTTGAACCCGGGAGGCGGAGGTTGTAGTGAGCCAAGATGGTGTCATTGCACTCCAACCTGGGTGACAGGGCAAGACTGTCTCAGAAAAAAAAAAAAAAAGGGCAAGAAATGTGTACATTCAGAGAGACTACCATTAATGATGACAAAAAGTTAAAAGTTTGGCATTTACAGGTATAATTTGTCAATAGTTAGAAAAAATCTGTTGTTGTCCAATGATCCAGGTAGAGGGATAACAATGTACTTTAAAATCATCTGCCCTTACTAAACAGACATTCATATGATTCATTCTTAATATCTTCCATTGGCCAGCTTGTTCTTTTGTATCACAATTCACCAAAAAAAAAAAAAAAAAAAAAATTTGCTCTGAAATGCTTTCTACCTACAGCCGTCAACTGATGACTTTTTTAATTTTTTATTTTCTGAGATGGAGTCTTGCTCTGTCGCCCAGGCTGGAGTGCAGTGGTGCAATCTCAGTTCACTGCAACCTCCGCCTCCTAGGTTCAAGCAATTCTCCTGCCTCAGCCTCCCGAGTAGCTGGGATTACAGGTGCATGCCCACCATGCCTGGCTAATTTCTGCATTTTTTTCAGTAGAGACAGGGTTTTACCACGTTAGCCAGGCTGGTCTCCAACTCCTGACTTTGAGATCCACCCACCTCAGCCTCCCAAAGTGCTGGGATTATAGGTGTGAGCCACTGCGCCCGGCCCACCGATTACTTTTAAAGGCAGCTGTCCTTAGTGGCAAAAGCGTTGCCCACTGTGGGCCACACAGGGCCCCACTACTGACCCCCGTCAGGAGAGGAGGGACATTCAGTGGCAGCTTTGGTGGCTGTGATGAGTTTGTCAAAAGCCACCAGCCTCTCCCTTCATGCAGATGCTGGATCCCACTGCGGAGGGTGGTAGGTCCTGCTGCATCTATAGGAACAGGCCCAAGGACCCCACCCCATTTTGCCTTCTAACCAGAGTCCCTTGGCCTGACTTACCAATGGCTTTCTTCAGTGTCTCATAGGTGATCTCCTCGGCAGGCACTCGCTGAAGGAGAAGGGACAGAGGTGCTCAGAAAGTCAGGGGGCAGAGAAAGGAGGCAGCCCCTTGCTTCTTAGAAGAAAGTCCCAATGGGCAGGAAGTCCCTCAGGACACCCCCAGCCCCATCAGGGTCTTGGAAGCTCCCTAAGCAGGCACAGAGGACAGCGAGATGCAGCGGGGAAGCTCATTCCTCATCAGATTCAGACTCAGAACAGAGTCCTCAGTCTCATGTAAAAGAACGCACTGTCCCCTGCCTCCGCCCCAAGCCTGTCCATCAAGCACCATGAGAGGAAAATACTGCAATTTTATTTTATTTTATTTTACTTTGAGACAGAGTCTTACTCTGTTGCCCAGGATGGAGTGCAGTGGCGCAATCACGGCTCACTGCAACCTCTGCCTCCTGGGTTCAAGTGATTCTCCTGCCTCAGCCTCCCAAATAGCTGGGATTACAGGCATGCACCACCACGCCTGGCTAATTTTTATATTTTTAGTAGAGACGGGTTTTACCATGTTGGTCAGGCTGGTCCCGAACTCCTGAACTCATGATCTGCCCACCTCGGCCTCCCAAAGTGCTGGGAATATAGGTGTGAGCCACCGCGCCCAGCCAATACTGTAATTTTAAAACATCTTCAGAGAACACAACAGAAAACATTGGAAGCAAATAACTTCAGATGTAAATTTCAAGAACTAAGTATCAGTTCTGAACTCTTAAAGTATTAAATTACCCACCAACGTGACTCGAGCATTTAATAAAGATAAGAAATGGAAGGTTAGAAGTGACAGGCCGGATGCAGTGGCTCACGCTTGTAATCCCAGCACTTTGGGAGGCCGAGGCGGGCAGATCACTTGAGGTCAGGAGTTCGAGACCAGTCTGTCAACATAGTGAAACCCTGTCTCTACTAAAAATGCAAAAATTAGCCAGGTATCATGGTGCACACCCGTAATCCCAGCTACCTGGGGAGTCTGAGGCAAGAGAATCGCTTGAAACTGGGAGGTGGAGATAGCGGTGAGCCGAGATCACACCACTGCACTCCAGCCTGGACAACAGAAGGAGACTCTGTCTTAAAAAAAAAAAAAAAGAGGTGACCAGGCCCCCACCGACTGCTGAGGTTCCAAGGAGTTGCCCCACTCAGTCATCTGCAAAGCCTATAAAAGGAGGTGGAAAATAATAACACTCAAAGAAGGGAGCTCCACAGATGCTGAAAATAGTGAAGGAATTTGGACTAAATTCCAGAAATTACTCACTAGACAATGAACTATTAGACCTATGATTTACCCATGCTTTATCTTTTTTTTTTTTTTTTTTTTTGAGATGGAGTTTTGCTCTCATCACCCAGGCTGGAGTGCAATGGCACGATCTTGGCTCACTACAACCTCCACCTCCCAGTTGGTTTCAAGTGATTCTCCTGCCTCAGTCTCCCCAGTAGCTGGGTTACAGGTGGCCGCCACCAGGCCCGCCCAAGTTTTTGTATTTTTAGTAAAGACGGGGTTTCACCATGTTGATCAGGCTGGTCTCGAACTCCTGACCTCAGGTGATCCTCCTGCCTCAGCCTCCCAAAATTCTGAGATTACAGGCATGAGCCACCGCGCCCAGCCTGATGCTTTATCATTTAAACATAATCTTAAGCAAAAGCAGCACAGAATGATTTCAATGATATAAAGTTCCAGAAGTAACGCAACTCAGGCTAGGAGCTCCCTTAGGGGAGGGGGCACAGAGGCAGGGCCCCTGGGCGATGACAGTGTTCCACTCTCTCATCCGGGAGTGACTGCATGGGCATATACACTTTACGAAAATTCACTGAGTTGTGCACTTTTTGATTTGTTTGGCATTTTTGTTTGAGTAGGAGAGGACAGAAGAATAGGTATGATATAAAGTCATTTAACAAACATTAAGTGAGCACCAACTACATACAGGACTGTAGGTGAGTCCATAGAAACTGCACAATTTGTTAGCATAGGAATTACATGCAAGAGAGAGTTGTGCTTGGCTTTAACTCGCTCTGAGGACTTATCCTCTGTACGTCCATCCATTCATCCACTGTCAGCACCGAGCAACATTGGATATTCACCTGCAGGGTGCTAGGGAACTGTGTGGCGGCAACAGTCAAAGAAAAGGCCACTCTCTGGCAAGAGAGAAGGGATGCTCCCTGGGCAAGAGCAGGGAGAGAGAAGTTTATGGAGGAAACCGAACAGGGGCCGGGCACCGGAGAACAGACAGTTCACAGGTGCTCAGCTGCACCAGTGTGGAGGGGAAGGGTGGTTCAGATGTGGCATTTTACACTAGCAAAGGCCTGGAGATCGCTGAGCACAGCACGGGAGAGACCAAGAGCAGCACTGCCAGAGTGGGACAGTGGATACAGGCCAGAGCAGGTGGGGGAAAATGAAATGGCAGAGCCCAGACTATGCAGGGCTGGGAATGCCAGGCACCAGAATTCAGATTTGACCAAACCAGCATTTATTCACCCCTGCAGCATTTATTCACCCCTGCAGCAAGCCTGGGCAGTACGGTCCTAGGAACCACCATGGGACTCTGGACTAGCACTGATGGCTGAGAGTGGAGAGAGCTATGGCATGGCAGAAGGGCACAGGATGAAGGCCCCTGCACCCCTGCTGTGCCACCAAGCCACCTCTGGGCTAAGCTGACTCTTGAAGGGAAGAAGGAACTGATACTGGTGGCCCAGGAGGCCACTAGTGAGGAGGTGGCTCTGTAGCTGCGTAAGCATTTTGCCTCCCGCTTCTGCGTCACTTCACTCCTCAATTCCCGAGAGTCTCTTACCTCTTGGGAAGGGAGAATCGCCGCTATGGGGAGAGAGCAGCCAGCTCACTCCGATGCCTAACGCATTGAAGGTTCCCAGTCCTTGGAGCTGGAATGGCCATGGAGGATGCCTCGTTCAACCTCATTTTACTTGTCCAGTTAGCCCAAGTCACAGCTTCCTTCCGTGGGAAGGTTCTAGATAAGCTTTGAGGGCCCTGGGGTGGAGATCTGCCCCAATAAATGAAGTGGTCGAGGGCACCGTTAGGGGGAGGCTTGATCCTGACCCCTAGAGACTTCTCCTACCTCTGATTGCATCTGGGGAAAGGCTTGATGTCAAAGCTGTCCTCCATGTCTATATTAACCCTAATGGGCACAGAACCTCGGGAATGCCAACCTGTCCATGCCCAAGGACCATGCAAGTCTTTCTGTCCCAGTCCCACCCAGATGTGTGTCCTCCATACTTCTTGTGAACTGGGACAGTCAGCATTAAAAAAAAAAAAAGGCTCGGTGTGGTGGCTCATGGCTGTAATCCCAGCACTATGAGGCGGCCGAGGTGGGCAGATCACTTGAGCCCAGGAGTTTGAGACCAGCCTGAGCAACATGGTGAAACCCCATCTCTACAAAAAATACAAACATTAGCTGGGCATGGTGGTGAGTGTCTGTAGTCCCAGCTACTCGGGAGGTTCAGGTGGGAGGATCGCTTGAGGAGGTGGAGGTTGCAGTGAACTGAGGTCAAACCAATGCACCCCAGCCAAGGTGACAGAGCGAGACCCTGTCTCAAAAAAAAAAAAAAAAAAAAAAAGGCATATTGCATCTGTGGCTTCAGTTCCCTCATGTCTCATTCCTCCTCCTCTCTGCCCTCCACCTCCATTTCTTTCTCGTGTGGGAGAATAAGTTTTGTATTTCCACTATGATTCCTTATTCTTCCCTACTCATGGGTACATCTGCTTCACTCACTGAGGTGGAAGAAATGAGATAATGGCAGGGGAGATATCACATGTTAATTTGAACAAAAATTCAATGTTTACAGTCCTCAAGAGAGGAGAGAAGGAAGAGAGGTCTTTAAGGCACTGTGGCAGCTTTCTCTTAAAAAAAAGAATCTTGGGGTCAGGCACAGTGGCTCATGCCTGTAATCCCAGCACTTTGGGAGACCGAGGCGGGCGGATCACAAGGTCAGGAGATAGAGGTCATCCTGGCTAACACGGTGAGACCCCGTCTCTACTAAAAATACAAAAATTAGCCAGGCGTGGTGGCATATGTCTGTAGTCCCAGCTACTCGGGAGACTCAGGCAGGAGAATTGCTTGAAACCGGGAGGTAGAGTTTGCAGTGAGCTGAGATCATGCCACTACACTCCAGCCTGGGCAACAGAGCGAGACTCCATCTCAAAAAAAAAAAATCTTGGCTGTCAGTGGTTAGGGGAGAGATGAAGAGGTGGAACACAGAGGGGTTTTAGGGCAGGAAACGACCCTGCATGGTACTCTAGTGGGGGAGGCATGTCATTATGCATTTGTCCAAACCCACAGAATGTACAACGCTGAGAGTGAACGCCAGTGTAAACGATGGACTTTGATGATGACATTGTGTTAAGGCAGGCTGAACTGTAAGAATGTACCACTCTGCTGGGCGACGTGGATAGGAGGGGAGGCTGTGCATGTGTCGGGGAGGGGAGGGGGCAAAGGGCGATCTCTGTACCTTCCTCTCAATTTTGCTGTAACCTAAAATTGCTTTAAAAATAGTCTAAATTTAAAAAAAGAAAAAAAGATTCTTTATTGATACATACGGAAGCAACACTATGAAAGCTGTTCTCACCCTTATCTCTCCAGTTAAATCTTCTAGTTTCCAACCCAGAGCATGTCGGTCCCCCTGTGAGTGGGGAATGATGACCAGCACACCTTTCTATTTAATTTTTTGAGACAAGGTCTCACTCTGTCACCTAGGCTGAAGTGCTGTGGTGCCATCATAACCTACTGCAGCCTCGACCTCCCAGGCTCAGGTGATTCTCCCACCTCAGCATCCTGAGTACCTGGGACCACAGGTGCACGTCACCATGCCTGGCTGATTTTTCAAATTATTTTTTGTAGAGATGGGGTCTCCTTATGTTGCCCCAGATCATCTCGAACTCCTGGGCTCAAGCAATCCTCCTGCCTCAGCCTCCAAAATGTTGGGATCACAGCTGTGAGCCACCATCCCCAGCCAGGCCTTTCAAGAGTGAGTTTTATGATATCCTCACGGGAGCAGGGACGACCCTAAAAATTTTTCCAAAGGGAAGTATCTATGACACGTACATGGGGAGAGTCAGTACGAGTGTGGAATTACTCAAGAAACTTGCTTTCCATGCAGCCTTAAGCACACTGTGTGGGCAGGGGAGCCTGGAGTCCAGCATCCAATCTACAGGAGGTGGGGCTGCCCCAGGACGGTGGCAGAGACACTCACCTCCTCCTTCTCTGGGCTGTTCCTCGATTCTACCTCCACCTGCAAGGAGATGGTCTCTCCAATGCTCCTCCTCTTGGATAAGCGATCCTCATCTGGGGAAGAAGCAGCCTGGAGGCTTTAGTTCCCAGCCCTCGGAGATCCAGGACTGAGCCGCGAGTCCCACCTCCCAACCCCTCTGCCTCTCCTTGGTCCACAGTCCTCTAAGGCTCAGTGCACATGCAGGCTACACCTGGAGTTTACAGAAGCTTTCAATTGCTGTGGGCCTTCTCTGTCCATCTTAGGGTGGTCAGTTTTGCTCTTTGGGGCTAAAATTTTGAAATTGTCAATGAGAACACAAAGAAGGTGCTGATGACCAGAATACACATCTCACCATATGTGTAAGCATCATCTGCTAAGAGCACCAGTAGCTCTTCATGAAGCATTTCATGACGTATTTACTAAGCACATTTGCATTAATACAGGTACCTTATCATGCCAGCCCTCTAAGGCAGCTATTTTTTTTTTTTTTTTTTTGAGACGGAGTCTTGCTCTGTTGCCCAGGCTGGTGTGCAAAGGCACGATCTTGGCTCACTGCAATCTCCGCCTCCCGGGTTCAAGCAATTCTCCTGTTTCAGCCTCCAGAGTAGCTGGGACTACAGGCACACACCACCACGCCCAGCTAACTTTTTTTTGTATTTTTAGTAGAGACGGGCTTTCACTGTGTTACCCAGGCTGGTCTTGAACCCTGGAGCTCAGGCAATCCATCCGCCTCGGCCTCCCAAAGTACTGGGATTACAGGCATGAGCCACTGCCCTCAGCGGGCAGCTATTGTTAACATTCTGTTTTACAGTCAAGGAAACTGAAATTCAGGGATGCAAAGGACTTGTCTAAGATCTTTCAGGCAGTGAGTTGCACAGGGGTCTCGAACTGGGTCTCTGGTTCTGTAGCCATGTATGCTCTTTCTAGCACAATGGAGCCTCTCCCATCCTCAGGGCGGGCCATCTCATGGGCAGGGTACTTTCAAGGACCCTGCCCTGAGGAGGAGAGGTGGGGCAATCAAGAGGACCTCACCATAAATTTCCACTGTGTCTTTCAGCTCTCACGACATCCAAGGTGCCTCACAGGCAATCAAAGGGCCATAAGTCCCTTACGCTCAGGCCCTTACCTGGCCAAGGAAAGACAGAGGCAGGCCCAGGCATCCCTGCACAGAGCTCATACCTGTCAGTTGAGGGATGTAGGGCAGGCAGAGCCGGTCTGAATTATAGCCGCTGCCTCCCAGGACTTCACTAATCTTGCTCTGGCGGAAGAGAAGTTCAATCACCACCCCATCAAGATTCTGAGACAGCCTGGAAGATGGAGGGAGGAGGAAGCTCATTAGAACCGCGGTATCTAGAATGACTTCTGAATAACTGTTTTTTTGTTTCTGCTTTTTAGACAGGGTTTTGCTCTTGTCGCCCAGGCTGGAGTGTGGTGGTGCGATCTCGGCTAATTGCAACCTCCGCCTTCCAGGTTCAAGCGATTCTCCTGCCTCAGCCTCCCGAGTAGCTGGGAGTAAAGGCGCCCGCCACCACGCCCAGCTAATTTTTTGTATTTTTAGTAGAGATGGGGTTTCATCATGTTGGCCAGGCTGGTCTTGAACTTCTGACCTCAGGTGATCTACCCTCCTCAGCCTCCCAAAATGCTGGGATTACAGGCGTGAGCCACCATGCCCGGCCAACTTTTCTTATTACAAAAGTAACATCTTCACTATGCAAGATGACAGAGAAGCAAAAGGAAAAGGGTCACCCCCAGTTCCATTTCCAGAGATAACCACTATTCATGTTATAATATATTCTTACGTACAGCAATCACATCCCTCAGTCACTTTTTTTTTTTTTTAAGACAGGGTCCTCACTGTGTTGCCCAGGCTGGAGTGCAGTGGCTGTTCACAGGTGCCATCACAGCACACTACAGCCTTGACCCACTGAGCTAAAGTGATCTTCATGCTCAGCCTCCCAACAGGTATGCTCCACCCCATCCAGCTAATTTTATTTATTTATTAATTATTATTATTTCTTAGACCAAGTCTCTCCCTGTCGCCCAGGCTGGAGTGCAGTGGCATGATCTCAGCTCATGGCAACCTCCGCCTCCCAGGTTCAAGGGATTCTCCTGCCTCAGCCTCCCAAGTAGCTGGGATTACAGGCATACGCCACCACACCTGGCTAATTTTTGTATTTTTAGTACAGACAGGGTTTTACTGTGTTGGCCAGACTGGTCTCCAACTCCTGATCTCGAGTGATCCGCCCGCTTCAACCTCCCAAAGTGCTGGGACTACATAGGCATAAGCTACTTGCCTGGCCCTTTTTTTTTTTTTTTTTTTTCTGTTTGAGACAGTCTTGCTCTCTCGCCCAGGCTGGAGTGCAATGGCATGATCTCAGCTCACTGCAACCTTTGCCTCACAGATTCAAGCAGATTCTCCTGCCTAAGCTTCCCGAATAGAGTAGCTGGGACTACAGGTGTGTACCACCACAACCAGCTAATTTTTGTATTTTTAGAAGATACAGGGTTTTACCATGTTGGCCAGGATGGTCTCGAACTTCTGACCTCAAGTGATCTGCTCACCTCAGCCTCCCAAAGTGCTGGGATTATAGGCATGAGCCACTGTGCCCAGCCCAGGCAAATTGTTTAAAAATTTTTCGTAGATGGGTTCTTGCTTTGTGGCCCATGGTTGTCTTGAAACCATGGGCTCAAGAGATCCTCCTGCTCAGTCTTCTGAGTTGCTGGGCCTGTAGGCGTGAGCCACCGCACCCAGCTTAGTCCCGTATTTTTACATATACACATAGATATCCCCTTCCCCACCCGCTGTTCTGTGATCTATTTTATTGACCTATTATGTAGTGGGTATTTTACATTAAATATTCTTCTAAATGAATGTCGTGATTGTCTATTATATGGACGGGCCATACTTTATAAAGTCATCCCCTACTATTAGACATTTTGGTTTTGCAAAACATATTTCCCTTGAGTTCCTCTGATGTTGAAATGACACTGGCCCACAGCACCCGCTATGGTCCGAAAACATCACTTGGATTGATAGGAACGTCTTGTCAGGAATGACTCCTCCAGGATGCATTTAGCATGGGCTTGGCCAAAGTCCCTGGAGGCTGGGTCTCACCTGCACCTCTAGAGGATTCTTAGAGGACTGGATTGGCTTGCTAAACTGGGTTCATATGTTAAGCTAAATTAGCTGTGGGAGTTACCAGGGGATTGGGATATAAAGGAACCCCAAGTTCTAGCTCTTGAGGGTAAACAGAATTTTAAAATTGTAGCATCTAGGCTAGTCCTGCAGGATGTAGCACCACCAGACAGGTGAGACTCTGCAACCTGCAAACACGGCTCAGCATGGCATGCTCGAGGCATGGACTGCAGTAATATGATGGGGTTTAACTTTACCCAGGACTCCTGGACTACAGGCAGAGTCCACCTTCTGCCCTTGAGTCCACAGACGCCCGAGCCTCCTGGCATTGACCCCTCCTAACCTCAGACCACCCATCTGCTTACTTAGCTGCCCTGGGGATCCCTGACCACGTCCCCCGTCCTCTCCTCACCTGGGCCGCTCCACAAACACATCCTCAGGGAGCATGTATGGAGCCTCTTTCTTCCTGGTCTCTATTACCTGGTGGTTGGGAGGAATCAGATGATAAGAGCTGGTTCAGCAGAGAGAGGGAGCTCACAGGCAATGAAAGAGCTCCCAGCTTGGCCCTTCCTCCCTCCCACAGCCTCCTCAGCACAGTGCCCTCAGCTTCTTCAGTGGAAACTCCCATCAACAGGGACCCTCAGGGCAGCTGGAGAAGCTCAAGCTGCCTGCGCAGGCCGTGGCCATCAATGACACATGTGCACTGAGTGTCCTCCAATGCAGGGAACTTAACTCTTAAGAGACTGCTGGCTCTGGTGCCGCATTCCTATGTTTTTTTTTTTTTTTTTTTTTTTTGAGACGGAGTCTTGCTCTCTTTTCTAGGCTGGAGAGGAGTGGCACAATCTTGGATCATGGCAGCCTCTACCTGCCAGTTTCAAGCAATTCTCCTGCCTCAGCCTCCTGAGTAACTGAGATTGCAGGTGCATGCCAGCACACCTGGCTAATTTTTGTATTTTTAGTAGAGATGGGGTTTCAACATGTTGCCCAGGCTGGTCTCGTTACTCCTGACCCCAAGTGATCCACCTGCCTTGGCCTCCCAAAGTGCTGGGATTAAGGGTGAACCACACTGCACCTGGCCTCATTCCTGTGTTTTTTTATTTAAACAGATACAAAGGAATGTAGCTAATACCATGTCCCAAACCTCGGTACTGCAGTACCCAAGTGCATTGCAAAAACACCCTGATGGACAGTGACATCTTGAGTTTTACTCAGTATTCTTTGCGAATTTTTGACAAGAAAAGTGAAAGTTACTAAGTGGTGAGAAGTGGAGGGATGGTCAGCATACAGGTGTGTGTGCTGGGTGGAGGTAAAGGTCCCACAATTGTCAGGCAGAGGATGTCTGGGCATTGCCTTTCTTGCACTCCCTTATCAGTCCAGAAGCTGGAAGAGTCCTGCTTCCCTTGGGGTGGTCTCTGTTACAGTGTCATGGTAGCCACCCCTGTGACTCCCGGTCAACCCAGGCTAGTTGAGACCTAAAATTTCTCGTTTTGTTTTATTTTGTTTTGCTAGTATATTTTATTTTATTTTACTTTTGAGATGGAGTCTCACTCTGTCACCCAAGCTGGAGTGCAGTGGCGCAATCTTGGCTCACTGCAACCTCCATCTCCCAGGTTCAAGTGATTCTCCTGCCTCACCTTCCCGAGTAGCTGGGATTACAGGCGTGCGCCACCATGCCCAGCTAATTTTTGTATTTTCATTAGAGATAGGGTTTCACCATGTTGCCCAGGCTGGTCTCAAACTCCTGACCTCAAGTGATCCACCCACCTCGGCCTCCCAAAGTGTTGGGATTATAGGCATGAGCCACCGCGCCCAGCCTGCTACTACATTTTAAAGTTAATCCTATACGTTGGTATCATTCAACTTCCAAACACTTCTATGTGTTTTAAAAGATCTTTATGCAACAACTGAGAACACATTTGACTATAGAATGGATGTCAGATAATACCAAGGAATTACTGATCACTTAATGAGCTGTGTTAAGGGTATGGCAGTCATGTAGGGAGGTGCTCATGCTGTTTCAGGCATGCAGACGGATATATGTAAAGTGAAAGGACAGGATAGCTGGGATTTGTGTTTTTTTTTTTTTTTTTTTTTTTTTGAGACGGAGTCTCGCTCTGTCACCCAGGCTGGAGTGCAGTGGCGCAATCTCGGCTCACTGCAAGCTCTGCCTCCTGGGTTTACGCCATTCTCCTGCCTCAGCCTCCCGAGTAGCTGGGACTACAGGTGCCTGCCATCTCGCCCGGCTAGTTTTTTGTATTTTTTAGTAGAGACGGGGTTTCACCGTGTAGACCAGGATGGTCTCGATCTCCTGACCTCGTGATCTGCCCGTCTCGGCCTCCCAAAGTGCTGGGATTACAGGCTTGAGCCACCGCGCCCGGCCGGGATTTGTTTTAAAGTATTTAAATTTTTTTTCAGCAAAGGAAAGGGAGATACATGAAGCAAATGGGGAGAAATTTTCGTAGCTCTTCATTTCATCTGAGTGGGCGTGAACAGACATTCGTTCACCATTCTACTCAGGCCACTTTTGCGGTATTTCATAGCTGTAGTCTGCATGATCTGAGGCATGTGCGTGGATGTGCTCCCATGAGTAGGGGAAAGACAGAGGGGCAGGAAGTGGAGGGGCAGACAGTATTAGAAACAGGTATGGAAGACCCCCCAACCCCTGTGCCTAACCCCACCCTGCTCTGTCAAGTCATGCAGGAGGGAAAGATGCCGTGAGTAACTTCTCAGTATTAGCAGTTCTTACTTCAACCCTGTCTTCACTGCCTAAGAGGAGGTACAGGACTAATGTAATTAAGGAAAAGCTGCTCCCAGGAAACCCCAAGTTGAGGGCCCCCTGAGCTCTTGGTCGTGATGACACCAACCTCATGGATGTGCTGGCAGAAGGCAGGCACTGTTGTGAGCTGACTGATGAGGTTCAGGTAAGCTGCGCCCAGAGCGTAGAGGGCACAGCGGTTGTAGACAGGCAAGTTCTCCTCATTGACTTGGGCCACGTCCTGCAGCAACACAGACAAGGTCCCCAGAGTTTTTCAGTGACAGACTACACTGGGTGCCAACCCTCCACCCGACCTCTTCCCAGTCTTCTTCAGAAATGCTTACTTTCCTAGACTAAGTCTTTCTCAGCATTTGACCCACAACTTCCTGGGGAAAAAAAGTCACCTTCATTAAAGCTGAAGGGAGGGGTAGAACAGTCCATGAACTAGGAGGCTCTTGAGTACTCACAGACTAGAGAGGCAATGACCTCAACTCCCCACTCTGCAGTTCCAGCTGTGACGACCTTCACTGCCCAAACCCTTATCATTAATCCCACTGCAGGGCACTGTCTCCTTCACTCCAGAGGATTCTTAGAGGACTGGATTGGCTTGCCAAACTGGGTTCATATGTTAAGCTAAATTAGCTGTGGGAGTTACCAGGGGATTGGGATATAAAGGAAACCCAAGTTCTAGCTCTTGAGGGTAAACAGAATTTTAAAATTGTAGCATCTAGGCTAGTCCTGCAGGATTTAGCACCATCAGACAGGTGAGACTCTGTGACTGAACTCCCATGCTTGCCCTGATTCAGGAATATGATGCCTGCCTGGCTTCAGGACCCTGGAGACCCAGCCTTTGGGGTCCAAAGGACCCACCCTGACTCCCAGTAGCCTTGGGTGCACACATGCACCCAGGAAGACCATGAAAGTTTCAAGCCCTGTCCGGTGCCACACTGGCTGTCTATGCATCACAAAGGAGGCTTGGTAGACAGGTCCCTAGGCTTTGAGACTCTGACTTACCTTTCCAGGAAACATATACTTTAAACAAGTGCTCAAAGCAATTCTGAAGCACAGCTCTGTTTGGGAACCAGAGAATCTTTTTTTTTTTTTTAATTTTTAATTTTTAAATGGAGTCTTGCTCTGTTGCCCAGACTGGCATGCAGTGGCAAGATCTTGGCTCACTGCAACCTCCACCTCCCGGGTTTAAGTGCTTCTCCTACCTCAGTCTCCCAAGTAGCTGAGACTACAGGTGTGCACCACCATGTCTGGCTAATTTTTGTATTTTTAGTGGAGACGGGGTTTCACCATGTTGGCCAGGCTGGTCTTGAACTCCTGAGCTCAAGTGGTCCACCCACCTCAGCCTCCCAAAGTGCTGGGATTACAGGTGTGAGCCACCACGCCCAGCCAAGGGAACCAGAGATTCTTTAGACAAACGAGTTTGTCTGGGATCACTCAGGGCTTAAGAGCATCCTCTTAGGAATCCCTGGAGTCTCACTCAGACTCTGTGAGAGATTTGACATATAGTAGCTAAGGGATGTTTCTGAATGACCCCGTTCTCTGGGTCTTCTTTAGCTTGAGGATGGGGCAAGGCCATGAATGAAGCATTCTTTGGGGTTCCCCAAACAGGACCATGGTTTGGGGTCTTCAGGGAGGAGTGGCCAACCACGCGTGCAATATTCCTGGGCTCCAAAACAGTGTTAAGCAGTTGCTACTCAATATTCTTATCAGGGCTTGCCCAAAACAGGTCCCTCCCCGATCCCAAGCCCCACGCCCTGCGCACACCAGGCCCCACCTGAACAGCCAACACCAGACGGATGAGGTCCACCACCACCTCCTCGTTAGCCAGCTCGATGCTGATGAGAGCCAACAAGCCATAGAGCGCCTCATAGTGTTTCTGCACATTTGTTTCCTCCTTGCAGCTCAGGTAGATGTGTCTGTAGAGCTGCTGGGAGTGCTAGGGACAGGAGCGGGCAGGAGAAGGCCAGGGTCAGTAGGGTGGGGACAGGAGGGGCAAGGAGAACAGGGAGGAAGACCAATCTGAAGGGGGGCAGGACGGCTGTGTGTGCCCCCTCCTCCGTTGGGGAGGGGATGCCTTTAAAGCAGGCTCTGGCAGAAGTGGACACACACAGGTAGGCTCGCATAGAGGAGGATGGGCTCCAGTGAAACCAGCACCAGAAGCTGCTGCCCACATCCAGGTATAGGAGCAGAACACAGTCACTGGCCCTGGACTGGCTCATCACTCTGGGCTTGACTCCTCAGAGAAGTCAGCTTGCCACATAGCCGCAGAGGGAGGAGGCAGGCTCCAGGGACAGAGGTCAGCAGTGACTTTTACTCTGTCACCCAGGCTGGAGTACATTGGTACAATCTCAGTTTACTGCAACCTCCTCCTCCTGGGTTCAAGTGATTTTCCGGCCTCAGCCTCCCGAGTAGCTGGGATTACAGGTGCCCACCACCACGCCTGGCTAATTTTTGTAGTTTTAGTAAAGACGGGGTTTTACCACGTCGGTCAGGCTGGTCTTGAGCTCCCCACCTCAAGTGATCTATCCGCCCGCCTCAGCCTCCCAAAGTGCTGGGATTGCAGGCATGAGCCATCATGCCCGCTCTTCACTGTGTCTGGAGGTCATGCTTGCTTACCTTCTTCATAAAGACGGTGTCCTGTCGAGAGCACTTGTCCACTTTCAGCTTCAGGACAGAGATGTCACTGAGCGTACTGGGAAAGGATGCAAAGGGCCTCCTTAGCCCTTGTATGAGGCCAGCCTGAGCTCACACGGGTCACTGGGCTTTAGCCCCAACATTGTTAGTTGGTAGAAAGCCTCCAGTGCTCCCCTGGCCCTGGTTCTTAGCCCAATTACCTTTTTCTCCCAAGTTCTCAAGAATTTGTCCTTTTATCTCTTTCTCTTTGTTTCCTTTTTGAGACAGGCTCTCATTCTGTCACCTAGGCTGAAGTGCAGTGGCTCAGTGATCACAGCTCTCTGCAGCTTCAACCTCCAGAGCTCAAGCAATCCTCCCAACTCAGCCTCCCAAGGAGCTGGGACCACAGGTGTGAGCCACCACACTCGGCTAATTTTTAAATTTTCTTGTAGAGCTGGGTGGGGGTCTCACTATGTTGCCCTGACTGGTCTTGAACTCTTGGGCTCAAGTGATCCTCCCACCTTGGCCTCTCAAAGTGCTGAGATTATAGGCGTGAGCCACCGCCCCTGACCCCTTTTGTCTTAAATCTTCATCCTGATTATTTTCTTCCTCCTCTTATTCCCCACAAATCCCTTCAGTCTGTACTGATAACCTGCATCCCCTTCCTTCTCACACTTGCAACTCCCTTTAATGCCTACTCTCTATCTTCCAAATCTTCGGTTCACCCTCCTACTCTCTCAGACACAAGTGCCTTTTGGTCTCGCCTCCTCTTGCGGGAACCCAGGGTCAATGTTGGTGATCAGCTCCCTGGCGAGTCTCACTGAGCATCTGAATTGTCCTCCCACCTGGGTGTGAGGACAGGACCAAAGGACAGGACCTAATGGAGAGTCTTCTCCCCATCTTGTATCACCTGGAGGAAACACCCCAAGTTCACCTGATGGTAGAGAACTTGTGGCGGTTGCCATGACGATCAATGAAACTGATGAGAATCTCTAGAACAAAGAGTCGAATTTCTGCATCCTCCATGAGGGCAGTGGAGAGAAGGCGGTCCAGGAAGTTGCTGGGCAGGGCTGACATCATGTTGTTGCACTGGAAACCTGTGGATACCTGCAAGGGAGGTATGGACAAGTATGCCTAGGAATGCTGTCCCTCTCAGGTGCAGGAGGAGACGGAGGAGCAGCCAGCAGAAGTGAGGTCTGATGTACACATGCTCTCTAGACATTACCCAATCCAGCCTCCCGTACCCTGCAGCCCAGGCAACTTTTTGAACACTCCAGCATCCACCTAGATGACAGCGAGCTCAGTAGACATGTGAATGGATGGGGACAGCATGCAGGGACATTCAGGTGTTAAAAAGCAAGCAAGGGATGAGCCCTGGAGGGAAACGGGAGCCAGGCAATCTCTGAGCCTAACATTCCAGCCAGGTAAGGCACAACTGATGAATGGAACACAATGCCTTATTAAGAGTATGATCATCACAAAGAACGAGACAGTGGAAGAACTCACAGCTGGGCTGAAGGATCAGAACTCACACACACGGCAACCACCAAATAGTGCACATAGGAAGCATTTGGTAACAGGTCTGTTAGCCTGGCAATAATGGCGCTTTGTGACTAAAGCCAGTTTGGCATAAATAGACATGCCATATATGCTGTTGTCAAAGCATTCAACTGCAGCAAAGCACCTTTATGGTTAAATCCATATTGCAAAACAATGCCTTTGATGATTCAGAAGGTCCCTGAGGATGTACCCCAAACTGTCATATTAAGAAGATGCTGGGTACAAATTAATGAGGGTAAACTCAGTAAAGAAATGGCAGGAATATGGAGACCAAGGTGATAACTATATGAGAGCAGTGTTGGAGCACAAAAGGTTTATAAAAACCTAGTGCCATGAAGAGTACGGACTGGAGAGGAGGGAAGGCGTGAGGTGGCGGCGGGGGTGGGGGGTCTGTTTAGACTGGCATGACTGGAACGGAGACAGAGACTGAGAGACGAGATGGGAGGTCTAGGGAGGGAGAGGGGCCTGGGGACCTCCCAACAGTCTGAGAAGTTTGAAATCTGGTTGTACATCAATTATAAACTGAGGCCGGGCACAGTGGCTCACGCCTGTAATCCCAGCGCTTTGGGAGGCCAAGGCAGGTGGATCACTTGAGGTCAGGAGTTCAAGACCAGCCTGACCAACCTGGTAAAACCCCATTTCTACTAAAAATACAAAAAAAATTAGCTGATGGCACATGCTTGTAATCCCAGCTACTCGGGAGGCTGAGGCAGGAGAATCGCTTGAACCTGGGAGGCGAAGGTTGCAGTGAGCCAAGATTGCACCACTGCACTCCAGCCTGAGCAACAAGAGCAAAAATAAATATATTATAATCTGAGACCTACTCTGAAATAAGAGGCACCTGGAAGAGAACAGCATTTCTAGACAATTATTCTTGTAGCTGAGTTTCTGACAGGTGGGGAGAGGTGGTTGTGAGATGTCAGGTTTAGGCCCAGGGCTGTACTTCAGAATACCTGGGGAACGTGTTACAAATACAGATTCCAGGACCTCATTCAGGCTAACAGCTCAAAACCTCTGGGAATCATATATTTATCACAAGATTGTCATCAGAATGGTGTTTGAGAGCAATGGATCTAGACTCCAGTGATGGCTGCAAAGATGTAAAGAAGAGTTACATAAAAGAGTTACAGGATGGGAAGGATGGGGGCTGGGAGACTGAGGTGGGCACATGTGCCAAGAACATGTGCTGGCAAAACAGGGGAAACAGAGGGGAAAGGGAAATAGGGGGTACCTGGAGGGAACCAGGGCGGGAACCAACAGATTGCATCTTGAGATAGATCATGTCTAAGTGACAAGGCTACCAGTAGCCAATAAGGAACCTTTGTGAAAACTAGAAACAGGTTCCCCATTTGCTGTGGCTGACCCAGCTCTGTGGGTGCCCAGCCTGGCTAGTGAGTGGAACACAGGCTAGATTTCAGCCCCGACTCAACTGAGTGGGTGTATTTGTGCAGTATGCAATGTGCACGACTGTATGTGGAGGCCTTCCCTTGGTCCCTTGGAAGGAGCTGTCTCCTGCAGAGGAAGAGCAGGAATAGGGATAGATGGGGCTCACCTGCAGGAGGGATTTTAGCAGCATAATCTGGGTCAGACGGTTCCTATTCTCCCTGTAGACCAGAGACACAAATACTCACCAGGATGGTAAAGGGGCGGAGATCACACACTTGCCAGCTTAGTTCTACCCTTGATTCGTTTCTCCATGAGGCTTATCGTGTTGAGTTACCCAGGACAGTGGCTTCCGGACCCAGGAAGCCGACCAAGGGGTGACTGGCTCCCCCCACTTTGGGAGGTGGTTATTGATGGGGCAGCCTGAGAAACTGTTGTGGGATCCAAGAGCCCCACTAAAGGCTGCTGAGGGATTTGGGAGTAAAAAGAGAGCAGAGGGCAGAGCCAATAAAGTTAAGAGGGATAACGGAGGGAGTCAGAAAATGCAGCTGGGGGAGAGGAGGACTCCAGGCTGGGGGAGATTGATTGGTGGCTCACCCTGTCCTGCCCGTGTCCACTGCCTGGTGCAGGGACGGCCGCGGCACCTTGCTCATGATGAAGAGGATCACCTCGGAGCGCTGGTAGGTGGGCAGCGTGCTGGCAAAAGAGCCTGCAGGAGGTGGCGGAGAGGGTGCCCAGTGAGGCACAGGCTGCAGGGCCCCTCCTGGTTCAGCCTCTCAGCTGCACAAACCCCTGCAGAGAGCGAGGGCTGCCGCTCTCCGGAGTCAATCCAGGACCAGAGAAAGGAACTCAGGATAGCCCGTGTGTGATTCATCCTCTCCAGGAAGGGGAGGCATTAGGCGGTTCTGGAGGTCTCTTCCAGGCTCCGTGTTTTCACTTGTTCCTGAGGCTGTGGTTAAGGTCTTGGCTCCTTGGCTAGTGGGTGGGGATGGTGAATGCTGGGCCCTGGGACCAGGGCGGAGGGAGCCCAAGTTCTCGTTGGGCGCTTCTATCACTGGCTGCCCTAGGGTAAATCCTCCTCCCACGAACTAAGAGAAAAAAATGCTTCTGGATTCCTAACCTGCCTATACCAGGCTGAGGGGAAGCTCACATGGCTAGAGCAGACAGGCTGTGAAAGCGGCTTTATCATCTCCGCTCCCAGAAGCACACACATTTTCTCCATGGCCTGCCCCCTTTCTCATTCTTTCCTCTTAGTCCCCATCTCTTCCTCCTGGAAGCCCTAACCTGGAAGCATCCGGCAAGTCTGATGGAGACTGGGACTAAGGAAGTTTCGCCTGAGACTTCAGATCTGAGAAACCCATCTGACTGTTTGGCGCTGTCGCTCGGGCCCTGCCCAGCCAGCGCACCATGACCGACTTCATTTTCTCCGAGGTCCGCGAATAGCATGTGGATGCGGGACGATCCTACAGAGCCCCGATGGATGTCCTTCGCCCCAGTGCGGTCCCTCCCTCTCCAAACCCCATCCCCAGGCCTCCCCCGGGGCCCCGCCCCTTTCCAGGGACCCTCTTTCCTCCCCTCGGCCCCGCCCCTGGCCCCGCCCTGCGCCTCCGTCTTGCGTCCCTGGGCCCCGCCCCACCCCTCCCCGCGCCTCGCCCCGAGACGCACCGACGGTCTTGATGACGGCCTCCTGGAACATGCGCTCCTCGTGCTCCTTGATGATCTTGGTGCCGAGGCTGACCGCCCCGTCGTAGCTCCCGGTCAGCGCGTAGTCGATGCTGAGCCGCAGCTGCCTCAGCAGCGTGTTGAACATCTCCAGCACCGTGGGCCCTGAGAGCGGCGGGGCGGGACGCCCGAGATCAGGGCTGGCACCCTCCTCCTCCCTGCACCGCGAGCAGGCAGGGCAGGCCCACGCCCCCTTCCAGCCTGGGCTTCCTCTGCGCCCCCAACTTCTCGGCGGACTTCTCCCGAGGAAAACGGACTCCGACCCCTCCCTGTTGCCCCTTGCGTCTCTCTGGAACAGGCGGCAGCCTCCGCGGGGTCCCCGGCCCTCAGGTCCTCGCCATGCCCCTTACCCACAGAGCCCGTGGCGGCGATGACCGCGGCTTCCGACAGGACCTCCACGATGCCTGCGCGCACCGTCGCAGCGCTGCGGCTGTTGGCGTCCAGGTGGCCCAGGAGCTGCTGGATGACCAGGTGGGAGTGCTGCGGCTGCGGGAGGAAGATGAGCTGGGCCTGGACAGTAACCCCACGGGGCCGCAGCCCTCTCCTGGCACCCAAAGGCGGGGGTAAACTAAAGGGACGTCCCAGGGCCCCGGGCACTGCAGGTGGCACTGACACCTTGTGCCCTTTCCTGTATCCTTCCCTCCTCCCTCCAACAAAGAGCCAAATCCCAGTGGAGGCTTCGGCTGACAGTGTTCCAGGGCCCTTTTACTTCAAAATGGGTCAAAAGACCATTTTAAAATAGGGTCTTCCTTTCATTTCCGGTGCCTCAGGTCTTTCCGCAAGGGCCACGGGAGGGCACATGGCTTAGTCCAGTGCTGCCTAAAGCGGGGCCCCTGGGCTGGTGCCCATTCAAGATGGGTCTGATACTGGTTTACACTGAGATAAGGACGGGATGGAGAGTCAGTGTTTAGTAAACAATTTGTCAATGCTGTAGCAGCCAAGGGTGTGATCTGTAGGCTTGCATTTTGCATGAGTTTTTCATTTTATTTTTCTAGAAATTATTTGTTTTAATTGTATTTTATAAAAGTGTTGGTCTGTGATGTACTGGAAATAAAATCAGTCGGCCCTTCTCCACAGCTAGCTTAAGCAGCACTGGTTTAGGCAACCGGGGGCTTCAGAGGAGTCACAGGGGACTTCTGGCTTCCCACTTTAGTGCCCGTCCGGCTCCCAGAGGGGCCTTTGTCCCGGGATCATGCTGGCCCAGGGGAGCCACCATACCTGAATTGAGTACATGATGATTTTAAAGCAACGGATGGCGAACACCTTGGGTTCCCAAAGAGAATGGTTATCCAGATGTCTGTGAGGGAGAAAACGTGGGGGAACAACTGTGAAACTCCCGGCAGTGTCAGGGAGAAGAGATTAGCTTGGAGGGAGAGGGACACCTCCTCAGAGCCCCTCGCACAGTTCCTGGGTGAAGAGTGAAGCCTGAAGGGCCTTGGGGTAGTCCCAGTCCAGCGCTGGAGAGAGGCCAAGGACAGCGCGCTGCATTTGTGGACATGTGCGGTGAAGCTGGGCACCTTCCCTTAGCATTGGGTGCCTTCCTACCGAGCAGCACTTGGCCACCCTGTGGCAGCTTTTGCTGTCACAGTGCAGGGAACACAGGCAGAGGGAAGGGATCGACTTGGCGGCAGCACTACCACTGTAATATCCCCTTCCCCTCAGCCAGCCGGGAGATGCCAGGGACCCGAAACATGTCCAGGCTGAAGGCTGGGGCCAAGGCAGTGGGTGGGGGCACTCACATGAGAACCGGCTTGATGGCGTTTTTGATGTTGCCAAAGGCAGCCCGGCCCAGCAGCTCCCGAAGGCACCTCTCAGCCAGCTCCGCAGGGCTCTCTTTCTCCTTCTCAGGTGCTTGGAGGGGTGAGGGAGACCGGCTGGAGAGACAGAGGCACACGGGTACAGGGTGGCATGCAGGCTGGGGTCAGGCTCTGTGCAGTCCTGCCTTTCTGTTCCTCATCCACGCAGGACACACAGGAATTTGACACGGGTTGCACTAGGCAGTAGGGGAGGTGTCACAGCTGTCAGAAATGAAACGGGGGTAAAGAAGCCCCCACTGGGGGAAGTGAGGGAAGATTGGGGAAGAAAAAATAAAGTTCTTTTTCTGGAAATCCTTAAAGATTTCCAGACGTGCCACTGTGTGAAGGATGCTCTGAGCCCCATGGGCCAGGTGAGGTGTAGAATATGTGTGTCTTGATGCACCTAAGGCTTCGGAAGGAAAAGGAGATGGGAGATGAAGATAGGGAAGGGAGGCAAAAAACAAAACAGAAGTGGAAGAAAGGAGAGGAGAGAGAGGGAGGGAAAAGGAGAGCCACAGTGGTTGGCTCAGGCAAGAGTCAACGATCCTCAAGTCACAGGGAGTCGGCCCACATCTGGACAGAACAGGAGTCCGAGGACTCCCAGCCCAGAGACCACCAGAGACCATATTGTCAGTGAGACGCTATTCCAGAAACAGCCACCAGAGGGCATACGAATCCCACCCCACCCCACCCCCTGCCCCTGCCCACGTCCACCCAAGTCTAGCTCTAGTAGCCTGGGATCAACAGACTTAACCAGCCTAGTGAACAGATAGCCCAGGTGGGACAGCAACGTGGACCTTTCTCCCCATTCCATTTCACCGAGGGGAAAAATGAGGGGGCAGGGACAGGAATGAATCCCATGCTTAGGGGGTCCAGGATTAAAACCCAGTGTCTACAAGCTCTTGCTGAGTGGCTACGGGCTGGTCAAGCATGCACGTTTTCAGGGCCTGAAATAGCATCAGGAAGCAACAGAGGAAGGAAGGTCTAGATGGAAAGTCCACAGTGATTGGAGCCACGAAAGGCATCTTTCTTTTCTTTTTTTTTAGACGGAGTCTCGCTCTGTCGCCCAGGCTGTAAGTGCAGTGGCACGATCTCAGCTCACTGCAAGCTCTGCCTCCCAGGCTCCCATTCTCCTGCCTCAGCCTCCCGAGTAGCTGGGACTACAGGCGCCTGCCACCACGCCCGGCTAATTTTTTTGTATTTTTTTTTTTTTAGTAGAGACACGGTTTCACCGTGTTAGCCAGGATGGTCTTGATCTCCTGACCTCGTGATCTGCCTGCCTCAGCTTCCCAAAGTGCTGGGATTACAGGCATGAGCCACCGCACCTGGCCCACGAAAGGCACCTTAAAGCCTCCTTGGCCCTGTTTCCAGGGAGACAAAGGTAACTAGACTCTTGGTTCTATGTGTGATTACCAACAGACTTACCCCCAGGGAGCCCAGCACCAACACTGTCCTCCTTTGGTAACGCAGATGTTAAGGGACGCTGCGGGCTGGCACAAAGCCAGACCCATGGCTCCTAGGGAGTCAGCTTTGGACTCACTGCAGAACAAGCCACAAAGCCATGTCCCTGGCCTTGTAGCTGAGTTTTACTGACCAATCCAAACCATGTGGTTCCCAAGCAGCCCTTGGAGGGCTGATCATATCCACTGTCCTGCCCCACCCTGGCCTGCTTACCTCTCTGCCTCCTCTACATGCTGCAGATTGAAAAGCAGCGATGGGACGATCTTGTCCATGTGCTGTGGGTCCCAGATATTGGCCTGCAGTTCATCATTCACCGTCTTCCTCACCACCCCTTGTAGGCCTTTGATGCCTGACATTCGAATTCTGTAAGGAAAAGGGTGAAGTGGGACTCGGAAGTCCTCCAGTCCTGAGAAGTCCGGCTTCGGTGGTTAAGAGAGGAGCGCAGCTTGGGGGTCAGGGATACATTCGTCCATCAGAAGGCAGAATGGAGACCACCTGCTACTCTCATGGGACCTCCTGGTGCTGGCAGACGTGAGCCTAGGAAGCCATGTCTTTTGATTCATCTTGGAGACTCCCAGGCTGTCCTTGCCTTGGTACCGTCTGGGCTCCAGCCCTAGGGTGCTGGGTGCTCCAGCTCCCCGTCTTTAGTACTTAGCTGGGGTTGTTCCAGCTTGGGCCCAAGATGTGAAAGCTCAAAATGCTACCAAGAACTGATGAAGCAGAATCCAAGACTGTGAGCAATTTGCGGGGGCAGTGGGAGGCAGATCCAGAGGGAGAGGCACAGAGCTGCAGGCTCTCTGTGCACAAAGGGGTTTCAGCTTGGGGCTAAGCTTACCCAGAGGGGAAACTGAGTAACAGCACAGCAGGAGCCCCTTTTGTACACCCCCAATCCCTGCTGCGCTAACCCAGGGTCAGCACAGCCCTGTGGGAGGGAGCCCTCTTTACTAGCCGTTTATTTCAGCCTGAAGTTTCTTTCTTTCTTTTTTATAAAGCCTTTTTTCTGGTTATAAAATAATACATGCTAATCATAGAAAATTAGAGAGAAGAGAAGATTTACCACTTCCACCACCACTACCACTGTTACCTTTGTTATCAGAGATAACTGTTATTGGCATTTTGATGTGATTCCTTTCTTCTGTGCATAATAGATAACAGAATTAAGACCCTATTGCATATTTGATCTGTAATGGCTTTTTTCACATACATTCTATGCATTTTCCTGTGTCATTAACTCTTCATAAACATGTCGAATGGTTGCCTGATACACTGTCATAAGGCCTTTCTCAACTAGTGACTAGTAGTCAATTAAGTTGTTTCCAAACGTTTTGCTTTTTTTTTGTTTTTGAGATAGAGTCTGGCTCTGTCTCAGGCTGGAGTGCAGTGGTGCGATCTCGGCTCACTGCAACCTCTGCCTCCCAGGTTCAAGTGATTCTTCTGCTTCGGCCTCCTGAGTAGCTGGGATTACAGGCATGTGCCACCACGCCCGGCTAATTTTTGTATTTCTAGTAGACACGGGGTTTCACCATGTTGATCAGGTTGGTCTCGAACTCCTTATCTCGTGATCCACCCACCTCAGCCTCCCAAAATGCTAGGATTACAGGCGTGAGTCACCGTGCCTGGCCAAACGTTTCACTTTTATAATAATGCTGTGATGGGCATCATTGTATAAAATATTTTACTACATTTCAAGTCATTGCCATGAGTGGAATCACTGAGTCAAAAGGTAAGAAATAAAAGGCAGCCAGACACAGTGGCTCACACCTGTAACCCCAGCACTTTGGGAGGCCGAGGCCAGTGTATATAGCTTGAGCTCAGGAGTTCGAGACCAGCCTGGGCAACATGGCAAAACCTCATCTCTACAAAAAATTAAAACATTAGGCCGGACGCGGTGGTTCATGCCTGTAATCCCAGCACTTTGGGAAGCTGAGATGGGTGGATCACCTGAGGTCGGGAGTTCGAGACCAGCCTGGTCAACATGGTAAAACCCCATCTATACTAAAAATACAAAATTGGCAGGGCATGGTGGCAGGCCCCTGTAATCCCATTTACTCAAGAGGTTGAGATGAGAAAATCACTTGAACCCAGGAAGCAGAGGTTGCAGTGAGCTGAGATCGTGCCACTGCACTCCTGCCTAGGCGACAGAGTAAGATCCTGTCTCAAAAAAAAAAAAAAAAAAAAGAGAAAAAAAAAAAGAAATTAGCCAGGTGCTGTGGTGTGCACCTGTAGTCACAGATACTTAGGAGGATGGGGTGAAAGGACAGATTGAGCCTGGGAGGCGAAGGTTGCAGTGAGCTGAGATTATGTGAGATCATGCCACTGCGCTCCAGCCTGGATGAAAGAGTGAGACTCTGTCTCAAAAAAAGAAACAAAAGGCTCCCAATTTGCCAAAATAACTGCCCCCACCCCCGGCCCATGCGCAAGCCGCAGGAGAATGCCACTCTCACAGTGCCTGCGGCGGTATTGAGGATCTTATTTTAAACATCTGTTCTAATTTTATGAGTCCAAAAAATCCTCACATTTTGTAGCTATTTCAATTCACATCCTTTTGTGATTATTGGAGATGAGCAGTTTTTCTCAAGGTTGAGTTGCCAGTTGCATTTTTAACTTCAGTTTTAACTGGGGTTGCCAGGGTGCCACCCTGGGCCTTACCAAGGAACTGTGACTGGAGGTGGTAGGAGCCTACGAGCACCAGGATACCCTGGCCCAGAAGCCTTTAGGGCCACTGGCAATGGGCAAGGATTCCCTGGAAGTACCTGGCCACGCTGACCTGACCCTGACCACGTTCAAGACCCTGAGCTGGCCGCTGTCTGGACTTGGGAATGAACAACCGGGAATACTGTCCTGCTGACTTTTCTTGGTTCCAGTTTAAAAAGGCACTCCCCAAAGGACAAGTGCAACACATCCCCAGCGTGCTGGACTCGTTTGTCCCACCCAAGGGGGCCTGGCTGGCAGGAAACAAGGCCTGGTTGGCAGAAAAATTTCTACCCAGGGCTCCCTTATGTGTACATGTGAATTAATTTTTCTTCTTTTCCTAACTACTTTGCACTCCTTCAGTCTCCCCAGAATCCCTTCCACAAATGCACATGATCCATTCTGTGACACCCAGAGCTGACCATGCCTTTCAAAAGAAGTTCAGAAAGATCAGGCCTGGGGGAGGAGGAACTTCTTACTCTTCCTATTTATTTATTTACTTATTTTTCGAGACAGAGTCTCACTCTGTTGCCCAGGCTGGAGTGCAGTGGTGCAGTCTCAGCTCACTGCAACTTCCACCTCCCGGATTCAAGCAATTCTTGTGCCTCAGCCACCCGAGTAGCTGGGATGACAGTTGCGTGCCACCATGACTGGCTAATTTTTTGTATTTTTAATAGAGACGGGGGTTTCGCCATGTTGGCCAGGCTGGTCTTGAACTCCTGACCTCAAGTAATCCACCTGCCTCAGTCTCCCAAAGTGCTGGGAATACAGGCATGAGCCACCACAGCTGGCCCTTACTACTCCTCGTAATGGGCACAGTGGAGATCTACCCATGACCAAGGGCCCCATGAAGTCTCTGAATCACTTGAACCTGGGAGGCAGAGGTTGCAATTAGCCAAGACTGCGCCACTGCACTCCAGCCTGGGCAACAGAGTGAAACTCGGTCTCAAAAAAAAAAGAGAAACCATATGTAGGGAGCTGGGTGCTGCCTACCTGCCCAGCAACATCAGAGCAGACACAGACACTAACAAAAGCAGACATGCAATAGCAGGTTGGACGTTATCTACAGGACCCACCTTTGCTTCTGCTGTGAGCTGAACCACCCACCCTTGCCTTCCCCTACTCACTTAGTCTTGATTTCTAAGTCATCGTGGCTTGAGTGGCACATTTCGCTGAATCGGGACACAAAGAAGTCATAGCTCCGGTGGTACGATGGGGTGTCCTCCTCGATGTTGGCAAACTTCACAAACTATCAGGGAGGAAGGAGAGAAATACACGAGCGAGGTGACCCACTGTGCTTCTCACTGCTGGGCATCCCCAGACCCCCTGCCATGGTCAAGCCATGGGAACCACGCATCCCGGAGCCAGCTCGGCCGGCCTCGCAGAGCACACTGGGGAAATGAGTTCCCAATCCTGCTCAGCTCTCCTGTTGCACAACAAGACTGGAAACCATGGCCCTTCTCAGGCCTACCCTGCTGTGGGAGCAGAGGATGGAAGAGAAGGGAACATCAAGGGGTTCACGGAAGCACCTGCCCTCACCCCTCCATCCAGAACTGCGCAAACACACTGGGGTAGGGAGGCTGTTAGGAATAACACGGAACCTGAGTGAAAGCCAGCGATGAAGCAGCAGCACCACCCTCAGTGACTTCGAGGACACAAGAACAAATCTGAAATTTGACTTAAAAATGTAATTACACTTTATTGTTAGAAATTGGAGTTTGGTCAGGTGCAGTGGCTCATGCCTGTCATCCCAGCACTTTGGGAGGCCGAGGTGGGTGGATCATTTGAGGTCAGGAGTTCAAGAGCAGCCGGCCAACATGGTGAGACCCTGTCTCTACTAAAAATACAAAATTACCCAGGCATGGTGGCGGGCGCCTGTAGTCCCAGCTACTTTGGGAGGCTGAGGCAGGAGAATCACTTGAACCTGGGAGGTGGAAGTTGTTGTGAGCTGAGATCGCACCACTGCACTCCAGCCTGGGCAATAGAGCGAGACTCCATCTCAGACAAAAACAAACAAAAACAACAATAACAACAAAAATTGGAGTCCGTTTTTTAAGTTTGCCATTTCAGTTCAGTAGGTCTTGATAGGCATCCTGGGCAGCTAGATTCCTTCTGCACCAGGATGCTGCACATTTGCAATTCTAAATAGGGACTTAATTTCAACTGAGTCCTGCAGAGAAGCAACAATCATGAACTAAATGAAGTAAAATTACTAAATATTTAATATAATTCTTATGGGGTTTTTGTTGTTGTTGTTGCTGTTTTTGAGATGGAGTCTTGCTCTGTCGCCAGACTGGAATGCCATGGTGCTATCTCAGCTCACTACAACCTCTACCTCCCGGGTTCAAGCGATTCTCTTGCCTCAGCCTCCCAGGTAGCTGGGTCTACAGGAGTGCGCCACCACGCCCAGCTAATTTTTGTATTTTTCGTAGAGAGGGGGTTTCACCATGTTGGCCAGGCTGGTCTCGAACTCCTGACCTCAAGTGATCTGCCTGCCTCGGCCTCCCAAAGTGCTGGGATTACAGGTGTGAGCCACTGTGCCCGGCCAGGGCTTTTTTTTTTTTTTTTGAGATGAAGTCTTACTCTGTTGCCCAGGCTGGCATGCAATGGCATGATCTCGGCTCACTGCAACTTCCACCTCCCGGATTCAAGCAATTCTTGTGCCTCAGCCTCCCAGGTAGCTGGGTCTACAGGAGTGCGCCACCACGCCCAGCTAATTTTTGTATTTTTCGTAGAGAGGGGGTTTCACCATGTTGGCCAGGATGGTCTTGATCTCTTGACTTCGTGATCCGCCCACCTCAGCCTCCCAAAGTGCTAGGATTACAGGTGTGAGCCACTGTGCCCGGCCAGGGCTTTTTTTTTTTTTTTGAGATGAAGTCTTACTCTGTTGCCCAGGCTGGCATGCAATGGCATGATCTCGGCTCACTGCAACTTCCTCCTCTCGGTTTCAAATGAGTCTCCTGCCTCAGCCTCCTAATTAGCTGGGATTACAGGCACTTGCCATCATGCCCAGCTAATTTTTTTTTTGTAGAGAGGGGGGTTTCACTATGTTGGTCAGGCTGGTCTTGAACTCCTGACCTCAGGTGATCCACCCACCTCAGCCTCCCAAAGTGCTGGGATTATAGGCATCAGCCATAGCGCCCAGCCTTTATAGGTTGTTTTGTTTACTGTTATTAATCTAGTACCCCCAAACAACTAAAAAGGTTAGATTCACTATACAATATATTCTCCATTATTCTGCCCTGTATTATTATTTAATTTTTATAAACATGTGTTGCGTCAAAAAGGATATGGTATTCTTCCCAAAAGTATCTAGTTAGTGGACTCTCACAATATTTAGTATTGTCAATTTGTATCTGTATTTAATGACTTAAAAGTTGTTAATAACTAATAAAATTAGCAGCTACCACAAACATCATTAATTATTGTAGTGTTTTATTCTTACAATAATAAACACAACAGCTATTTTCTGTTGACTGAGAGAATCCCAACATATAAGCAAATAAGGAGATCTTTCCTTCCAAGCTACATATAAAATGGATTCATATATTTGGGAGAGAATATTCTGATATCAGCAATAAATCCAAGTGACATTGCTGGCATGACTGATGCGGTGATGCAGAAGAGGCACAATGGTGGATCCAATGGTAATCCATGCGATCACAAGATCATCAATTACGTGCAAGTTCAGGAGAGTTCCAGAAAGAAGGCTGAAGTCGGCCTTCGGCTGCCTGGCCTTCATAAGCCTCCAAGGCTGGAACACAGACTTGAGGTGCTGAAGCCATGAACCAGGTTTGGCTGAAGTTAAGGTTGGGTGCATCACTGCCCTTAGCCACCGACACAGGCAAAGTCTTGTCCAGTCAGGATGTCTGTCCACTCAAAGGAGACACACAGCTCTAGCAGGTTCCAAATGCAGATCTAGCTCTTAACTGGAGGTGTGGACTTTGAATGAGACATTTAACTTCTTTTTATGTTTTGGTTTTCCCATGTGCAAAATAAGCAGCCCGGTTGTCACTAAGGTTCTTTTAAAGTTTCAAAAATCTATACTGTGTCTACTTCGAATATGATGAGGCAGATTAAGACTCCCTATGTGTGTAAGAGTGCCTGCATTTTAGAACAAAAAAACAGTGAAAAAAGAAGCCAATAACAAAGAGAAAGAAACAAACACAGACTTTGTCCCCAGGATGTAGTGACGGTGTAGACTCAAATGTACCTCAGGAGAATGAACGGCCAAACTTTATGTTCGCTGGTTTGGGAGTTTGTGGGCTAATGGCTATGAACATTTTAGAATCAATTTTTTTTTTTTTTTTTTTTTTTTGAGACAGGGTCTCGCTCTGTCATCCAGGCTGGAGTGCAGTGGTGTGATCTTGGCTCACTGCAACCTCTGCCTCCTGGGTTCAAGTGGTTCTCCCCACTCAGCCTCCCTAATAGCTGGGACTACAGCCACAATGCCTGGCTAATTTTGTATTTTTAGTAGAGGCGGGGTTTTGCCATGTTGGCCAGGCTGGTCTTGAACTCCTGACCTCAAGTGATAGTCCTGCCTTGGCCTCCCAAAGTGCTGGGATTACAGGCATGAGCCAATACCAGACTTCACCTCCCGGGTTCAAGCGATTCTCTTGCCTCAGCCTCCCAGGTAGCTGGGTCTACAGGAGTGCGCCACCACGCCCAGCTAATTTTTGTATTTTTCGTAGAGAGGGGGTTTCACCATGTTGGCCAGGATGGTCTTGATCTCTTGACTTCGTGATCCGCCCACCTCAGCCTCCCAAAGTGCTAGGATTACAGGTGTGAGCCACTGTGCCCGGCCAGGGCTTTTTTTTTTTTTTTGAGATGAAGTCTTACTCTGTTGCCCAGGCTGGCATGCAATGGCATGATCTCGGCTCACTGCAACTTCCTCCTCTCGGTTTCAAACGATTCTCCTGCCTCAGCCTCCTAAGTAGCTGGGATTACAGGCACGTGCCACCATGCCCAGCTAATTTTTGTATTTTTCGTAGAGAGGGGGTTTCACCATGTTGGCCAGGCTGGTCTTGAACTCCTGACCTCAAGTGATAGTCCTGCCTTGGCCTCCCAAAGTGCTGGGATTACAGGCGTGAGCCACCACACCTGGCTTTTTTTTTTTTTTTTTTTTTTAGAGACAGGGTCTCATTATGTTGCCCAGGCTGGTCTCAAACTCCTGGAATCAAGTAATCCTCCCTCCTAGGCCTCCAACTTGATGTTTCTGACATACACTGTGAAATAGTCAACATGATTAAGCCAGTTAACATATCACCTCATATAACTGCCATTTTCTTTCCTCTTCCCTCCTTCCTTTCTGTGGTAAGAACATTTAAGATAGGTAAGATGTGGAAACAACCTAAATGTCTGACAAATAAATGGGTATAGAAAATCCATTTGTGTATCCATTTGTGTCATCTGTGTACACACACACACAGTGGAATATCATTCAGCCTTAAAGAAGGGAATCCTGCCGGCTGCAACAAAATGCATGAACCTGGAAGACATTATGCTCGGTAAAACAAATCAGACACAGAAAGACAAACACTGCCTGATCTCACTCATATGTGGAATCTAAAATGGTTAATCTTGGCCAGGCGCAGTGACTCACGCCTGTAATCCCAGCACTTTGGGAGGCCGAGGCAGGCAGATCACTTGAGGTCAGGAGTTTGAGACCAGCCTGGCCAACATGGTGAAACCCCATCTCTACTAAAAATACACAAAGTTTGCCAGGCATGGTGGTGTGCGCCTGTAATCCCAGTTACTTGGGAGGCTGAGGCAGGAGAATTGCTTGAACCCGGGAGGCAGAGGTTGTAGTAAGCCAAGATCACACCACTGCACTCTAGCCCGGGCGACAGAGCAAGACTCCATCTCAAAAATAAATTTAAATTAAATGTAAAATAAAATAAAATGTCAAGTTCACAGAAGCAGAGTAGAAGGGTGATTGCCGGGGCTAGGGGTAGTGGAAATAGGGAGACGTTGGTCAAAGGGTACAAACTTTCTCCAGTTTTTATTGCTGCCTTCTGCTTCCTCCAGCCTCAGGCTAGATGACACAGAACATTGCTGCTGGGGAGGGGGGATGATATTGTTAGGGAAGAACAAGAGGTGGATAAGAAAGTGGGCAACAGGTACCTTAGTATTGTTTTATTAAGAGGGTGGGGAACAGGTAGGGTGGGGCTGGAGGTGGGAGGACTCGGCTTTTCAAACACTGCCAGACAGCAGAGTCATGGGGCACTGCTGACCACGCTGGTTTCTGCCCCCCACCCCTCCCCGACATGCTGACTCTGTCCTGGAATAGGCCTGGGAATCTCAGTGGGCCAGTCTGAGGCCTACAACCGGGAAGCCACGCCTGGGAGCTGCAGGCAGGGGCTGACGGGCAGTCCCGCCTTCTCTCCTCCTCTCCCCTCCCCACACCCATGCCCCTCGGAACCCATTCCTGATCCTGGTGGAACTGAGACACCAAGACCCCTCCACGTTCAACTCTGACTCTCCTCTTTCTCAGGGAGCCGTGGCACCATAGGACTCAGGCCAGTCAGGCCACACAGCTGCTCACGGCCCACATCTGTCCTCATTATCCCTGCTGTCTATGCTGTTAAATATTTCAATCGTTATCCCTGGCTGTAAGGTCAGAATTGACATTAAAATGAATTTTTTTAAAAACGAAAGTTCTGCAGTTACCCCCGAGGTGGTGCGAGGTGGAAAACGTAAGTGGGACTCCCTTTCCTAAAACCATAGAAGGCCTCGTTCCAGACCAGGTCAGCAGTTTCTCCTGAATCTGTCCCAAGCGGGTCAGCCATAGCTGCTAACCTCACTGGAAAACTCCCTTGTTCTCTCCTTCTGCGGCTCCATGAGTCCCTGGATGTGTGTTCTTCTGTGCTCTTCTTCCCTGACATATTAGTTTTGAGTCTTCAAAAAAAATTTTTTTTTTTCTTTTTTTTTGAAATAGTCTTGCCCTGTTGCCCAGGAGGGAGTACAGTGGCACCATCTTGGCTCGCTATAACCTCTGCCTCCCAGGTTCAAGCAACCCGTGCCTCAGCCTCCCAAAAGCTAGGATTACAGGCACCCGCCACCACTCCTGGCTACTTTTTGTATTTTTAGTAGAGACGGGGTTTTGCCATGTTGGCCAGGCTGGTCTTGAACTCTTGGTCTCAAGCAATCTGCCTGCCTCGGCCTCCCAAAATGCTGGGATTACAGGCGTGAGCCACCGCAACTGGCCTGTTTTCTTTTCTTTAAAATGTATCTATCACCTCCTAGGAACATGAATAAAGTAGAGAAGATTCAGAAAAGCTCCCTGAGCTCCTGGAGTAAGAGGAACTGTGTGAACTCAAGGCATATTATTAGTAAGGTTCTTATTCTAAGAGGCTTAGACTTTTTATGACCCTACAGGATTCAGCACCACACAATCATTGAATAGCAGTGTTTGCTGGGGCAATGAACAAATACATTCCACTCACCACTTAAAAAACAACACGCCATTCTTAACATGCCCGGGACTCCACCCACTGTTCTTTCCCATCCCACTTGATCAGAAAAACAAATTTCAGATATGGTTGTAGTAAAGCTTATTTGCTTTCGTTTAACCCATGCCTTGTTCTGTTGGAAGCCTTCAAAATATCTAAAAGACATCACAAAGCCCGAGTTCTAGAAGAGGCTATTCATAGACGTAGGAGTTTTCATCAGGAATGGCCAGGCCAGGCCCAGTTAACACCTACAGTCTAAGTAATAACAACAGTAAATATTTCTGTGGCACTGGTTGCTTAACATGTCAGTGTTAGCTGTCTGTGACCGTGTTGTTTCTGCCTCAGTCTTGACATCGTCTTATCCCCTGTGTGTCAAATCTCCCTCTGCTTATCTCTAATAAAATGCTTGTGATTGCATTTAGACCCACCTGGAAAATCCACAATAATCTCCCAATCTCAAATTAAGTTAGTCCTTAATTTAATCACAGCTGCTAAGACCCTGTTTCCATATAAGGTCACATGCAGAGGGATTAAGATGGAGCCATCTATTGATGCATCATTTTCCAGCTGATCACAACATCCTTTACCTGATATGATTTTCGGCAGTCTTGTGAGTTTAGCAGAACACGTGTTGCTCCCGTTAGAGAGATGAAAAAACTGAGGCTTAAGGGAGCAAGTGAATTATTTCAGCTCAGCCCGCTTGTGACAGGTGGAGCTGAGCCTCAGGCTTGGGAATTCTCGCACTGGGTCCCATGATCTTAGCTCTTTACATTTTAATGTGTATCAGAACTACCTAGGGAGCTTGTTTAAAATACAGATTTCTGAGCCACTCCAGCCTACTGCTGTCCTACTGAACAGACTCTCTAGGGGCAGGGCTTAAGTATCTGCATTTTATTTTATTTTATTTTATTTTTTTTTGAGACAGTATCTCACTCCTGCTGCCCAGGCTGGAGTGCAGAGGCGTGATCACGGCTCACTGCAGGCTTGACTTTCTGGGCTCAGGAAATTCTCCCACCTCTGCCTCCCGAGTAGCTGGAACTACAGGTGTGTGCCACAATGCCTGGCTAATTTTTTATTTTGTACAGATGGGGTTTCAGTGTTGCCCAGGCTGGTCTCATATTCCTGGGCTCAAGTGATCCACCCACCTTGGCTTCCCAAAGTGCTGGGGTTACAGGCGTGAGCCACTGCGCCCGGCCAGGTATCTGCATCCTTAAGTGCCCGCTCCCCCTATTCTAGGGCATGGGGTCTACAGGTCACATGTACTTGGCCCAGGGTAAACTCATCCCACAGCTATAGAAATGTTCTGAGGCAGGATGGGGGGAAGAAAGCTCTCGCAGAACCTTGAGAAAAACTAGGGAAGTATGTTCTTGGTCATGGAGGTCCGTCAAGGCTGGATGGATGGACAGCCACTTCCTTTGAAGGGGAGAACTGGGGTGGTTTGGGCTTGAACCAAGGGTAGCATGGCTCCATCTCTGGAGCACAGTTTGCCCTCCGGGGCCCAGGACTGCCTAGGAGGCTGTAGCCTTGAGTCTCGGGCTGTTGACTATTCCATTCCCTCGGGCTGCCAGGACTCTTGCTCTGTTAGATATTCTAGTGAGACTGCACTTAATGCCAGTCCCTGATCTCCCATGGATAAGGTGTGTGCAACAGGGCTATCTGAGAAAAAAAGCACCTTTTTGGTACCAGGATCTTGAGCCTCCTTAGGATCCCTTAGTGATAGCTTGTGGGGAGGCGCTTCCCTTCCCTGAGGCTGGAAGTATGAAAGCACAGTCCCAGCAGCCCAGCTAGGTCACCTGGTCAGGGAGCGCTGGTCATGGGTCCCTGTAGGGGCAGCTCCTAGAAAGCCCACCCTATGTGGCTCCTGAATCTTCCAGGTGTTGACATGAGGGGGCCAAGCTGGAAATTTTGGTGACAGTGATTCAGAGAGTCTGATGGGGTTTTTCCTGGGGACCCTGGTCAAAGGACCACACCTATTGCAGGAGTCTACCTCAGAATGTGCCAGTGTCTGGCTGAGATGAGGTTGGGACTCTCAGGTTTTAGAGTGAGTAAGGCCTTTTCCCTCTTAAACAGGCAGTGTAGTGTTATGACTACAAGAAGGGGTTTGGAGCCAGACCATATATTTGAATCCTAACTATTAGTAGGGTGATCTGGGACAAGCTTACTCATCCCAGCTTACTTGAAGCTCCCTGTGCCTCAGTTCCCTATCAAGTAGGGGTAACCCAAGCACCTGCCTTGTAGGCTTGGTTTGACCAGAACTCTACCTTCCTCACCTGTCACAGTTACACACTGCCTCCTCATTTTCTCCCCCAGTGCATTTTTGGCCTGTCATCAATACTCCATGAGTTTCCACAGGGCCCGTTTACCTGTGTGACTGGTCACTATTTCTTTTTTTCTTTTTTTTTTTTTTTGAGACGGAGTCTCACTCTGTTGCCCGGGCTGGAGTGCAGTGGCCGGATCTCAGCTCACTGCAAGCTCCGCCTCCCGGGTTTACACCATTCTCCTGCCTCAGCCTCCCGAG
>NW_012111919.1:7325339-7327722 GCF_000951035.1 Colobus angolensis palliatus | reverse complement strand
CCTGACCTCGTGATCCGCCCGTCTCAGCCTCCCAAAGTGCTGGGATTACAGGCTTGAGCCACCGCGCCCGGCCCTGGTCACTATTTCTTTAAATGCATAATACAGCGAGAACTTCCTAAATGTTTCACCCCTACAACTGTGAATTCATACTTTACAGATGACTTTTATTAAAATGTGAGTTCTAATGCATGAGATCATGAAAGATCATGGTTTTTTGTTTGTTTGTTTGTTTTAAGATACAGCAACGATGAGGAAAGTCGCCATAGCAACAAACTGAAGATTTCCAACATGTGACATTTCAAAGGCCAGGGGCACTGCTAGGGCCACCCTTTCAAGATCAAAGTTTCAGCTCTTTATACACAACAAAGGGCGCCAAGCTTGCTGGAGTGATCACCCACCCTGTGGTATAGGCAGCCAGGAGGCAAAATGGTGTGAAAACTGAGAGTTACTAAGGATCAATAGAGAGCGAAAGCTCCAAAGACTGGCCTTGCAGGAGACTGGCCTGGTCTTATCACAGGCCAAGTCTCTCCAAACAGAAGATAGCCATTCCCTCTTCTACAGGTGGGCCTTCTGAACCAACCAACTTCCTGCTGTCAGTGACAGAACTATAGTTAAAAATACGGGGCATACATAAAACCCAACTCTCTCACAGCTCAAGGACTGAAGGCCTTTTTGCTGCATTTACCTACGCAAAGAGAAAGGAGAACTGCTTCTTTGCCTCACTAGACTTAACCTGGGTAGAAAAATCAGCACCAAAAAACATTGCCCAAATTTAAGACAAGTCTTAGTTGGAAAGCAAATCTTGCCAGCCACATGGTTTTGAGTTTACCATTGCCTGTCCCTTTCTCCCCACTGCCCTTGTTTATAGCAATTCCCTGGGGCAGTTTTCACTGTAGCCAGAGGCACAGTCTATCCCATCTTAACTTGATCATGTCCTGCCAACCTCCTGACTACCAGCCAAGGCACAGTAACTCCCCAGATCTCTGACATACTCTCCTGTCCATCCACATTACACAGTCCCTCCTTCAAGACTCTTTGCAAAACTGGCTGTGGTTTTAAGGACTCCTGGGAAAGTCTAGTCCTTGCTGGCCCCAGGACACCATCCCTGCTGGCCCTGGGTAGCCCCATCTGCTGGACTCCAAGGCCTGCACTCAGGAAACACAGACCTCGGGGAGCACCAGCTGGCTGCCTCTGCTCTCAGAGCCTGTCCCTAGCTGGGGCTGAGCCCATGCCTTGGGCCATTCCACTGGCCTTGCAGTTCTGATCTCACCTGACTTCACAGAACCCACCTCCGGCCTGCTGGTCTCCAGCAGTGCTGATTTTTGAACCAAAGTGCTGAAGATTGGAGCATATCTAGTCCACAGATGACAGTTAAAACCACAAGAGTTGATGAAATTGTCCAGGGGCAGTATATCCAGTGAGAAGAGGGTAGAGCACAGAGCCTTGGAGACCACAGACACTCGGGGGATGAGGAAAAAGAGAATTATTTGAAGAACACTGTCTTGGCTTCCTGTGGCTGCTGTAACAAGTTACCACAATTTAGTGACTTAAAACAGCACACACTTATTATCTGAGTTCTGGAGCTCAGAAGTCTACAATAGGTCTGCATGGCTGCATTCCTTCTGGGGGCTCCAGGGAGCATCCATTTTCTCAGGCTTTCCAGCTTCCAGAAGCCACCTACATCCTTTGGCTTGTGCCCCCTTCTCCATCTTCAAAGCCAGCAGCAGGGCATCTTCAGATCTCTTTGTCTCTGTCCCTCCACTTCCATCATCACGTCCCCTTCTGTCCAACTCTGATCCTCCTGTGCCCCTCTTATAACGACCCTTGAGATTACATCAGGCACACCTGGATTATCCAGGATAATCTCCCCCAGCTCAAGATTCTTAAATTGATCACATCTGCGAAGTCCTTTTTGTCATATAAGGTGGCATTCACAGGTTCCAGGGATTAGGACATAGGCAAAGGTGGGGTGGGGGCATCATTCAGCCTACCACAGAAACTAAGCAGGGCAAGTCCAGTGGGAAGAGTTGCAGTGACAGGCCTGAAGAAGCCCAGGGAGTGTGAAGAAGGGTGAGATCCCCAGGGAGGAATGGGCACGATCCAAGGGAGAAATGGGCGCGATCTCCAGGGAGAAATGGGCGCGATCCCAGGGAGAAATAGGCACGATCTCCAGGGAGGAATGGGCGCGATCCCAGGGAGGAATGGGCGCGATCTCCAGGGAGAAATGGGCGCAATCTCCAGGGAGAAATGGGCGCGATCCCAGGGAGAAAGGGGCGCGATCCCCAGGGAGAAATGGGCGCGATCCCAGGGAGAAATGGGCGCGATCCCAGGGAGATATGGGCGCGATCTCCAGGAAGAAATGGGCGCGATCCCAGGGAGAAAT
>NW_012111919.1:7293276-7325229 GCF_000951035.1 Colobus angolensis palliatus | reverse complement strand
TGGGCGCGATCCCAGGGAGAAATGGGCGCGATCTCCAGGGAGAAATGGGCGCGATCCCCAGGGAGAAATGGGCGCGATCTCCAGGGAGAAATGGGTGCAACCCCAGGGAGAAGTGCCACCAAAAGATAAAAACATGAGGGGCAAGGTGGGTGGGGAGTGGGTTATTTTCATGGTTTCCACAGATTCTAACTGCAAAGATAAAAGTGTAATTTTACAGTGGAGAGGGGTGGCTCCCACACCCTAGACCGGGATCACACTGGGCATCTGCAAAGGTGGGACACAGACATTTGTGCCTCCTGCTGTGATACCCGGTATAGCAACCCCAAACCCCCATGAAGTATTATAGCCAAAAGTAGTTACCTGCATCCAATCAAACCTTCAGATCTAATTCCAGTTTGCAGGAAATACAAGAGACAGGAGAGTCAGATAAGTGACACCACAGCAAAGAACCGGACAAATCCAGAATGGGGAGCATTCTACAAAGCAACTGACCTGCCCTCCAAAACGTCAATGTCACGAATAAAAGAGGGGCAGAGAGAGGTTGGGAAGCTGCTAAGAGAGGTAAGGGACGTAGAAAACAAAGAAATCGTCTTTACTAAGTTCTGATTTGAAAAAGGATAGCAATGTAGACAACAGGGGACAATTAGGGAAATCTGGATTTGGACGACATATTAAAATAAGACCAGGGAATGATGATTGATTTTGTCAGGCAAGCTAATGGCATTTTGTAGTTATGCAGGAGAATGTAATTTTTTTTGTTTTTCTCTTGTTTATTAATTTAATTTATTACTACGCTGCAAGAGACTTGAACTTGTGTTTAGATTGAGGGAAGGAATCAAAGCAAGGCAAAGAGTGGAGATGGGGAGGGGGCAGAAAGAATGGATCCAAGGAGGCTCCGGAGGGGCTGGGAACCCTTTGGAGAGGAAGAAGATGGGCATAGGAAGTGGAAGAAGCGCCCTGGAACAGCCCCCATTTCCTGAGTGGGAGAATAAGGCAAAGGCATCTTGAGACTGGAGAAGCTGATTTGGGAGGGGAGTTTAGGGGGAAATGGAAGGTTTGTAAGGACCACTTGGAGGACGTGAGAAGAGGCTGCTTGAAAGCCCAGTAAACTCCTAATGCACATATGTGTAGAGGCCCCAACCCACAGGCTGTGTGGTTTTCTGAGGTGGGGGCATTAGGGTAGGGGGAACAGGGTGCTGCACAGCCTGAGTCACAAGGAGGGACGTCTCCAGGATCCCCATAACCCTGGCCTGCTGCAGGGGAGCCGCCCTCCCCCTCACCTGCTGGGTGACTCGCTTTGCACCAGCCTCTGAGTGGGCTTGGTTTGAGGTTGTGGCACAGTAAAAGCATAAATGCCTGTGTGCCATTGACTCTGGGTTACTCAGAGTCCAACATTTTAAAAATTGAGGTAAAATTCACATATCATAAAATTAGCCATTTTAAAGCACCCAATTCAGCGGCATTTAAGTCATTCACAATGTTTTGCAACCAAAACATTTTCCTCACCCCAAAAGGAAATCCTATATCCACTCAGCAGTCCCTCTCCATTCCTCTCTCCCCCTTCACCTGGCAAACACACATCTACTTCCTGTCTCTACGGATTTACCTAATTGTTTATCTCATATAAGTGGGATGATAAATATGTGACCTTTTGGTTGTATCTACCTTTCAGCTCTTGTGAATAGTGTTGCTATGAACAATTGTGTACAACTATTTGTTTGAGAACCTGTTGTTAATTATTTTGGGTATATATCCGGCGGAATTGCTGGGCCATATAATTCCATATGTTTAACTTTTTGAGGAAGCACCAAACTATTTTCCATAGGTGTTGCACCATTTTACATTTCCACCAGCAATGCATAAGGGTTCCGGTTTCCACACATCCTCACCAACATTTGCCATCTTTTGTGTGTGGGACTGTGTTTTTAATCGCCATCTTAGTGGGTGTGAAGTGGTGTCTTGTTGCGGTTTTGACTTGTATTTCCTTAATGATTAGTGATGTTAAGCATCTTTTCATGTGCTTCTTGCCATTTGTATATCTTTTTTGGGAAAATGTCTATGAAAGTTCTTTGTCCGTTTTTAATTTTGTTGTTGTTGTTGTTGTTGTTGTTAAGTCTTAATAATTATTTGTATATTCTGGTTATTGAACCCTTATTAAATATATGATTGGTAAATATTTTCTCCCATTCCGTGGGTTATCTTTTTACTGTCTTGATTGTGTCCTTTGGTGCATATAAGTTTTACTTTCTTTTTTTTGAGACAAAGTCTCACTTTGTCATCCAGGCTGGAGTGCAGTGGAGTGATCTTGGCTCACTGCAACCTTTGCCTCCTGGGTTCAAGCAATTCTCCCACCTCAGCCTCCCAAGTAGCTGGGATTATAGGCATGCACCACCACACCTCAGCTGAATTTTGTATTTTTAGTAGAGATGGGGTTTCATAATGTTGGCCAGGCTGGTCTGGAACTCTTGACTTCAAGTGATCCACCCACCTCGGCCTCCCAAAGAGTTGGGATTATAAGTGTAAGCCACTGTGTCCAAAGTTTTAAATTTTGATGAAGTCCAATTTATCTGTTGTTTCTATAGTTGCTTTTGCTTTTGATATCATATCTAAGAATCCACTGCCAAGTCCAAGACCTAAAGACTTATGCCTATAGTTTCTTCTAAGAGTCTTATAGTTTTGGCTCTTACATTTAAGGCTTTGATCTATTTTGAGTTAATTTTTGTGTGTGGTGTGAGATAGAAGTGAAAGTATAAACTTTCAATCTATGAATCTTCATAATATTTTACCGTTCGTATACACTAGGCTAATATATTAGATTGTTTATGTAGAGGATCTCGGCATCATCAGATTTAATATTTTTAGTTTACCATTAGTAAGTACCCTTAAAAAGTCAGGACATGTGGTGATTGACACTGTCCCCAAGACATGCATCTGCACCCATCATGCAATGAGGCAAGTGTGCAGAAGTGAATCCCCAGTGAGTAAGGAGCTTAGCAGGCCCTGCCTCCCCACCTTCTCCTGGCTTTTCCAGTCCCTCATCATGATCCAAAGCCCAGGTATTCTCATTAAGGGCTGGAAAGCATCATTTAAATTTTCGCTGGGCACGGTGGCTCACATCTGTAACCCCAGCACTTTGGGAGGCAGAGGCAGGTGGATCACTTGAGGTCAGGAGTTTGAGAAGAGCCTGGCCAACATGGTGAAACTCCGTCTCTACTAAAAATACAAAAATTAGCCGAACATGGTGGCAGGCACCTGTAATCCCAGCTACTCAGGAGGCTGAGGCAGGAGAATCGCTTGAACCCAGGAGGCGGAGGTTGTAGAGAGCCAAGATCACACCACTGCACTCCAGACTGTACAACAGAGGGAGACCCTGTCTCAAAAAAAAAAAAAAGCATCACTTACATTTTTTAAATTGTACTTTACTGCATGTAATGTACAGGAGTGGTATTAGCAAATTTGGATTTTGTGACAAGTCTCTGGACTACTTCATCCTTGGGGTGATCAAGCACAAGCTGTATGAATACCTACCTGGGATGAGGGAAGCAAGGGAGGGACACAGAGAGGGAGAGAAGAAAGAATAAAAGAAGGAAAGGAGGGAAGGAATCCTACACAGGCTTAAGACTAGAATGGGTCAGTGGTTCCCAGACCTAAATGGCATCACATGGGAAGCAAAATATACAGACTCCCAGGTCTCCTCTCCAGAGATGCAGGTCTGGTTGAGCCCTGGGAATCGGTAGGTTTCTAAAGCTGATTGGTCCGAGTTGGGGACCTTGAAGGGCATATGGTTTCTGAAGAGACACTCTACAGAGGGGAGATTTGTGCTATGCCAATTCAGGGAGCAAAACCAGGTCTGAGGGAAAAGCTACAGGGAGGAAGAGTGGGCTCAGGTTAAGCCTTTTTCTTGGCTTCTCACCCACAAGGCCAGGGGCTGCCTTGTGATAGACTAAGTCTGGCCATGGGGGGCATCTGCACAGAGGCTGGGTGCCACACTTTGGAATCTAGGGCCCAGTGAGGGGCTTTTGACCTTGCCACCCCTCAGATTCTAGGGAGAATATTAATAGATGCACAGGGGCCAAAAGAATCACTGTCTAAAGCCAGCGCTCTAGCTGTGTGAGCACAGACAAACCATCTCACTTCTCGGGATCCCATCTCTACACTGAGAAATCCAACAAAATGAGGGGTTAGATGAGCTTGATTCGTTTTGCTTTCTTTTCCTTTTCTCCTTCCTTCTCTCCTTCCCTTTCTTTTGATTTCCTGGCAGCAAAACCTTTTGTCCAAATAAAATGCTGCAAACTTCCATACAAACAATGAAAAGGTCTGGGCGTGGTGGCTCACACCTGTAATCTCAGCACTTTGGGAGGCCAAGGCAGGTGGATCACTTGAGGTCAGGAGTTTGAGACCAGCCTGGCCAACACAGCGAAACCCCGTCTCTACCAAAAATACAAACATTAACTGGAGCCAGACGCTGTAGCTCACGCCTGTAATCCCAGCACTTTGGGAGGCCGAGGCGGGCGGATCACTTGACATCAGGAGTTTGAGACCAGCCTGGCCAACATGGTGAAACCCTATCTCTACTAAAAATTAGTTGGGCATGGTAGCCGGTGCCTGTAGCTCCAGCTACTTGGGAGGCTTTGGCAGGAGAGTCACTTGAATCCAGGAGGCAGAGGTTGCAGTGAGCCGAGATCATGCCACTGCATTCCAGCCTGGGCAACAGAGCGAGACTCCATCTCAGAAAAGAAAAAGAAAATCAGCTGGGCATGTGGCCAGCTAATCCTAGCTACTGGAGAGGCTGAAGTAGGAGAATCACTTGAACCTCGGAGGTAGAGGTTGCAGTGAGCCGAGGTCACGCCAGTGCACTCCAGCCTGGGTGACAGAGCGAGGCTCTGCCTCAATAAAACAAAACACAAACAAACAAAAAATCCCTCAGAGGTGGCTACTGGATGAAGTAGCAGTAAAGGGCTTAGAGACTCTATTCCTCCTCCCTCAGTCCCCCTTTCCCCCCACAAAGCCCTGAATCCCTGTGAAGACCTGTTTGGAACTCCTGGGCTAGACTCTAAGATAATGTCACACACTAGCATGCTGGCAGGTCTAAAATGATGAGGAGCAAAAGGACACTCTTCTCAGGAAGGTTCAAGAAGGTCTGGGCTCAGAGAGCCGGAAAGAGCATCAGACAGGGACAGCAAGAGAAAAGGCTGCCTTCCAAGCTGCACTCTGGAGCTACTGCAAATATTTGACTTAACTCACTGACAATAGCTTGTCCTTATATCATCATCATTGTCTGCAGTACAGCAATCATTAGTCAACTTGCTCTGGCTGATGTGATGATTCACTGCGATGGGGAATTTGCAGGACACTGAATTTTCCAGGCCGTAGCTGACAAAACACCTACCCTGGGCTAGGATTTCCTGTGGGGGAAGCTAGAGCTGGCGGCCACCTGCTTCCAGTGGCCCCCACAGATGCATGGTGGCTGGTTCATTTTCCATTCAGATGTTCTCTGGAGTTATCTTAAACAGGACAACCAAAACAGTATCTGAAGCTGTTGCCAGGGCAACTTGACAAAGGACTTTCCCCTCAGCTATAATATGTGTAATGTGTCAAAGGCAGCTGGCTCCCAGGGAGAGGAAAGAGAAGGGAATCTGTAGAGGTTGCTACTCTTGGTCCTTGGAAGGAAAGTTGGAAGACTCTCTTCTGGTTAAATCAACTTATGTAGAACAGGAAAGCAGCTCTGACCCATGCCATAATAATTCAAGTTGGGGGCAGAGTGCGGTGGCTCACTCCTGTAATCCCAGCACTTTGGGAGGCTGAGGTGGGTGAATCACTTGAGCCCAGGAGTTTGAGACCAGCCTGGACAACATGGCAAAACCCTGTCTATTGTAAAAACACAAGTATTAGCCAGGTGTGGTGGTGCATGCCTGTAATCCCAGCTACTCAGGAGGCTGAAGCAAAAGAATCACTTGAACCCAGGAGGCGGAGGTTGTAGTGAGCCAAGATCGTGCCACTGCACTCCAGCCTGGGTGACAGAAAGAGGCTCAGTCTTTTTTTTTTTTTTTTTTTTTTTTTTTTGTGAGACGGAGTCTTGCTCTGTCGCCCAGGCTGGAGTGCAGTGGCTGGATTTCAGCTTACTGCAAGCTCTGCCTCCCGGGTTTACGCCATTCTCCTGCCTCAGCCTCCCAAGTAGCTAGGACTACAGGCGCCCACCACCTTGCCTGGCTAAAGAGGCTCCGTCTAAAAAAATAAAATAAAATAAAAAAATATAAATTCAGGTTGGGAGGCTAAGGGGCAAACCTTAAACTTTTGTGATATCTGCAGATAGATAAAGGCTTCACTTAAGATCTGTAAAATAGTCATATCTAAGCTGCATGAAGACCTGGAGCTTAAAGTATGTCCTGAAGGGGAAGGAATGGGAAAGATGGCAAGATATTAAAGACAACCAGGGTGTGGGAGTATGTTTAAATGCACACATGAAGCAGAGAGTTTCTGACATATCTGATAGCTCTTCTCTAACAAAATCATACTCTCCCATGACCACAGCCACTTCCACTGAGACCAGCGTTAGCTTGGAGGACTAACAGAGACCAAGCTGAACCTGCTCATGGTACTGATGAAAAGACTGAGGCCTATGAAAGGTAACCTGCTCGACGCTTCACAGCGAGGAAAGCGCAAAACTAAGCCAGAAGCCCTGTGTCCTGCTTCCCCGTGGTCTTTCCACTGATCTGGTACCTTTGTCCTGGGGACATCACTTTGCTCTATCTTTGAAAGAGGCATAACCTGGATAGCTTTCAAGACATGCCCCCATAGAGTGCTGAGTGGTGAGGGCCGTGGGCTCTTCCTGCCCTCCAAAGAAAGCCTCTGTTTCCATCGATTTTTATATCTATTTGGGGTCCCACTTAAAATTATTCGAGGGGAAAAAATTCTATTAGTAAAAAGTTTGGAGATCATCAATCTAGCGCTAAACACATTAGATGGTGTTAATGGTTGCACAACTTTGTGAATACACTAAAACCACGTTTTTGTTGTTGTTTGTTTGTTTTTTGAGATGGAGTCTCTGTTGCCCAGGTTAGAGGGCAGTGGCGCGATCCCAACTCACTGCAGTCTCTGCTTCCTGGGTTCAAGTGATTTTCCTGCCTCAGCTTCCCAAGTAGCTGGGATCGAATTACAGGTGTGCACCATGACACCCAGCTAATTTTTTTTTCTTTTTCTTTTTTTTTTTTTTGTATTTTTAGTAGAGATGGGGGTTTTGCCATGTTGGCCAGGCTGGTCTCAAACTCCTTACCTCAAGTGATCCACCTGCCTTGGCCTCCCAAAGTGCTGGTATTACAGGTGTGAGCCACTGTGCCCGGCCACCACAGGGTTTAAAATAGGATGCTTGAAAGTGGTGAATTTTATTTTTAAAAATTATTTTATTATATATCTATATAAATTATATACTTTAAATTAAAAAATGAAAGGGCCCTTTGTTCACACAAAGGGAGACCCTAAAACAAGCAGTGTGTCACACTTAGGGTTGGGAACCAAATAGAAACAGAACATGACAGTGATGACCCCAAGGTCTCCCTCTCCCCTGCCAATCCCCAGGATGCGGCTGGGAGACCTGGAGCCCCCTGGGCCGCTCCTTACCGAGTTGGTGCCGAGGATCTGCAGGTTGGGCTTCTCCGACTCCAGCAGCTTGGCCACCATCTTGAGGAAGCTCTCCACGAAGAGGTTGATGCTCTGGCAGTGGCAGGCCATGAGCAGCTGGTCCAAAGCCTCCATGGCAATGCACACGTACCTGGGAAGGGCAGCACACGCCGTCACCGGCTGTGGCCCTGCCACCCCATGGCCCGACCGGGGCATGAAAGGTGTCAGTGCAGTGACCTGGGCAATGCAGCATCCGGGTTATGAGGCTCCCCCACAGGCTGCCAACGTCTGGATAGCCTTTCCAACAAGTGTTTGCTCCAGCCCAGAACTGAGTCAGAATGAATCAGGGCTGGAAGGAAGCCTAGGGACCAACTCATCCAGCCCCTCATTTTACAGATTAAGAACAGGAGGATGGATGAGATAGAGCATTTCATGAGTCAACACAAAGAGCAAGATTGATGCTCACAATAGCAAACTCTAAGTCTAAACTCTGTGAGGTCGGGGAATTATCCAATCCAAGTCAAGAAGTGTTTATTGAGTGCCCACTGTAGAAAGGCTCTGTCCTAGACAGTGCAGGGGGTGTAAAGATGAAGAAGGCAGTCCTTCAACTTAACGAGCTGAGATAAATACACAGATATTCCTTTAAAGGGAAAATAAATCCTACAAGAAAATCATGCATGATGTCCCATGAGGTTTCCAAGGATGGAGAGAGATGGCTTGAGTGGGGAGGAAGTCAAGATCTTTATGAAGAATCTAAGACAGGCCTGAGGACCAGCTTTATGGAATGGAAAATTTGCAGGTGTTGTGTTTGGAAGCCTCAGAAATTCCATGATAAAGTACTATGCAAGCAATATGGTTAGCAGCATTACTATGTTTGGATGATACTCCCTACCTAGGGAATAAGACAGACAAAATGGACACAGAATAAATTTTTTTCTCAAGAGGAATGTTCCCTATGTGAACTAAGTCTTTTTTTTTTGAGACGGAGTCTCGCTCTGTTGCCGGGGCTGGAGTGCAGTGGCCCGATCTCAGCTCACTGCAAGTTCCGCCTCCTGGGTTTACGCCATTCTCCTGCCTCACCCTCCCGAGTAGCTGGGACTACAGGCGCCCGCCACCTCGCCCGGCTAGATTTTTGTATTTTCTTTTAGTAGAGACGGGGTTTCACCGTGTTAGCCAGGATGGTCTCGATCTCCTGACCTCGTGATCCGCCCGTCTCGGCCTCCCAAAGTGCTGGGATTACAGGCTTGAGCCACCGCGCCCGGCCGTGAACTAAGTCTTTAAACTACTTAAACAATTCCTCTGAAGTCTAAAGACTGAGTGAACAACTTCAGAAATCAGGAATACACAACATCCAATGGCAAAGAGCCAAGTCCTCTCACTAGATGACTGACAACTAGTATGGTTTGGCTCCACGTTCCCACCCGAATCTCGCCTTGAATTGTAATAATCCCCACGTGTTGAGGGGGGCACCAAGTGGAGAGAATTGAATCATGGGGGCAGTTTTCCCCATACTGTTCTTGTGATAGTGAGTGTGTTCTCATGAGATCTGATGGTTTTATAAGGGGCTTCCTCTTTGCTTGGCTCTCATTCTCTCCCCTGCCGCCATGTGAAGAGGTGACTTCTGCCATGATTGTAAGTTTCCTGAGGCCTCCCCAGCCCTGCAGAACTGTATGTGTCAATTAAACCTCTTTATAAATTACCCAGTCTTGGGTATTTCTTCATAGCAGCCTGAGAATGGACTAATGTAACGAAATAAAATGTCAACCTAAAGCCTAATATCCTCTATTCTCTATTCACAATTCTACTCTCAGAAGAAGCAAAAAAGAGGGACATGCCATCTCCTACCTCCAGCTCCTCAACCCCTGAAAATAACAATCTCATTTGTTATTCTTGCTGTTCTCTCCTCTGTGCTAAATATACTCAAGTTCTCCCAAACTAGCCTTCACAGGACAACCCCCAATTATCTTAGTTGTCTTCTTCAATGCTTCTCATAAATCTCAAGAAAAATGCCAAGAATCAAATTCCTAATGAGAAGGAGAAGGGCACCTCTAAGCTCAAACTCCATATTTGTTCCAAGAGTGTGACATAACTAGTAATGTCTACATCATAAAACATACATCCTTCACTTAGAAAGCTTTTGCATTCTAAAGAAAGAGAGGTTTTGTTTTTTGTTTTTGTTTTTGTTTTTGTTTTGTTTTGTTTTGTTCTGAACTTCTAACAAGGAAGCTGCTGCAAATCTTTCAGAAATTATTCTGGTTAAAACCTTTACAGTTTTGGAGTTAAATTTCCCAGGCAGAATGCTAGATGTCTCCCCTAAAATATGTCCCCTTGCCTTTCCCTAGAAATTCAGAATTTTAGCTGTGCAGGTGGCTGTTCACTTGGGACTCCATTTCCCAGTCTCTCTTGCTGTGAGGTGAGACCACATGACTAAAACACTGCCATTAAAATGAGGGGAAGTGGCCAGGGCATGGTGGCTCACACCTGGAATCCCAACACTTTGGGAAGCTGAGGTGGGTAGATTGCTTGAGCCAGGGGTTCAAGAGAGCCTGGGCAACATGGCGAGACCCCTTCTTTATGATAAATACAAAAATTAGCCAGGCGTGGTGGTGGATGCCTGTAATCCCAGCTACTCAAAGGCTGAATTGGGAGAATCACTTGAGCCTGAGAGGTCGAGGCTGCAGTGAGCCATGATTGAGCCACTGCACTCCAGCCTGGGCGACAGGGTGAGATCCTGTCTCAAAAATAAACAAACAAATAAATTAATTAATTAAGAGAAAGTGATGTGAACAATATCAGCATCTGTTGATTGTAAGACACGATTGCCCTCTATGTCCTCTCTCTTTCCTTCTTCCTACCAGCTGGGAAGTGGAAACAACTGGAGACCCAGAGAGGAAAGCCATGTGTTGAAGATCTCTGAATGACCTCATGGAGCACAGCCCACTGGCCCACTCCAGACTGATGTGAGAGAAAGGAAAAGCACTTCCATATTGCTGGAGCCACTGTCTTTTGAGTTTCTTTATACTCTAAATAGCACAGGCACCTAATAATCAGGTTTGGGAGTGCTTTAGAAACCTGATGGCACAAATAAAGGTGAATTCTGAGCAATCCAAAGCAAACCAAGTGACTGGCCTCATTGGAAAGGGAAGCAAGAGCTAGAAATGTTTCCTATCCTGCTATATGGGAGATCATTGCAAGGCTTCATGAACTCAGAGTTTGGGCTCATGTGCCCATTACAGGATGGTGATCCTTCTACTTGTAATGTCAAATCATGTGGAATAGAAAAGTACCTCCTGATACAAAGAAAATACAGGGGAGGTAAAGTAAGCAGAAAACTGTAAAGCCTACTTGTGGTGCCCAGGAATCAGGTTGATGTTCCCTAAGTCAAAATGAAGTAGCAAAAGGCCTCTCTTGCAAGATCGTAGCAAAGCTGCCACCACAGGACTTTAAAATGTTAAAGGTACCTGAAACTCTAAAGTCAGGTTCACATGCTGTAAATGTAATAAAGGATGAATTAAAAGATTCGTTCTTCTTTATGTCTTGACCCAAATCATATCCATCATTGAATGTTAGGCACATATTTAAAAACAAAAAATTTCTTTTTTTTTGAGACGGAGTTTTGCTCTTGTTGCTTAGGCTGCAGTGCAATGGCGCAATCTCGGCTCACTGAAACCTCTGCCTCCCGGGTTCAAGCGATTCTCCTGCCTTAGCCTCCTAGGTAGCTGGGATTACAGGTGCCCACCACCAGGCCTGGCTAATTTTTTGTATTTTTTGTAGAGATGGGGTTTCACCATGTTGGCCAGGCTGGTCTTGAACTCCTGACCTCAGATGATCCTCCTGCCTCGGCCTCCCAAAGTGCTGGGATTACAGGTGTGAACCACTACACCTGGCCTATTTAAAAATTCTTGATTAGCTAGTCTTTGTCTTTTTTTTTTAACAAAGTTTGGGTGAACAAAAAGCATAGGGAGGATGACAATAGGACAATTTCAGGAGCTCTTTCAAGGCTACAACACAAGGCTCCACAATACCTCCTGGGACAGCTACCCAGTTTCAGATATTGCAGTCAGACTGCCTCATACTTAAGCTAGCTTTGCAAATCCAAACATAAAAAAAAAAATAAATTAACAGCAGTCATGACTTCTAAAATTTTTAAAAAGACATCAGCTACTTCTTACATACCCTTGAGCTAACTTCTACACCAAGCAACCAGAAAATAAAACAGCCTTTAAATGCTGAAATGTTCTTTTCCACTTTTACAAAATGTTTATTTCTTTTATCTAGAATAGCTGAGTCAACTATTATTAAATGATTCTTTAATGATTAAATTAAAGTATTATTGAATAGTCATCTGGGTCCACTCACAAATGGATCAAGGCATGCTCTATCCACAGAGTGTTTTTCAAATACAAAGGCAGCCTCGGCTCTTTGAGCTCCTCTGGTGAGCGGGAGCCATGCCTACCATTCCTCCTTGCTCCTGGGACAGCCATTCCTGGCTCTGCAGCCTCGCCCTTCAGAGGCCATCACAATCACCATCCAGGAAACCTGCTGTGCCTTGCAGACCCAGTCCCAGTATGTTTCAGGTCCACTGTGTAGAGACTGAATTCTGCAGGGTTGGGGAAGCAGACTGGGCTGGAGCCCTTCCAAAGGAGACAGGCTTTCCCTGCAGAGAGACCTGGACACCTTCAGGCAGCCAAGCATGGTGGGTAAGAAATGAGGGCAGTCAGCTTGGGATTCTCTTTCCTTACGAATCATCCTGGCATCCTTCTGTATGAAGGGATCTGCGGCATTTCACCATTATTACGGTGTTTAAATGATGTAAAGGAAGGGGTGGGGTTGGGCAAGAGAAGAAACTCAAGGCCTCGTGAACCTCAGAGCTTAGATTACTGCTTTTCCTCTTCCTGCAAAAAATTCCAGAAATTCCTGATATGGAAAAACCATCTGCTATGAAAAAAGATAAAAAAATAAATTGGCTACTTACCAAGAGTGGAAAGTGGAAAATTTCCATTTTGGTAGAAGGCGAAAATTATGGTAGAAGTGAAACTGAAAAGTAAAGAAGTACAAGGCCCAGTTCTCTGAACACATGCTCCTTTGTTTCTCATCTCTGATCCAATAGTAAGGATGGAATGTTTATAATTATGAACTTGAGCTTTTCAAAGCATCTTAGATAATTCGAAGTCAATGGGACCTTGGAAGCCCCAAGTCCAACGCTCTCCATGTTTGTGCTATTTTATTGTAACCTTCTTGAGTGTGTCTAATCTGTTACACACTCAAAAGGAACAGAACCTGGGATCCCCAGGTCAGAAGGTTACTACCAGCAGAGATCTGATCTGGGGTGGGTGTCCTTTAAGGGGTCCAAAGTCATAACAGGTCTGAGAATCTGAACTGGCCTAAGAAAGGAGGAGTGGGGAGTAAAGTCTGGGAACCAGGGATAGTTGGAGAGGAAAGGCAGATCCAGGGTCAGGGATTAGGGTCAGCAGGCAGGATGAGGGAGGCAGCTTTAGTAGGGCCAGGCATTGCGCAAGAATTGCTCAAGAGCAGTGGCCTGGACAAAGAACCTCTTGTTCCAGGAGGTTTGAGTGCATTTAGTCAGCCCACTCCTAGACAGAACCTTCTGGGTTTTAGGAGTCCAGAAGTAGGGAGAGAGGGCTGACCTCAGCTAAGGAAAGGAGGGATGACCCTCCTCATCTAGTAAGGGTCTGCGGTATCCCTATCTCAAGGTCAGCCATCCTCCAACCAAGTTCAGGGTCCCTCTGGTGAATGTGTATCTCTTAGGAGTGCCTCTGGGTCAGCTCCAGGGCCAGGGTCCTCAGATTAGAGAAGCCCAACCCTCTGGCGTGGCCATCTCCATCCACCAGGGCTTGGTCCTGGCTGGGTGACAGCTCCAGGCACTGGGGATCCTGACGGTGTCTTATATGGCATTCTGTATCCGTCAATGCTCAGGGGTCACTGTTGACTGAGAGAGTCTTACCCAGCACTGCTGTTCCTTCCCCTGCCCTCCCTTAGTTTCTAGGGGACGTGCTCACATTGGAGTTGAACTGGAAGGGAAATGTAAAGAGAAGGGAAAATAGAAGGACTGCTCAGTTTTCGCTGCTCTGCACATCACTGCCCATCATACTGCAAGCCCATGAACAATGCCTTGAAATTCACATCTCATCTTTTCTCTGCTCACATTTGGCTGCCCACCACCATCCCTATGCTAAACACCTATGAGCCAGAGTCCACACACAACTGAAATGGGGTGACAATGTGGGGAGGCAGTGGGGCAGATGAGGGTGGTTCTGCCCCTGGGTCCAGCATCCAAGGTTCATGTCCATATGGTCAAACGCCAAATACAGACACCTGCATCACGGCAGGAAGACACAGCCTCTCACCCTGTCTGCATGAGCATATTTTACTCTTCCAAAGCTGCCATCAGTGATGAGGAAGATAATGATGATGTATGTGGCATTGGGTACAAAAAGACGGGGAGGGCAAGGAGAGACAGAATAAGAGATCAAATCTAACAGATTTTTCTTCTCCAAATGTTTATGAACAAAGCCCTCAGTGAGGCCTTCAGGGTTTAAATACTTAGAGGCCACAATGGCTATTTTTAACAGAATGGTACTAAATTTGAATTGCAGTTGTAAGGGCAGCAGAATGATTCTAAGTGGCTCTGCTGGCTCTAGGACATTTTTTACTGAGAGAACCATCACTGAAGAGAGAGCTGGTGAAATTAGTATTAAGTGTTTAATGTTAGAGCTAGCATATTAGTTTTAGGTTCAACCTAGGATAAAGTCATTTTTACTTGCTTGAGTATAATTTACAATACTTCAAGGCCCTTAATATAATCAGCATGCATGGTAGATTTGCTCTTATTCAGGATGTAACCTCATTTTATTATATAAAATGATTACAGAAACATATTGATTTGGATCCTGCTTTTTACACCAAGGGTGGCTTGATTTAAGATTCGCTGGTGAGGCCTGTGCTTTCTAGACTTCTCCACCCCATCAGCACTGTGCACATTTCACTGTAGTTCAAGACTGGCTCTGTCTTCTTCTGCCAGGAGGAAGGGGCCTTGGATGGCAGTGGGGCTGATGGGCAGCTGCAGGGGGAGGCCCATCAAAGAGATCAAAGTGAGGGAGAGCACCAGAAAGACCCACAGAGCCAGCCGGGTGGTCAGCCAGTCCATATGGAGTGGGTCTACAGCAGGTGTGGCGGGGGTGGTGGGCTTGGCTGGGTTACAGGCAGGTTGTGGAAGATCCCAGAAGTCAAGCTGAGGATGCTGGATTTTTTTCTCAAAGAGCTAGGAAAATACAGTTTGGGGTCTGTGTGTTGAAGATCATACATAGCAGTATTAACCCGGAAGGACAAGAGCAGGATGGGGAGCAGGGAGACTATGTCCAAGGCTACTTACATCATCTGAACGAAAAGAGAAGAGCCTAGACCAGGAGAAAGGCTAGAGTCAATGAAAGTAGAGGATGGCTATAAAAGACTCCATGGAGGCCGGGTGTGGTGGCTCACATCTGTAATCCCAGCACTTTGGGAGGCTGAAGCAGGTGGATCACGAGGTCAGGAGTTCGAGACCAGCCTAACCAACATGGTGAAACACCGTCTTTACTAAAAACACAAAAATTAGCCAGGCACGGTGGCACGCACCTGTACTCCCAGCTATTCAGGAGGCTGAGGCAGGAGAATCGCTTGAACCCAGGAGGCAGAGGTTGCAGTGAGCCAAGATCACGCCAATGCACTCCAGCCTGGGCGACAGAGTGAGACTCCATCTCAAAAAAAAAAAAAGACTCAGTGGAGAATGGAACCAACAGGACTGAGAACCGCGGCCTGAATCCTGAATCCACCCAACCCTCAGCCCCCATGAGCAACGCCACCAGGAATATCTGAGCGTTCTCCTGACATTCAGTCTCTGAATTGTGGCATGATGTCTGGGCAGCAAACACAACGTGCCCTGCAATTCATGTTTCTTATTGTAGAAGTAACACATCCACATAAAGAATATTTAGGAAAAACACAGAAAAAATAGATACAAAACAAAACAAAACAAAACAAAAATCCCCAGCCACACTGTTCATAAAATGAATACTCCTAACATATTGGTACGTTCTTTGTTGTTGTTGCTGTTGTTGAGATAGGGGCTTGCTCTGTCACCCAGGCTGGAGTGCAGTGGTGTGATCTCAGCTCACTGCAAACTCTGCCTCCTGGGTTCAAGCGATTACCCCATCTTAGCCTCCTGAGTAGCTGGGACTATAGGTACATGCCCCCACACCCAGCTAATTTTTGTATTTTTGATAGAGATGAGGTTTCACCATATTGACCAGGCTGGTCTTGAATTCCTGACCTCAAGTGATCCACCCGCCTCAGCCCCTCAAAGTGCTGGGACTACAGGCATGAGCCACTGCACCTGGCCAGTATGTTCCTTTTTACTATATTTTCTAGCCATTTAGATTTATTGTTGTTGATTTTTTAACTTGATTGCAGATACTGTCTACATAATTATGGATTCTGGTTTTCATTTACTTAAAGCATTTTCCAAATCATATGGAAAGCATCTTTATAAACGCCAATTTTATTGACTAGATAACATTTTATCAAATGACATACACCATGATTCACTGACCTATTCTCCTCCAGCTGGACATTTCATTTCCACTTTTTCATTTTTATAAATAACAAGATAACGAACATCTCTGTTTGTGAAGGTAGACTGTATTTAAGATTGATTCCTTGGGGCCTGGCACAGTAGTTCATGCCTGTAATCCCAACACTTTGGGAGGCCGAGGCGGGAGGATTGCTTGAGCCTGGGAGTTCCAGACCAGCCTGGGCAACATGGTAAAACCCGATTTCTACAAAAAATACAAAAATGAGCCGGGCATGGTAGCATTCGCCTGTGGTCCCAGCTATGTGGGAGGCTGAGGTGGGAGGATGGCTTGAGCCCAGGAGGCTGAGGTTGCAGTGAGCCAAGATCATGCCACTGCACTCCAGTCTGGGTGACACAGCAAGACCTTGTCTCAAAAAAAAAAAAAAAGGATTCTTTGGGATCAACAAATAGAAATGGAATTACTGAGTCAAAGGGCATAAGTGTTTTTAAAGCTCTTGACACATTATTTCAAAATTACTTTCTAGAGAGTTTCAACCAATTTGTACTCTTTCTAGAAAAGAATGAAAATGCCTCCCATTTTGCCATCTATTGGTTAATACTGGAAATTATATTTCCTTTGTGATGAATTTAATAAGTTAGTATCTTAACATTTCATTATGTACCTTCGATCACAAGGCTGTTGGGTGTCATCCCACGTGTGTGGCAAGTTCTCTCTCCTCTCCTGTAAGTCGCTTGTCTGTGGCCCTTGCCTCAAATCTCTTAGTATCTCAGTTTCTCCACTCCACCCACTATTTGGTATGAGCTACTAATATATAAGTTTGAATCCTTTTGTCTTAATTTTCAAATATACTTTTTTGTTGTTTGTCCCTTAAACTTTGAGTGTTTCTTTTTTCTTTTCTTTCTTTTTTACTTTTTGAGACAGAGTCTCTATCTGTTGCCCAGGCTACAGTGCAGTGGCGCACACACAGCTCACGGCAGCCTTGACCTCCTGGCTCAAGCCATCCTCCTACCTCAGCTTTCCGAGTAGCTGGGACTACAGGTGCATACCACCACGCCCAGCTCATTTTTGTTTATTTTTTGTAAAGATGGGCAGTATGTTGCCCAGGCTGGTTTTGAATTCCTGGGCTCAGTGATCCCCCCCTTCAGCCTCCCAAAGTGCTGGGATTATAGGCGTGACCGTGCCTGGTCTGAGTGCTTCTTTATTGACATCAAAATATTTAAATTCTTCAACAGTTAAGTCTATTGATCAGTCACTTGCTTTAAGAATTCTTCACTCTTTAAACATAGAAAGCCCTTCTCTTTCAGAAGGTTGAAAAATATTTCACCTAAGTGTATTTTTAATGGACAAATTGCCCTTAACTCTGTCTTCTTATTAGAATGTAGATGACTCCTCCTTAGTTTTCAAGACAGTAAGTGGGATAAGGCAGGATAGGTTGGATGAGGATGGCAGTGCACTCATAGCCTCAATTTTTATTAAGGCCCCAGACGGTATGAGGGCTTCTGTATGGAAACACAAGAGAGAATGGATGCTGGAAGAGGTGCTGTAGGAAGCCAACACCTTCTTCTTCCCAAACCTCGGCAGCAGCATCACCTGCCTTTGGAAGATCACAGGGGATATACTCCTTAGCCCCAGTTCCCAGTTTTCTTGGTCTGTTTGATAATCTATTTCTTTTTTTTTTTTTTTCTTTTTTGAGACAAAGTCTTACTCTGAGAGTCACCCAGGTTGGAATGCAGTGGCACAATCATGGTTCCCTGCAGCCTCGACCTTCTGGGCTCAAGTGATCCTCCTGCCTCAGCCTCCCAAGTAGCTGGCACTGCAGGTGTGCACCACCACACCTGGCTAATTTTTAAATTTTTTGTAGAGATGGAATCTTGCTATGTTGCCCAGGCTAGTCTTGAACTTAGTGATCCTCCCACCTTGACCTCCCGAAGTGCTGGGATTACAGGTGTGAGCCACTCTGCCTGGCCATCATTTTCTTAAAAGGACCCTATGTTTAGCCTAACGATATAGTTCCTGACATTCTCCCTCCCTCCCTTCCAAACTACTTACCCATATCGATGGCGACCCACATCACGGATGAGCCTCTCAGAGAGGTAGGCGCCAATACGATCAAGCTTTTCTGGAGCTGAGAGAGCATAGAAGGTCAGCTTCTCCATGTTGGTCTTCACCAGTCCATCCTGCAGGAGAAAACAACTTGTGCTCACTGTGGCCACACTACGGCTAGACGAGTTCAAGTCTAGAGAAAAATAATCATTCGACTGAATCAGCATTTACAGAGTGCCCTTTATGGATGTGCCGGGCCACATGTGGGTTTCAGTGACAGACAGATGATTAAAACATAGTTTTAGTTATAAGCTCACACCTATAATCCCAGCACTTTGGGAGGCTGAGGTGGGCAGATCACGAGTTTGAGACCAGCCTGGCCAACATGGTGAAACCCTGTCTTTACTAAAAATATGAAAATTAGCCAGGCATGGTGGCGAGTGCCCATAATCTCAGCTACTCAGGAGGCTGAGGCAGGAGAATTGCGTGAACCCGGGGAGTGGAGGTTACAGTGAGCCGAGATCGCGCCATTGCATTCTAGCCTGGGCGACAGAGCGAGACTTCATCTCAGAGGGGGAAAAAAAAAAAAGAATAGCAAGTGATACAAATGTATAATGTATATATGTGTGTGCATGTGTATGGATATATATACATGAATGCATACATGTATGTGCATATGGGTGTGTATATATATACACACCGTGTGTGTGTGTCTAAGAATAGATGATACAGCATCATTAAAAGCCATCAAAGCCGGGCGCGGTGGCTCACACCTGTAATCCCAGCACTTTGGGAGCCTAAGGCAGGCGGATCACAAGGTCACAAGATCAAGACCATCCTGGCCAACCTGGTGAAATCCCATCTCTAATTAAAGTACAAAAAATTAGCTGGGCATGGTGGCACGTGCCTGTAATCCCAGCTACTTAGGAGGCTGAGGCAGGAGAATCTCTTAAACCAGGGAGTCAGAGATTGCAGTGAACCAAGATCACGCTACTGCACTCCAGCCTGGCGACAGAGCGAGACTCCTTCTCCTCAAAAAACAAACAAACAAACAAACAAAAAAACACCCCAAATTAAAACATGTTGGAGAGCCAGCACCGAGGCACACACAGGACGAAGGCAGCTCTGCAGCTCTTAGGGAGCTCTACAGAGGATGCTCCCATCAAGACAGGCCATTGGTTCCCAGAGAGCAAGTCAAGTACATCAGATCCCAATGTTTCCCAGACCACAACCCACAAAGCAGCCTGACGGGTGGAGAGGTGGCTTGGAGGCCAGGCCCTGTGTGTGTATGCCCCTAGACACCTGGCAGACACAGAGGGTGGCAGCCAGGGGGAAAGACCTGGGCTCCTGTGCCCAACCCAAGACAGGGGAGCCCTCACACTGAGCAGCAGGGAGCTACGATCACTCAGAGTTAGCAGCTCGGGGCAATCACGCAGAGACACGCAGGAGAGAGATGTCTCGGTTGGACAGCGATGGCCCAAGCATACCGAGACGCACTTTCAGCTGCCTTCTGCGGATCCAAATGCCCTCATCCTTCATGTCCCTAGCAGCCTCTCACCACTGCCCAGGTGGTGTGGCCCAGGTTCCAGTTTCTCTGGGAAGGCTCAGTGCCCGGGGACCCTGACCAGGCCTGCCTTCCCCCCCGGCAGGAGGCCTGGCTTCCAAGCTGCCCCCGTCAGAGGCCCTGCCTGGACCGTGAGAGCCACGACGCCTGCCAGAGATGTGACCCACCTCGGGATCCTCAGGGAAGATGTTGTCAACCAGCCTTTTGTACCTGGGGCGTAGGGCACTGCAGCAGCCACACACACCTGGAATGAGAACGGGAAAAACTGTGAGCAAAGCCTCCTGGTCAGGTCCAGAAAAGCTGGGAGCCAGGGCCGAGGCTGCCTGTGAAGAAACAAACCAAGGCTGGAAACAGGCCCCTTCCTTGGAGGGCTCGGGACCTTGTCCTCTCAGAGTTGGCATCTCTCATTGTCCCCCGTCCCCACATTCTAAGACATCTGCCATGTGCCATTCTGGCATCTTCATGTCTTTTGCTTGGGGGTTGGGCACAGTGTCATATGCAAGGCCAGGCCACAGGGAGCATTTTAAGGGGTGAGGCTTCGTGGGTGGGAACTTACATAAAGGTCAGGTGCTGTGCCCACCTACTGTGCTGTTACACACACACACACACAGACACACACACAGACACACGTTTCCGGGACAGGAATATGAAAGTGCCTTCTGCAGCTCAGGAATCTAACAGAGCACCCTGGGAAGATGGATTCAGGTTTGGGGGGCAGGTGTTCTTTCCTATCTGCCCCCTCGTTTGCTCCTGACTTTCTTTATTCCCTGCTCTTCAGTCTCCCTCTATTGTCCTATCTCCTGGAGCCATTTCCATTATAGAAAGTTATGTGCAACTATGATAAACTGACATCATCATCAATGATTCACATTTGACGATGCATCTTTAACGCAGTGTGACGGTGGAATTTGAAAACTGCAGCCTTTTAGAGTTGGGCAGGGCCTTGAGGGCCATCCAGTTTGTGGTTCTCAAATGCCAGACCCCAGTGAGGTTTGCACCAATCTGTAGCAAAATGAAAAATCTGACAACCCTGTGGTATATTTGTGTAAAGCTAAATTTACTCCATTGAGAAGACTGAAGTGACCTCCTCCTTCATGTTTTGGTGCTGTGAAGTGATGGTGTTAGGAAACCAGTGATAAAAACAAACCCGCAAAATTAGAAGTTGGCAACTCTAGGTCTCACCATAAAAAGTTTCAATTAGTAAAGGAATAATAGCCATTGCACTTCTTCAGTCAACCTCCAAATCCACCCAGCTCCACCCCTCACTGAGGGGGTGGGCGTGGAGGAGGAGAGAGGAGGACATCAGGGAGGGGCCCAGGGGGCCTGGGAAAGTCCACCTCCTCCCTCCTCTGCAGTAAGCGCCCCTTCATTCTGCCAATTACAGATGAATTCTATCTGTACAAGCGCACCACTTGAAATGCAAATATGCCCTGGGAAGATTAAGCCTACAGATCATTCAGAAAAGAATGTGTTCCTTCATTGGGAATTACTTTAATCACAAAAGAGGTTTACACAGGGCAGAGAAAAGAGTTCTTTGGGAGTTTTGATTGGCGGGGGGTGGGTGGGTGCCACTCAGGAGGAAAGAGCAGCAGTTTCGGCTCTGGGGTGATTTGGGTTTGGGGATGGGCACGTCCTTGGAGTAGCCATGGGGCACCAAGAGGATGGCAAGAGCCCAGGGGCAGAAAGCGTATTTGTGATCTCCTCCACCACCCTCAGCCTCCACCCACCCCAGCATGGAAGGGACCAGGCAGACTAGTGGGCGGGCTGCATGCCCAGGCTCTCCAGGCTTAGCCTCCTTGCCCGACCTCATTCCTGGCATCTCCTCACCTCTCCCTGCCCCTGCCTGAGAAAAGTGTTAGGGTTCTGGGTGGTTGGCATCCAGGGTTATTTCTTGTGATGGGACAGCTCCCCGGGGCCCAGTCCCCCTTCTTGGGCCTAGAAGCCCAGGGTTTAAACCTGCAGCTGCCCAGTCTTCTGCCTGGCGCAGTTGCCAGGATGCGTCTTTCCAAGGTGCCCAGGTAGCACATGCTCCACGCTCTCCCAGCAGCCTCCCTTGTCACAGTCCCTAAACCAGGAACACGGGCCCTTTGCATTTTCAGGGCGTGAGGAAATAGGAACATGGGGAAGTTAGGACTAAAAAAATTGTAGTGTCAGTTCCTCCCTTGAAACTTTCTGAAGGGCCTGTGAGCCAAGGCCTGCGCTGGACAGAGGCCAAGCTCACAGCTGCTAGAACTCAGGCTTGTCAAGGAGAAAGCTCAATACCATCCTGGGTACTCACGATAGAAACTTCCACATAGCGCCCCAAGGGGACTGTGGGGTTGTCAGTACAGCTAGTCCAGCTGGAGAGGGTTCCCTGAGGCATCAGGCCGGGACAGTCCTGGTCTGGGGACACCGACTCTGTTCTTCTCAAATGAAAACCAGATAGGCTGCTGCCTCCTGCTCTCTTGTATTCCAGAAGGGGAGCTCCTCAGGCCACCCCTTGCTACATCCTTCCTCTCTGGTCCACAGGCCCTCCAGGGAAGGCACCTTCTCCAGCACAGAGGCCTCCAGGAGCTGCCACCACGCAGGGTCCATGGTGGGAACCAGTCCCAGGCAGGGCCCCAGGGCCTTTCTGGACCAGTAGAGAGGAGGTAAGAAGGCCTAAAGAACAAGAGGGGAAGGTGAGGTCTTCCCGGCTTACTCCCCAACACCTCCCTCTTGTCTTTCCTTTCTTCCTAACCTCATCAGACCCTCTGAGGGGCTAGGGAGGCAGTGTGGCCAACAGCATGGGCTCTCAGGTCAAATCCTGGCACTGCCACTTCCTAAACTGTGACTTGGAGCAAGTAACAACATTCTCTGTGCAGGGTGTCCTATCTCTATAACAGGGCTAGGGCTATCCCACAGGGCTGGTAGGAGTCCAGAGCCAGTCCAGGGCTACAAAGCACCTACAGCAGGGCCAGGACTGTCAGGCCTCAGGAAGGTTCTGGAAGCTGCCCACCCCTTTCTGCTTTCCCCCAGGCCCAGTGCTATTGAGCCCTTCCATCCATGCCAGCTGGTCCATGCAGGCCTGGTACATCTTAGCAGGGCTATCCCATTGACCACTTCCTTGGCCACAGTGACTAAGGCCCGTCCAAAGGCGTAAGAAGTGAGAATCACAGTACACACTTTCAGAATACTGTGGGTCTGAAACACGTGCCACTTCCCCAAGGCAGCTCTATGCACTTGCAAGTAATGATACCTTGACCTCAACCTGCATTCCTGTCTGGTCACCTTCCCAAAGCCAGAACCTCAGCACCAACTCTACAAACCCCAATGCAAAGGTGACACAAACATGAGGTCACACAGCAGAATGGAGTCACAAACAAGAGGCATGCTGGAGAGAATCCATGGGACTTGCCATTGGAAGGCCACTAGTGGAGTGGCTGCTGTATGATAGGGGAAGAGGAGGTGAAACTTAAGGGACTGACGAGTGCACGAGGAAGCTACAGCAATCAAGACAGCGTGCTTCTAGTGAAAGAACTGACAGGTGGATCAGCTGGACATCCACGTGCAAAAAAATGAATGTAGACACAGCCCTTACACCCTGCACAGAAGCTTACTCAAAATTGATCATTCACCTGAATGTCAAACACAAAGCTATCAAACTTCTTGAAGATAACATAGGAAAAAGCTTAGATGACCTTTGCTTTCTCCGATGACTTCTTAGATAAAAAACCAAGGGCACAATCCATGACAGAAAGAACTGATAAAATGGAATTCATGAAGATTAAAAATTCCTGCTCTTTGGCTGGGTGTGGTGGCTCAAGCTTGTAATTCCAGCACTTTGGGAGGCAGATGTAGGTGGATCACTTGAGGTCAGGAGTTCAAGACCAGCCTGGCCAACACGGTGAAACCCCGTCTCTACTAAAAATACAAAAACTAGCTGGCCGTGGTGGCGGGCGCCTGTAGTCCCAGCTACTCGGGAGGCTGAGGCAGGAGAATCACTTGAACCCGGGAGACGGAGGTTGCAGTGAGCTGAGATCATGCCACTGCACTCCAGCCTGGGCAACAGAGCGAGACTCCATCTCAAAAAAAAAAAAAAAAAAAAATTCCTGTTCTTCAAAAGGTGCTATCAAGAGAATAAAAAGTCATAGACTGGGAGAAAGTATTTGTAGAAGACAGCTAATAAAGAATGTGTGTGTGTGTGTGTGTGTGTGTGTGGTCTTCAAAACATAAGGAACTCTGGACGTGGTTTGGCTGTGTCTCTACCCAAATCTCATCTTGTAGTTCCCATAATCCCCATGTGTTATGAGAGGGACCTGGGGCGAGGTAATTTAATCATGGGGACAGTTACCCTCATGCTATTCTTGTGATAGTGAATGAGTTCTCGCGAGATCTGGTGGTTTTATGAGGGGCTTTTCCCTGCTTCACTCTGTACTTCTCGCTGCTGCCATGTGAAGAAGGACATGTTTGCTTCCCCTTCTGCCATAATTGTAAGTTTCCTGAGGCCTCCCCAGACATGCTGAACTGTGAGTCAATTAAAGCTCTTTCCTTTATAAATTACCCAGTCTCAGGTATGTCTTCCTTAACAGCATGAGAATGGACTAATACAAACACTTAAAACTAAACAATAAGAAAACAACCCAATTAAAAATGGGGCCAGGCAGGGTGGCTCATGCCTGTAATCTCAGCACTTTGGGAGGCTGAGGTAGGCGGATCACTTGAGGTCAGGAGTTCGAGACCAGCCTGGAAAACCCTGTCTCTACTAAAGATACAAAAATTAGCCGGGTGTGGTGGTGTATGCTTGTAATCCCAGCTACTCGGGCAGCTGAGGTAGCAGAATCACTTGAACCCAGGAGGCAGAGGTTGCAGTGAGCCAAGATCACGTCACTGCACTCCAGCCTGGGAGACAGAGCAAGACTCTGTCTCAATCAATCAATCAATCAATCAATGGCCTGAAATCTTAATAGACATCGCACCAAAGGTGATATGCAGATGGCAAATAAGCCTATGAAAAGATGCTCCATATCATATATCATCCAGGAAATGTAAATTAAAACAATGAGATAACACTCCACACCTATTAGAACGGCCCAGATCCAGAACACTGACAACAGTGCATGCTGGCAGGGATGTGGAGCAGCAGGAACCCTCATTCATTGCTGGTGGGAATGCAAACTGGTACAGCCACTTTGGAAGACAGTTTGGCAGCTTCCTACAAAATTAAATAAACTCTTTCCATACGATCCAGCAATCACACCCCTTGGTATTTACCCAAAGGAAATGAAAACTATGTCTACACAAAAACCTGCACATGGATATTTACCGCAGCTTTATTTAGAATTGCCAAAATTTGGAAGCAACCAAGATGTCCTGCAGTGGGTGAATAAACTGTGGTACATCCAGACAATGGAATATTATCCAGCACTAAAAAGAAATGAGCTATCAAGCCATGAAAAGACATGGAGGAAACTTAAATGTATATTACTAAGGGAAAGAAGCCAATCTGAAAAAGCTACATACTGTATGCTCTAAAAAAATAGAGTCTTCAAAAAAAAAAGAAAGAGTACATGGGGTAGGAGAGCAGATGCTCTGGAGAGCAGAGCCACAGTCCCCAAACTGTGTTCCATGAAACACTAGCTGTGTGATGCTAACAAGCATTTCCCAGAAAAAGGCTCCAAGGACAAATAAATATACGAAGCCAGGCATACTAAATCCCCCTATACCAGATTCATAGCACAAATAAATATATTCTGAAAAGTCGACAGCCACCAGCACCCTCCTTTTGGCCAAGTGTGGTGACTCATGCCTGTAATCCCAGCACTTTGGGAGGCTGAGGCAGGCGAATCACTTGAGGTCACAAGTTCTAGACCAGCCTGGCCAACATGGTGAAATGCTGTTTCTACTAAAAATATAATAATTAGTCAGGTGTGGTGGCACAGGCCTGTAGTCCCAGCTACTCGGAAGGCTGAAGCAGGAGAATCGCTTGAGCCGGGGAGGTGGAGGATGGAGTGAGCTGAGATTGTGCTACTGCACTCCAGCCTGGGCAACAGAAGGAGATTCCGTCTCAATCAATCAATCAGTAAATAAATAAATGAAATCATTGTGATGAATATTTTAATTATGCTTTTTTCAAGACATTTATTACCTACTTTAAAAACAGGTGGGAAATAGTAAGGAATATAATACTATAAATGTATCACATTGGGAACAGCCCTAATTTTAGAGTTTAAAGCATACTGGTGTTTAAGTCCTGCTTCTGTCATTCGACCTTTGAGTTCCAGGCCCAATTCCATCATTCGACCTTAAGTTTCCTTAACAGATTTTCCCTAAGTTACAGTTTTATGATGGAAATCCCAGATCATTTGCCATAGAATCTAAAAAGAGAGAAATTATCTTGAGCTCTGAGAGTTGGGGAAGGCTTCCCAGAAGAGAGATACAAGAGATGGGGTAGGGTTCATGGCAGTGAGAAAGACAGTGGGTGCCTTATTCCCTGTGAGTCAGGCACAGCTCTAACATACTTCACAAGCACCAACTTTTGTAATCCTTACAACAACCTGTGAAAGGAAAATAAATCTTGGGGCCCCCAAATCACTAAGCTGAAGGGAAAAGTCAAGCTGTGAACCGCTTAGGGCCAACCTGCCTCCCATTCGATTCTAAGTCACCCCTCTGCTCACTGAGATAAATGTATATCTGATGGCCTCATTTGAAGAGGCTAATCAGAAACTCAAAAAAATGCAACCATTTATCTTTTATCTACCTATGGCCTGGAAGCCCCTTCTCCACTTTGAGTTGTCCTGCCTTCGCCTCAAGTTGTCCCACCTTTCTGAACTGAACCAATGTACATCTTACATATATTGATTGATGTCTCATGTCTCCCTAAAATGGATAAAACCAAGTTGTGCCCCGACCACCTTGGGCACATGTCGTCAGGACCTCCTGAGGCTGTGTCACGGGCGCGTCCTCAGCCTGGCAAAATAAACTTTCTAAATTCACTGAGACTGGCCGGGCACGGTGGCTCACGCCTGTAATCCCAACACTTTGGGAGGTCAAGACAGGTGGACCACTTGAGGTCAGAAGTTCGAGATCAGCCTGGCCAACATGGTGAAACTCCTTCTCTACTAAAAATACAAAAAAAGTAGAATGGCATGGCAGCGTGCTCCTGTAATCCCAGCTATTCAGGAGGCAGAGGCACAAGAATCGCTTGAATCTGGGAGGCAGAGGTTGCAGTGAGCCGAAATCACGCCACTGCACTCCAGCCTGGATGACAAAGTGAGACTCCTTCTCAAAAAAATAAATAAATAAAAAGTAAAAATACATAAATAAATTAATTAACTGAGACCTGTCTCAGATTTTCTGGGTTCACAAACCCAGGGCATAGGTACTATTTGTTTTTTTTTAGACGGAGTCTTGCTCTGTTGCCCAGGCTGGAGTGCAGTGGCACAGTCTCTGCTCACTGCAAGTTCTGCCTCCCGGACTCATGCTATTCTCCTGCCTCAGCCTCCAGAGTAGCTGAGACTACAGGCACCCGCCATCACGCTCAGCTAATTTTTTGTATTTTTAGTAGAGACGAGGTTTCACCGTGTTAGCCAGGATGGTCTCGATCTCCTGATCTCATGATCCACCCGCCTCGGCCTCCCAAAGTGCTGGGATTACAGGCGTGAGCCACCGCGCCCAGCCTCAGCATAGGTACTATTTTTATCACCATTTTATAGATGAGAAAACTGAGGCATTAAGCGGTTAAGTTACCTGCCTAGAGCCACACAGCTAATAAATGACAGACTAGAATCTGAACCCCAAAAATCTACCTTCAGAGTCCATGTTCTGAAATATAAAACCAGGGAAGCGATGCATTACCATTGTCACAGAGCTAGGGAAACTGAGGCCTACGTGGAAAGAGAACCACTAGGCCAGTGCATCTCAGGCTGTAGAGTGCACGAGTCTCTTGGGGATCTGGTTAAAATGCAAGCTCCGATTAGACTCTGGGGTGAGGCCTGAGACTCTGCATTTCTTTGAGGTTCCCAGGGGATGCTGATGTCCCTGGCCCTAGGACCACTCTTTGAGTCTGCAAACCACCAGAGCATGGTAGTTAAGAATCTGGGCTTGGAGGTCAGACAGGATTACGATGAAATCCTAGCTCTTCTCATTTCTTACTGCCTGGCCCTGTGCAATAGTCCACACTTCCTGGATAGGTAATCGAAGCTGATGGCAGGAGATTCCCAGTTCTCCTCTCCAAGAGGAGAGCTGGGGGAGCTTTGGTCAGGAGCGCCCAGCCTCTGGGTCCCAAAGCAGCTTAGTGGGTGCTGGGAACCCACAAGCACCCCTAGAAAGCTTCCAACCCAACAATGGTGAATTCTAAGTAGCCACAAAACCCAGCTAGGAAAGAAACAAATAATAGACATTAAAAAGAAACTAGAAACAGTTCATTGTAACTAGACACTAAGTAATATGTTTTTATAAATTTCTTCAACTCACTCTGATGGTATTTATTCTTAATGTATTCATACATAGAAACTGTGGAGTTTAACTCACAACTATATGCCTATAAAAGAATCATTTAATTCTGAGACATTTTATTGCTAAGGCAGAAGCACTTTCCAACGGGTCGTCTTTCACTCTCTGGAGATCGTGTCTGGCAGATCCAACCACAGTAGCTGAAGGTAAATTTACGAAGGATCCTCTTCTGTCACTAGGAGCTGTCTTACCTGATATTTTCATACCTATTTTAAGGAAGAGAGGGAAACGTGATATGGCCAATTCCCTGGTATGTAGCTGCACTGTCACTGAAAAGGCAAATCGGTAGGAATAAACCAAATGTTCAATGACATAATTTTGGCAGCTTCCTCCTTTAAAACCATAAGAATGGTGAGACCTCCCTCAGTGGCTCATTTTGCCCCAAACCCCCTGTCCGGAATGTTCTTTCCCATGTCCTCTGGCCTCCCACTCTCATGTCCCTAAGGTCTCTGCCCAAATGTCACCGAGCTGGAAAGAGCTTCCCTGACCAGCATTCCACCTTAATTTTCTGTCCTGATTTATTCCTTTTCATAGTGCTTTTTACCAACGGACACAGTTCATCGTGTCTACACTCCATCTCCCCACTAGAAGGTAAGCTCCTCAAGTATAGGACCTTTGTCCATTTGTCCCCACTGTGTCCCAGGGCTGGAATAGGGTCCAACCCACTGGTGGTGGTGGCAGGGGGTGCTCATACAGGTTTGTCCAATGAAGGGATGACGGTGTGATTGAGCAGAAAAGCAATGATGAATTTCAAGGTCAGTAATTTCAAAGTCAGTAAGTCAAAGTCTATGAGGCACTTAGCAAAGGATCTCCGGGTGCTTGCAAGACAGTGCTCCCAGGGGAACTTTGGGGGAAAGTTCCTGTTATGGAACAGTTGGCTCCTGTTCCTGAACTTGGTGCCCAGCCCATCTTCTACGGCTGCCAACACCTGTAGCTCCTGAGGCCCGGCTCACTGGGACCAGTCTCTCTCCAGGCAGACATGCCGGGCATCAGGGAGCCTGGGTCAGAGTTCCTCCTGTCCGCCCAAGGCCTCTAGCCTGCTTTGTCCTCACTCCCCCAACCCCCTAGCTGGCTCCTGGCTTGGCCTGTGGCCGCAATCCTGGCTGCTCATCAGAATGACCCCTGTGCTGTGAAGAGGACCCAGAGGTGTTTAAAATACTCCAACACAATTCCGGCACACAGCCAGGGTAAGGTGCCACCAGCTCCTTGTCTGTCCAACATGTGAGAGCAGATCCTACAGCTGCTGGCAGCCTTGCCACAGAGGACGCAGGACCCTCACCTGGGCCACCAGCAGCATCTGGGTCCCCGTGATCCCTAGGCGTTGCAGCCCTGTTTCTTCTTTGGCCTGCTTGCTGGATCCTGTTTGCCTGACTGAGCTGTCCCCTTGATCACAGCCACCCCCTACTCAGGGCAATTGGTGGTTTGAAACAAAGTCTCAAACGCTACATCATACTTTTCAAAATCTAGGTCCCTTCCCCCAAACTCCCTACTAGTAACCCAGCATCACCTGCCAGGCCCACTGAGATACATTATTTCCTTTGATTTATTTCCTCTCCTTCATTGCCACTCCAGTCTCTCTCATGCAGATTTTAAAATCTAAAAAAAATTCCAGGGGCCTGTATGGCTGCGGGAGGCACCGAGGGGATGGGTCTGACTCAGAAATGGCAGCCTCCATGTTCTACAGCCGGCTGTTGGCTGTAGCCACCCTTCGGAGCCACCTGCCCTGGATGGCCCTGTGGGCCACTGCTCAAGCTCTAGGAGGTTCTGGATTGTTGAATAACCATGGACTCCAAGTACAGCAGCAACAGCACAGGAATCTCTCACTACATGAATACATGAGTGTGGAATTATTGCAAGAAGCTGGCATCTCTGTTCCCAAAGGATATGTGTGGCAAAGTCACCAGATGAAGCTTATGCAATTGCCAAAAAAGTAGGTACAGAAGAAAGAAAGAACATGTGCAGGATAAACTGTAACTATGAGTATTGCTGGCAAGTTCTCTGGGACTCACAAGTAGTAAGAAGCAGGTTCAAAAGATGTTGAGATGAAGGCGCAGGTTTTAGCGGATGGTAGAGGAAAAGGAACATTTGAAAGTGGCCTCAAAGGAGGAGTGAAGACAGTTTTCTCTCCAGAAGAAGCAAAAGATGTTTCCTCACAAATGATTGGGAAAAAGTTGTTTACCAAGCAAATGGGAGAAAAGGGCGGAATATGCAATCAAGGATTGGAACGAAAATACCCCAGGGGAGAAGACTACTTTGCAATAGTGACGGAAAGGTCATTTCAAGGTCCTGTATTAACAGGAAGTTCACATGGTGATGTCAACATTGTAGATGTTGCTGCTGAGACTCCTGATGCAACTAAAGAACCTGTTGATATTGTAGAAGGCATCAAAAAGGAACAAGCTCTCCGGCTTGAACAGAAGATGGGATTTCCACCTAATATTGTGGATTCTGCAGCAGAAAACACGGTCAAGCTTTACAGCCTTTTTCTGAAATATCATGCAACCATGATAAGAAATAAATCCAACGGTGGAAGATTCAGATGGAGCTGTGCTGTGATGGATGCAAACATCAATTTTGACTCTAATTCAGCCTATCACCAAAAGAAAATCTTTGATTTATAGTACTGAACCCAGGAAGATGAAAGTGACAAAGATGCTGCTAAGGCAGATCTCAACTACACTGACCTCAGTGGAAATCTAGACTGTCTAGCAAATGGTGCTGGTTTGGCCATGGCCACAATGGATATAATAAAACTTCAGGGGCCGGGCATGATGGCTCATGTCTGTAATCCCAGCACTTTGGGAGGCCAAAGTGGGCACATCACCTGAGGTCAGGAGGTCGAGAACAGCCTGGCCAACATGGTGAAACCTGTCTCTACTAAAAATACAAAAATTAGTCAGGTGTGATGGCGGGCACCTGTAATCCCAGCTACTCAGGAGGCTGAGGCAGCAGAATCGCTTGAACCCGGGAGGTGGAGGTTGCAGTGAGCTGAGATGGTGCCACTGCACTCCAGCCTGGGCAACAAGAGCAAAACTCCGTCTCAAAAAAAAAAAAAAAAAAAAAGGTTTGGGAGGGACTGCAGCCAACTTCCTTGATGTTGGTGGTGGTGCTACAGTCCATCCAGTAACAGAAGCATTTAAGCATATCACTTCAGATAAAAAGGTACTGGCTATTCTGGGCAACACTTTTGGAGGAATCATGCACTGTGGTGTTTTTGCACAGGGTATAGTCACGGCAGTAAAAGATGTGGAAATTAAAATATCTGTTGTGGGGGTTACAAGGTACATGAGTTGACGATGCTAAGGCACTGAGAGTGGACAGTGGGCTTAAAATTCTTGCTTGTGACGACTTGGAGGAAGCTGCTAGAATGGTCAGAAGGCTCTCTGAAACTGTGACCTTAGCCAAGCAAGCCCACGTGGATGTGAAATTTCAGCCAATGTGATCTAAAAACCCAGAGGATGGCTGAAGGTGTTAAATGTGCTATAATCATTAAGAATACTATGTTCTGTGTTATTGTTCTTTTTAGTATGTGGAGATTGTAATTGCCATGTAGGTATACAAACTTTTAAAAGCATTTGGTTTGGATTTAATTCTACTATTTAGAGAACAGACTGTTTGTACAAAGAACCTAGAATGCAGGTATCTAATTTCTTTTGTTGCAGCCAG
>NW_012111919.1:7285816-7292976 GCF_000951035.1 Colobus angolensis palliatus | reverse complement strand
CTGACCTCGTGATCCGCCCGTCTCGGCCTCCCAAAGTGCTGGGATTACAGGCTTGAGCCACCGCGCCCAGCCTAGCCAGTCTTATTTGCTTCTTCTACAAAATGTAACTTGCAATATGTCTGTTATTATTGTTGGATACAAAGTTCTTCATTGATAAGGGTCCTACAAATAAAATAAATTTTAAAAAATTCTAGGATTTACCACCAGCTCTGCACTAAGCACTAGGACAAGCACTTTACAAATATTTTATATAAGACTTGTAACAACCCCATAAAGTAGATACTATTATTCTCATTTTACACATAAAGAGGCAGGATCAGAGAGGTTAAGTGCCTTGCCCAAGGTCACACAGCATGTTCTTCTCTGCCATGAAACTTCCCTAATTCTTCCATCACTTTCAAAAAAACATATCTCTAACAATTTCCAAGTTCATTTTGTGCTCTCCTTTGCCACAGCCACCTTGCTGGAAGCCTCCTTAACACCTGCCACTCAGTCCCGGGCACCTGGCCAGTCTCATCGCTTCAATTCATTCTTTATGTAGCTCTAAGGCAAATATTTAATTTAGTTTGCTTCATGGTCAAGCAGGTAGCATGGCCTGTGCTGCATTAAATGTCAACCCTTCAACTTAGGATTTAACAAGGGATGCCCCAATAGAGGTGGGGACGGTTGCTTCGTCTTCAAGTCCTTCCTCCACTGTAGGGGGTCCTCTCACCCATGCTCTGCCTCCTGGAATACTCTGTGTCCAGCAGCCAGAATCCACAGTGAGAAGGTCTGGGAGGTTGGAAGAGAAGCAGATTGGGGGAGCCACACAGCCCCGTAGCTGTGAATGAGAGGATGTTTGGGTGACGGGGACTGGTCACAAGCTGGAGATATTGAAAGAGCAGGGGAGTCAGCGCCATGGACCTGACACCTGGCGGATCCTGACACCTGCTGAGCTCCCTGGAAGCCTTCCATGAAGAACACCCTCCGACCACAGGCACAGCGTGCTCTCTGCCAGCTCAACTTCTGTGCATCCTTTGCACTGCATCACCTTATATAATCTTCTCCCACTGCTTGTTCAGGCGAAGTTATTTCAGTGACTCATCTTTTCTTCTCCCAAGATAAACTGTAAATTCCTAGGTCTCATTTTCTTTTGACCTCAATACAGTATCCTGAGCCCAGCAGGACTGGAGGAAAGCTGGCGTGATGTGTGACTTCACCTGCCTTTGATCAGCATGAGACTCGGGGAAGTCACCTCCCCTCCTGGCCTTTCCTTTCCTTCTTATAAACATCAACTCCCTCATCCCCATTCACCAAGAAAAATGCCTTTTTGCTCAATATAGTTTGTATTTATTTTCTCAGCTTTATAATCTTCTTGTAAAGACAAGGGCTGGACTTGATCGTTCCTACCAAAGGAAATGGAATTCTTTTTAAACAATTTACAATGAAATCTGACCCAGGGCCAATGGCATGGACACCCCCTTCAAATGAATTGGAGGAAATGGAACAAAGCTCAGAGAGAGAGGTGCGTCTCATTTAAGTGCCTTCCACGAGGCACTTGTGTTCACTGACATTAATGGACTCCAGCAGTTCGCACGGCACTTGCTGGGTGGCGTGGGGAAGAGAAGGAAGTTTAAAATAGACAGGTTCTGCCATCGAGGAACTTACTCTCTAGCTGGGGACACAAAACCTGCACACATTTAAGGTCAAGGATATGTCACAATGAGACTAAGGAGTCCATAAAACTGAAGAAATCTCTGAGTTTAATGAATCTAGGAAGGCTTCCTGGAAGAGGTGACATGTGAGATATGAGGGGTGGAGACAGCTGGTAAGTACTGGTGAATCCATGAAACAAAAAATCAATAACCCTCCAATGGGGGCAATTTTAAGAAAAACAAAAAGGTTCCCTCTTTTCTTTTCCCTTTTTCCTTGCTTCTGAATTTCAAAGGAATAGATGCTCACGGGTATAAATTTATAAAACGGAGGAAAAAAGAAAATGAACATCACTTAGAATCACATAATTAAAAGATAACTATTAGAATTTCAGTGTATTTGTTCTAGTTTTTGTGTCCATGTTTATGTATATTTTTAAATATATATGCATAAAATAGGGATCCTACAGGATAGTGTTAAAACCTAATTTCTTCTTATATTGTGAGCACTTACTTTCTTACTGAAGATTTTTTGGCCAGGCATGGTGGCTCATGCCTGTAATTCCAACACTTTGGGAGGCCAAGGTAGGCGGATCAGGAGGTCAGGAGTTCACCACTTGCCTGGCCAACATGGCAAAACCCTGTCTCTACTAAAAATACACAAAAAAATTAGCCGGGCATGGTGGCGGGTGCCTATAATCCCAGCTACTCAGGAGGCTGAGGCAGGAGAATCGCTTGAACCCAGGAGGCAGAGGTTGCAATGAGCCGAGATCGTGCCATTGCACTCCAGCCTAGGCAACAAGAGCAAGACTCCGTCTCAAAAAAAAAAAAAAGAAAATATTTCAAAACAATTTTAATGGCTACTTATTATTTCATCTTTTGACTGGATCCTGATTTATTTAATCGTTCTCTGTTGTTTCCAGGTTTTCATTATTCTGAGTGACGCAGCAATTTGCCTTTGGTAATTAAAGCCAGGAATCATACAGGCAGAGCCTAGTTTTGTTTTATTGGTGATAAGGAAATCAAACAGCACCACGTGGCTGCAGGACTGGTGTGCAGCAGAGGGGCACATCTGCAGGTCCCGGGACCTATATCTCGTCTGGGAAAGATTCAGGATTGAAGAGATCAAGAGGAAATGCTGATGAAAATGAATTTGGGGAAGGAGGCAGGATTTGAGTTTCCAAACAGATCTTACTGGGAGTAGAATTAAACAGCAGCTGAATTCTCCCTGGGGAGACAGTGTGGGTGAGACTTGCCGGAAGTAACAGACAAATCAGTAGCTGTCAGTGGCCTGACCTTTTGGAGCTCTGGAGCTTCCGAGATGCTCACCCGTTTCCGGCCAATCTTGGTTAATCTGATTGCCACCTTAATTGAGGATGGGGATTTAAAAGGAGAGAAACGTGTCTGATTGGTTTAATGTCAGGGCTTCAATTCTTCACGAACTACAGGCTTCTTTGGGCTTCGATGTGCTCTTCAAGCAAAGAATAGATGAAAATAAACAGAATGTTTTTCCATTCTCTGTCTCTCGGGACCACTAACAGCAGGAAAATTTTATGCCAACCATTTTGGGGAAATAGAAAGCCTGGTTTCAAATCCAGTTCCAGCTTTGGCAAGCTGTACAATCTTGTGTGCCTTGGTCTACTTCTCTGCAAAATGGGAGGAAGGGAATCTACTTAACAGGGTTGTGGTGAAGACTAGATAAGTTAACACAGTGAAGTTCTTACAACTATTCCTGGCACACAGTAAGAACTCAGTAATTGTTAGCTTTCATCATCATCATCATCATCATCAGTATTACTATGATAATTATTATTAAAATCTTTTTCCCAACTTAGGAGAAAAAAGGCAGGGTAGAAAAAAATGGAATGTTGGAGCAACGATAGCCCTTAATGTCCTTTATCTTTATTTTATTCTTGGATGTGAAGTACCAATCACGATTAAGATATCTAAATCCAAGGCCAGGCATGGTGGCTCACACCTGTAATCTCAATACTTTGGGAGGTCAAGGTGGCAGGATCACTTGAGCCCAGGAGTTTGAGACCAGTCAGGGCAACAAAGTGAGACCTCATCTCTAAAAATAAAAATAAAATCAGCCAGGCATGGTGGCGCATGCCTGTAGTCCCAGCTACTTGGGAGGCTGAGGTGGGAGGATTGCTTGAGACTAGGAGGTCAAGGCTGCAGTGAGCCGTGAATACCACTGCACTGCAGACCACTACACTCTAGCCTGAGTGACAGAATGAGGCCCCGCCCAAGGACAAAGCTCCATGAGGAAACACAAGTGAAAGGGCGTCATGATGACCATGAGCAACAGCTAATGTGTTTCAAGCTTGTCTGTTCCAGGCATTATGCATTCTTTCATTTCAATCTTTATAAAAAGCCTATGAGGTTGACACAGTTATCCTTGTTTTACAGATGGCACTAAACCTAGGTTCTTATCTAATATGTTGACTTGTAAAATTAAAGAACTGAGGTCTCTGCCTGCAAATACCTTGTATTGTTGGTAGGTAAAAAATAGAATTGAAAATACATTCACCAGGAACATGGAACATATAATCAGGATCATACGAATTAACTGTTACACACACACAGAGCAGGGTTGCTGAGGAAACTAGAGATGGGATAGAAGGTGTCAAAGGAGACTAATTTTGAACATTATTTAAAAGAGAAGGATTCCATTGTTTGGTGAGAAAGAGGGTTTTCCATGTCAGAAATGGTGAAAAGAAAACAGACATTTCCTGACTGCCTATTATTTTAACTGCCTAACTTAAGCACCTTGTTAAAAAAAATAAAATCCCATGAGGTTAGTATTGTCAGTCTTCAGAAGAGAAAACCACGGCTCAGAGAGGTTGTCTAATTTGCCCACGATCACACAGGAAGTGAGGAACAGAGTCAGGAACACAGTCAGGGAGGCCCTCTGACTTCGGAGCTGTGGGAGATTTGAACTAAGAGTAAATATTCCAAGTGGGGATATGAAGAAAATGTGCTCAAGTAGGAAAGGACAATTTCCAGGACAGATTATTCTCGAAAAGTCACGTGTAACTGATGAAATCTGGGCTCTGTGGATGGTACCACCATCAAGTTCCTGGTGTGGATAGTGAACTATAGTTATGCAGATGTTCACACTGCAGGAGGCTGGGTGAAGGGTACACAGGACCTCTCTGCATTTTTTTTGCAACTGCCCATGAATCCATATTTCAAAATAAAAATTTTTTTAAAAGTTGGCAGATAGGCCAGGCATGGTGGCTCATGCCTCTAAAACAGCACTTTAGGAGGTAGAGACAGGAGGATCACTTGAGGTCAGGAGTTCGAGACCAGCCTGGCCAACATGGTAAAACCCCATCTCTACTAAAAATACAAAAATTAGCCTAATGTGGCACATGCACCTGTAGTCCCAGCTACTCAGGAGGCTGAGGCAGGAGAAGCACTTGAACCTGGGAGATGGAGGTTGCAGTGAGCCGAGATCGCGCCATGGTACTCCAGCCTGGGTGACACAGAAAGACTCTGTCTCAAAAAAAAAGTTGGCACATAGCGAAGGCAAAGATGCTTCTTTCTTTCTTTCCTTCTTTCTTTTTTTTTTTTTTTTTTTTTTTCAGATGGAGTCTCACTCTGTCACCCAGACTGGAGTGCAGTGGCACGAACTTGGCTCACTGCAACCTCTGCCTCCCGGGTTCAAGCGATTCTCCTGCCTCAGCTTCCTGAGTAGCTGGGATTACAGGCATACACCACCATGCCTGGCTAACTTTTGTATTTTAGTAGAGATGGGATTTCGCCATGTTGGTCAGGCTGGTCTCGAACTCCTGACCTCAAGTGATCCACCCTCCTCGGCCTCCCAAAGTGCTGGGTTTACAGGCGAGAGCCACTGTGCTCAACCAAAGATGCTTCCTTTGAGTAGAGGTAGTAACTGGCGGAGGATTCTGGCTCAGGAGCCTGATGAGCCATGGGAGCACAAGAGCATCCCAACATCATGCCAGAGCCTCTCCTGCCACCCCCTAGAGCGACCAACCAGCCCCACACCAGGTTGGTCACAAATGGAGGGAGAATAAGATTTGCTGACTCATATATTGAGTATCCATTATGGGTCCCCCCACTGTGCCAAGAGCTACCTGGCGATATGAGACACTGCCAAGACAGGACTGGTTTGGAGGCTCTTACAGTCTAGTTGGAGACAAAAAGCACAATCAAGACCGAGGCAGGTGGATTACTTGAGCTTAGGAGTCCGAGACCAGCCTGGGAAACATGGCCAAACTCCATCTCTACAAAAAGGACAAAAATTAGCCAGGCATGGTGGCATATACCTGTAGTCCAGCTATTTGGGAGGCTGAGGTGGGAGCATCACTTGAGCCTCGGAGGTGGAGGTTGCAGTGAGCTGAGACTGCACCACTGCACTCCAGACTGGGAAACAGAGCGAGACTCTGTCTAAAAATAAAGTATTAAATAGCTTAAATAATATACACAGTTTTGTGTTTTATAGCATAAGGAGAACATGCCTTGGAATTCAGCAAAACTGGGACCATGAGCTATGTGACCTCAGGCAGGTGTGCCACACCCTCTGTGGGTTTCCTTGTCTGTGGGAGGTGAGCAAAACACCGAATATGTGCTGGGATACACTGGGCTCCTACTGTAGTTGGCAGCTCCCTAGTCCTCTTCATTCTATTTCTTAAGTGTTTATCCTGGTGTTGAATTGTCATCATAATTATCATTTTGAATGTGTGCTTCAAATTCCAGTGAGAAGATCCACAATAATGTGTCAAATCTTTTCCATATTGTTTGATGTATATCTTGTTTACACTTTCATGCTATTTAAAACAATGCTGGAAAGAGTATGTAGACATTATAGCTGTTTCCATTTTGTGGATTATTTCCTTAGACTGGATTTCCAGCAATGGAGTCAAAAGGTACGCATATTTTTAAGACTCAAGAATTTCAATGGTCTCTTCGGGAGCAGGAAAGGCCTGAGAGTAGCTAGAGGGGAGATTCCAAGCAGCAGTCCTGTGGACCCCAAGGCCGCAAGAAGCTCTGGCTTCCCAGGTGAAGAACTTGGTGGCATTCTGCAGCTGAGGGGTGTCATTTGAGGTCTTTCTGAAGAGGAGGTACTGGAGGATGAGAATGGTGTATTAGGAAGGGTAGCCATGGGTCTGGCTATGGTTGAATTTGAGTTTAAAGAGCTCAGAAGAAGGGAGAACATCATCTCCTTGACTCCTTATGCAGAAGTCAAGGCATAAGAAAAAAGGATGCCGGGTGCAGGGGCTCACGCCTGTAATCCTAGCACTTTGGGAGGCTGAGGTGGGAGGATCGCTTGGGCCCAGGAGTTCAAGACCAGTCCAGGCAACATAGCAAAATTGTGTCTCCACCAAAAAATGCAAAAATTAGCCCAGTGCGGTGGCATGTACCTGTAATTCCAGCTATTCAGAAGGCTGAGGTGGGAGAATCACTTGAACTCGGGAGGCGGAGGTTACAGTGAGCCGAGATCACACCACTGCACTCCAGCCTGGGTGTCAGAGCAAAACCTGTCTCAAAAAAAATAAAGAG
>NW_012111919.1:7284125-7285537 GCF_000951035.1 Colobus angolensis palliatus | reverse complement strand
AGATCATGCCACTGCACTCCAGCCTGGGCGACAGAGCAAGATCCGTCTCAAAAAAATAATAATAATAAAATAAAGATAAGAAGAGAAAATAAGGGCCAGAGCCTGGGTGGTGGGGAAAAGAGAACAGAAAGGAAGGGCCAGATGGCCCAAGCACTGAGTAACAGCCACCCACATCCACAACTGCCAGCACCCAGAGGGAGAAGCTGAGCGCCTGGAACTGATGACGAAAGCGGGGACCCCACCCCCGGAGCTTCATAGCCACACTGGCAATGCAAACTGGATTAGAAACTCATCCCACCACTAAGGAAGGTTGGCACCAATAAAACCACACCACCAGGGTGATGTGCGAGGTTTGATACCAGTCATAAGAAACAAGAGGAACTGGGGCCAGAGTCTGAAGACTGCCCAGTAAAACAGATACATTGAAAAGCTGATGAAAACTCCGGGGTGAAAGCCACAGGCAAGAGCCTTCCAGAACCAGCATCTATTTCTCTCACACCTGCTAATCACAGGCACAGGACACACTTCACCAGGATGTTTGTAAACAAAGGAACTCTGAGGGGAGCTAAGCCAGCTGGCTGAAAGGTATCGATTAAGTAAGTACAAACCTCCATGACATCATTTGGAAGACAACAAAATAATTTCAGCAATAAAGAAGACATAATTTAGGCAACCACATGGAAAAATTCCTCGGCTAGAGCATTTAATGAGAAAGATATATACTCAACTGCATCCAAAGTAGGACCAAAACTATGAAAGTTACGATTACATTGGGACAAGGGATGTGCAGAAAAGAAAAGAGCTTGGCTGGCCGGCCTGGCCAACATAGTGAAACCTCATCTCTACTAAAAATACAAAAAATAGCGAGGTGTGGTTGCATGCACCTGTAATCCCAGCTACTCAGGAGGCTGAGGCAAGAGAATCGCTTGAACCCAGGAGGCGGACGTTGCAGTGAGCCAAGATCGCGCCACTGCACTCCAGCCTGGGGGACAGAGCGAGACTGTCTCAGAAACAAAAAAAAAAAAAAGAAAGAAAAAAAAAAGCTTGGCCTGTGGAGGATTAAACAACAGTGAATTTTCTCCTTTGTTTTCGCTTCCATTAACACGTGTGGATCTCTGCCTTAATCCGAATGGATATCTTCACCCTTCCAATGTTGTGTGTGTGCCTTCACAGCTTGTCAGATGAGCAGATGAACAGAGTCTGTCCCTCTGAGCCTCTGCGCCCTCCATCTCTTCCCACGTCCACTCCACCTTTCTCCCTTCCTCAGCTCTTCACTGACAGTGGCCCACTCCTGCCAAATATCTCCCACTCCTGGCTGCTGGAGGGACATTTCAAATGGAAAGGCTGTCACTTGCTGTTCACTGCTTTCCTCCTTCATTTTCTTTTTCTTTTCTTTTCTTTTTTTTTTTTTT
>NW_012111919.1:7276905-7282350 GCF_000951035.1 Colobus angolensis palliatus | reverse complement strand
GGGAGGCGGAGCTTGCAGTGAGCCGAGATCATGCCACTGCACTCCAGCCAGGGCGACAGAGCGAGACTCTGTCTCAAAAAAAAAAGAAAAAGAAAAGTGACTCTGGTACAGATCATATGGTGAATCTTTGTTTTATTCATTGCTCGACACCTAATATTCAAATGCTAGCCAACACATAGGTCCTTAAACCCAGTTATCTTATGCTTATGCCCCAGGGTAAGCATAATGAACGAGGCTTGAGAAATGTAACTTAGAAAACGAGGCGTGGAGCCTTCCTGATCTTGCTCAAGTCTGCATTGACTCAGCTTGCAGATGCCTGCTGTCTGTGTCTGTCAGCTTCAGATTGTTATTAATGTCTCAGTATTTTTAGGGCCCATCACAGCCTGTTTGATAAAATCTAAGTTTCAGCTCCTCAGTGTGGGGAGTGGAAACAGATCAGAGTAGGACACAACTGTCAGCTTCCTCAAAAAAACTAAATAAATAACGGCTCCCCGGGCGCATCTCAGACTTACGGCTCATACACACGTCAGCCCTGACCCTGCATACATGGTCCAGGAGAACCAGGGGTGAGAGCACCACAGGAGAAATATGGATGCTTTTCTTCCCCTTGGCTCAGAAAGCCCATGTCTGGGTATCCGCACCTGCTCGTATGCACAGAGAAGCAGGTAAGAGATGGATCTGGTGCCTTTGTTTGGAAACAACCTACAATGCTCATCAATAGAGGACTGGATAGGCCAGGTGCAGTGGTTCACACCTGTAATCCCAGCACTTTGGGGGCCGAGGTGGGTGGATCACTTAAGCCCAGGAGTTTGAGACCAGCCTGAGCAACATGGCAATATCTCCATCTCTATTTTTTTCCAAAAGAAAAAAAAATGTTTTAATATTAAAAAGAAGACAGAGGCCTGACTAAATAAGGAAGGAAACAGTCATGCAATGCACACTAGGCAGCAGCTGAACTGAATGAAGCAGAGCTCTGAGCACTGCCCCAGACAGCTCTCAAACATACTGTTAATTCAAAAGGAGGCTGCGGCTGGACGCGGTGGCTCATGCCTGTAATCCCAGCACTTTGGGAGGCCGAGGCAGGCTGATCACGAGGTCAGGACATCAAGACCATCCTGGTTAACATGGTGAAACCCCATCTCTACTAAAAATACAAAAAATTAGCCGGGCATGGTGGCGGGCACCTGTAGTCCCAGCTACTTGGGAGGCTGAGGCAGGAGAATTGCTTGAACCCAGGAGGCGGAGGTTGCAGTAAGCTAAGATCATGCCACTGCACTCCAGCCTGGGCGACAGAGTGAGAGTCTATCTCAAAAACAAAACAAAAAAAACAAACAAAAAAACAAAAACTAAAAAGGAGGCTGTAGAACACCTATGATATGATTCCGTTTGTGTGTATCCTCACAGGCCAAACCAACGGGGTGTGTATGTAACTATGTACGTGAAATATGCCGTTATGAACAAAGAAAGATCTGTAATAGATACACAGCACAGTGTTAATGCTGGTTACCGCGTAGAGCTGGGTGGGGGGGCCTAGGGATGGAGGGGTGAGGAATGAGTTAAACTGCACTACCCAATATGGTAGCCACTAGTCACTTGTGGCTACTTAAATTAAATAAAAAAATCCAGTTCCTCCAGCAAACTAGCCACATTTTATATGCTTACTAGCCACCTGTGGCTAATGGCTACCACACTGGACCGTGGAGACATAGAGCACTGACATCATTGCAGGAGTATTACTTATGTAATTTAAAATAAATTTCTCCCATTTTCTCTTCAGGATAAAACTCCTTACAAATCTGATGAGCAAAAGTTGTCTGTTTAAAGATTTGGAATCTTGGAGTTAAAGCACGCATGCAAACACGTATACATACAGGAACTGTTTTCTAAACTTGCTCGGCTCTGTTCTTGCTGGAATTTTGAACCAAAGGAGCTGATTGAAGATCTAGAAGTCATTTTGTTTATTCATGCACACATGGCATGCAACACAAAATGCATCAAGTCCTTCAGACATAGAAGGTGAAAAGAAATAGAATGCACAAGTCCCGGTCCCCTTAGAGTGACAGCATGAGGCCATAATGAAAGGAAGCACAAGCGTCACTGAGGTCAGACAGCCAGCGTGCTAGGACTTCCTTCAGAGGGTGGAGACGTTGTTTTGGTTTAGATGCCTCCCCATGGAGATGAAATATCAGTAACATGTGGACAAAGACATGAAAGGAAGGCATTCCAGGCAGGGGGAACAGCATCAGTAAAAGCACGGGGGTGCCAAGCACAAGGGAATGTTCTGAGAGATATCAGCTAGCCAGCCTGTCTAGAGTAGCACTGGTGAAGCTGGAGGTGTCAGGGAGGGGACCGATGGTGAAAGGCCCTTAAATGCCAGGCCAAGAGGGGAGAGCTGTCATTATGACTAAATAACAGCCACTATCACCTTCTATTGTGCTCTTAGAATGCATAAGGAATCTACTTCCAGTGGATAAACAAATGGAGCAAGCTCTGAACCTCCCAGGAGGCCACTAAGAATGTCTCTATCCTGGAAGAAGGGCAAGACAAGGCCCTGAACTATAAATGTCCAGCTGGAAGTGACAAACTTGGGGGCATCACACTGGGCTAGTGTGTGACGTGGGGAGGTCGGGGGATATCTGGTCTCCAGCCTGCAGTGAAGTGCTAGGGAATTATAAAAGAAAGTCAGAAAGAAAGCAGAGGCTTCTGACTGGCGTCCACCTGCCCCATAGCCAAGTGGTTACATGTGGGATTGGAGTAGAGGACCAGAGATGAGGTGGGTGGAACACAGGCTACATCTGCCGCTCTCCCTCCCTTCATGTGGGAGGGGTTTCCAAGGAGACATTCGGAGGCAGAGGACAGCAGAGGGCTTCAGGAAGAGCCTCCCAGCACCTGCCCGTTCACACCGGGTGACTGTGTGACACGGGTGGGCTGGGAACAGCCCAGAGCAGGGGCCATCATCACAAAAGGAGACAAGGACCCCAGGGCACTGAGTCCTGACAGCTTAGGGGAGGTGAATTTCGAGAAGAAAAAATGGCTGAGAGAAGAAGAAGCAGTGAGAAATGAGAAGCAGGTGAAGGCACAGGGCCTGGCCCTCAGGCCTGCACTGGTGACCTTCCCGAGAGGTTGTCAGTGGGGAGGTGACATTGGAATTTCAAATAGCGTGAAGTGAATAATGACTATGAAAGGGGGAAAGGTGCAGTCTCAGCTTCAATGACTGCTGGCTCAAGAGCACTGTAAAATATTATATAATCAGCTGAGCATGGTGGCTGACACCTGTAATCTCAGCAGTTTGGGAGGCCGAGGTAGGAGGATCGCTTGAGCACAGGAGTTTGAGATCAGCCTGGGCAACACAGTGAGATCGCATCTGAACCAAAAAAAAAAAAAATTGCTGGGTGTGGTGATGCACACCTGTAGTCCCAGCTGCTTGGGAGGCTGAAGTGGGAGGATCATTTGAGCCAGGGAGTTCGAGGCTGCAATGAGCTATGATTGTGCCACTGAATTCCAACTGGGGTGACAGAGCGAGACCTTGTCTCAAAATAAATAAATAAATATTATAGGAATAATTTATTTAACAACAATAACAACGGGAGCTGTTGTTGCTTTGTCTCTGAATAGATCGGGGCAGATGTGCCACCTTGGTGTGCCCCCTCACCCCTAGGTGGGAACAATTGAGGGATGCAGGCTGCTTCTAACACCAGCAGTGCAGGTCTTTGGGAACCAGTGACCCCAGGCTAGGGGTGAACTGCTAAATTGGTCCTGACACTTGCCTCCAGTTGTGTCCTTAGAATCCAAAATGTGTTTTGTAGCTTTGATGATAAAATTACTGTTAATTTATTGTTGGTATTTTATAACTTGATTGGTATTCACTTTAAAAATGTTATTTATCAGTGTAAGTAATGTATTGGTTACATTTTTGGAAGGAAGTGCTTTGTAAGCCTTTTAAGCTCCAGGAATCCCAAAAAATGGGAGCAAAGGGAAAAAAGTTAATGCTTCCGTATACAGCCTTCTTTAAGGTGATCTGAGCTCCTCATGGGAATTCATTCATCTGAATACCTACTATTTGGCACCTCGAGGCATTGGATTTTTTCAAGTACATGTGGACTCGGGGGGTAAGAAGCATTCCAATAAATAACTCGTACTCTCAAAGAGCTTGCATCATAGCGAGTAGAATCTATCACATGAAGACAATAGTGTTAGAAATCAGGATTTGGGCTTTACAACACATTTATGCTTTCCCCTTTCCCAAAATATGCCTAGTTTCCTATTGTGGTCAGCAGGCAGCCTATAAAAAGCAGGGTTACTCACCTTCAGCTTTCTCAATGAACACACAGCGTCAAATATAGAAACAGAGGAAGCTTTATTGTTATGGAGCCAAACTGATTGAGATCAAGTGTAAGTGCTTTAAATATACAGACGAACTCACAGATTTAAGACGCAGATTCTGAAAAGCTAAAGATCCAAGATCAATCATTCAAACACCCAAATATATCATCAGAGAGACTGTTGCAGCATGCACGCAGTGCCAGAACACAAGACAGGCGCCATGCCCAGAGCCTCTGAAACGTGGAGCCAGGGCCAGGGTGGTCACGGTGCCAAAGAGAAATTTCAGAAGCAACACTTTTGAAATGCAAAACAGAATCAGAAGCAAGCACTAGAATTCTGCAAAAATGCAAAACAAGTACTAGGTTGAGCCCTACTAAAAATGCCAAGTAAGCAGCAGGCCAAGCAGAGCCAAGACCCATTTTTAATGAAGCAGCTCTAACGCGCATGGGCCTTCTGGGAACACCTGCAGGAGGAAGGAAGTCCCTCAAGCAGATTCTGCCCACCGCAAGAAGCCAGGAGCAGACAGTGAGAACGCAGCTGGAAAGAGACAGCATCTGAAAAGCTCTAAATGAGGAGTGGAGAACCCTTCCTCCAATGCAGGCCCTCAGGCCCCTGGAGAGGGTGACCCTGTTACTGCCACACTGTCATTAAAAGGATCGGTTGATGGTAAAATATGTATTACAAGCTCTGTAATTAACATCAGCATCAGAGCATCAGTTAACATCTATGAAGCTCTCACAATCGGTCAGGAACTGTTAGGAGGTTTGAATGCATTTTTTACCTAATCCTCCCAACAACACTGAGGTGGGGTCTGTCTCCATTTTACAGATGAGGAAAATGAGGCTTACGCCAGTTAAGTAACATTTCTAAAGTCACATTAACTGCTACACAGGGTAGCTGGATTCAAACCCAGGACTGTCTGACTGCAGGGTCTTCACACTCAACCCCTGGCCTGCAAAGGACACACTGAGATTAATCCATTTCAGTGTGCGATTAGAAAAAAATGTACCATTCCGGGCCGGGCGAGGTGGCTCAAGCCTGTAATCCCAGCACTTTGGGAGGCCGAGACGGGCGGATCACGAGGTCAGGAGATCAAGACCATCCTGGCTAACACGGTGAAAC
>NW_012111919.1:7274708-7276676 GCF_000951035.1 Colobus angolensis palliatus | reverse complement strand
AAAAAAATATACCATTCCTAGCCAGGGAGCATAGGTCCTTACACAGAGATGTCACAAGCCAGTACATTATTAAGGAACAGGTGAATAAGGTCATTAAAGCCTCTGTGTTCTCAGGAGAATGGCATTACTGTGGGCTGTGAGGTCACAAAAGCCCCAAGGAGGAAATGGAAAAATCAATCCTTCGGCCAGACGCGGCGGCTCACGCCTGTAATGCCAGCACTTCGAGAGGCTGAGGCGGGTGGATCACTTGAGGTCAGGAGTTCAAAACCAGCCTGGCAACATGGTGAAACCCCATCTCTACTAAAAATACAAAAAAATTAGCCGAGGGTGGTGGGTGGGGCAGGTTGGGGGGCACCTGTCATCCCACCTACTCGGGAGGCTGAGGCAGGAGAATCACTTGAACATGGGAAGCAGAGGTTGCATGAGCCGAGGTCGTGCCACTACATGCCAGCTTGGGCGACAGAGCAAGACTTGTCTCAAAAAAAAAAAAAGAAAAAAAGAAAACTCAATCCATACCCAGACCTGCTCAGCTATGTCTGTGATTGTGCTGAGACAGTGCCAGAGGCCTAGGAGAGTCAGGTTTTGTCATTGAAGGTCCCCTGAGAGTCAGCAATGCTAATGGCCGTGTCCAAAAGGCAGGCCTGACACCTAGATGGTCCTGCTGTAAAGGCCTCCACCCACTGCCCTGCCGGCACCATCAGCCTCTCAGCTGCCAACTGCATGGACTTCCCGGGTCAGCTTCCACTGCTTGCTACTCAGCACGTAAGTTGTCTTGTAGCCTGCGGCCCCAGCCTGCAGCCCCGACCAGCAGTTCTCAATGAGCCCTTTCACTGGTGCTGGGCTGCTGGTAAGAGCCCTGGTGCGGGCTGGCACAGGCCCTTGACCATCCGTCTCCTAGTATACCCACTGCCAGCACTGCAAAACAGCCCTGGGATTGTCTGCACCGATGTTTTCTTCTCTTCCAGGGTTTCCTGTTTTACTGCAATATAATTAACATGCAGTAAGATGCACACATTTAAGCATTCAGTACCTTGAGTTTTGACAACTGCTTTTACGCTTGTGTAACCATCGCCCAAACAAGAGGTGGGACATTGCTAATCCCCTCACAAAGTCCCCCTTTCCAGTCAACCCACTGGCCCAACTATCTGATTTCTATGATCATAGATTTGTTTTTGCATGTATTCTTACATAATGATTTCTGAAACGTAATTAAAAAGAGTCTAGACAGCTACCCACAAGGCCCCTGGTGATGAAGAACACTTTTAATTATATCTACGTTCTGCCATTAAAAATACATGCTCACTTCTGAGCATTAAGTTGTAGGGAAAAAATTAAAAATTAAAAATATGCACTCACTACACGAAGTGTAGAAAATACAAAATACGTTTTAAAAGAAAGTTGAAACCATTGCATACACTGCCTATGAGGTGGCTCTGCTCCTCAAGGAACAGTAAAAAAAAAAAAAAGAAAAGAAAAAAGAAAGAAAGAAAGAAAGAAAAAAGAAAAAAAAATTGAAAGAAAATTTAAATCACCCATGATCCTTCCACCTAGAAATAACCACTGCTCGTGTTCTAGCGGGTTTCTTTCAGGGCCAGACATCCGCAATTATTACAGGGTGGCTCCTCGGTGTGGCATTAGATTTTTTTTAAAAAAAATAAGTAGGCCGGGCAGGATGGCTCATGCCTATAATCCCAGCAGTTGGAGGCCAAGGCGGGTGGATCACCTGAGGTCAGGAGTTTGAGAAGAGCCTGGCCAACATGGTGAAACTCCCGTCTCTACTGAAAACACAAAAAAACTAGCCAGGCGTGGCGGTGCACGCCTGTAATCCCAGCTGCTTGGGAGGCTAACACAAGAGAATCACTTGAATCTGGGAGGTGGAGGTTGCAGTGAGCTGAGATCACACCACAACATTCCAGCCTGGGCAACAGAGCGAGACTCCGTCTCCAAAAAAAAAAAAAAGTAAGGGCC
>NW_012111919.1:7272014-7274190 GCF_000951035.1 Colobus angolensis palliatus | reverse complement strand
TGTCCCATCTGTAATCCCAGCACTTTGGGAGGCTGAGGCAAGGGGATCACTTGAGCTCAGGAGTTCAAGACCAGCCTGGTCAACATGGTGAAACCCTGTCTCTACCAAAATTACACAAATTAGCTGGGTGTGGTGGCACACGCCTGTAGTCCCAGCTACTTGGGAGGCTGAGGCATGAGAATCACTTGAACCCAGGAGGCAGAGGTTGCAGTGAGCCAAGATTGCACTACTGCATTCCAGCCCTGGCAACAAAGTGAGACTGTCTCAAAAAAAAAAAAATTATCCTCCAGTTCAAGGTGCCAACCCCTGTGGCTGAGTTGGAGCCAACATTGGAATTCACATTTATTCTCTTCTGTGGAATATGCCTGGCCCTCTTCTTTCCATCGGCAGTCACGTGGGTCTCTCGCAGTACCTCGGTTTTGTCACTCAGAAAGACAGTGGCTAGTTTTTTGGGGTTTTTTTGTTGTTGTTTGTGTGGTTTTTGAGACAGAGTCTCGCTCTGTCGCCCAGGCTGGAGTGCAGTGGCATGATCTCAGCTCACTGTAAGCTCCGCCTCCTGGGTTCACACTATTCTCCTCCCTCAGCCTCCTGGGTGGCTGGGACTACAGGCGCCCACCACCACACTGGGCTAATTTTTTGTATCTTTAGTAGAGATGGGGTTTCACTGTGTTAGCCAGAATGGTCTTGATCTCTTGACCTCATGATCCGCCCACCTCAGCCTCCCAAAGTGCTGGGATTACAGGCATGAGCCACCGCGCCCGGCAGACAGCGGCTAGCTTTTTGATATTGCCCCCTCCCCAAGGTGAATAGCCCATTTGTCATTAAGTCAGACCACCCCTAACAGGTACTCCAATTTTGACAATTATTCCTCCAGCCACTTTCACAAAACACAGTAGCAGACATTCTCTTAATTTTATTTAAACTTTCTTTACTGAAAAAAATGGCACTTTAATGATAGTCTTAATTTGAGTTGGAAGAGTTTTCCAGAGATCCAAAGAATATGAAGATGCCAGCTTCTGAGTCTCCTTTTATAGACACCCTTGAGCAATAAGGTGACTACACAAAGCCATCAACATGGTCTGATCCATGCCATTGGCAAAGAGTATGATTAACTCTGATAACGTGTGTATGAAAACTTTTTTTAAAAAAATTATGGTAAAATATACATAATACACAATTTGCCATTTTAGCCTTTTTCATTTATTTATTTATTTTTTGAGACAGAGTCTTGCTCTGTAACCTAGGTTGGAATGCAATTGTGTGATCTCAGCTCACTGCAACCTCCGTTTCCCAGGTTCAAGCAATTCTCCTGCTTCAGCCTCCTGAGTAGTTGGGACTATAGGCGTGCACCACCATGCCTGGCTAATTTTTGTATTTTTAGTAGAGATGGGGTTTCGCCATGTTGGCCAGGCTGGTATCGAACTTCTGACCTTGTGATCCGCCCATCTCGGCCTCTTAAAGTGCTGGGATTACAGGCGTAAGCCACTGCACTTGGCCCATCTTAGTCTTTTTTTTTTTTTTTTTTTGAGACAGAGTTTCGCTCTTCTTGCCCAGGCTGGAGCACAATGGCGCGATCTTGGCTCACCACAACCTCCACCTCCTGGGTTCAAGCGATTCTCCTGCCTCAGCCTCCCAAGTAGCTGGGATTACAGGAATGCGCCACCATGCCTGGCATTTTAGCCATTTTTAAATGTACAGTTCAGTGGCATGAAGTCCATTCACACTGTTGCACAACCATCATCATCATCTATCTCCAAAATTCTTTTCATCTTGCAAAACTGAAACTCTAACCAGTAAACAACAATTCCCCATTCTCCCCTCCCCCCATTCCCTGGTAACCTCTATTCTACTTTCTGGCTCTATGAATTTGACTACTCTAGCTTCCTCATACTAGTGGAATCATACCCTACTTGTCCTTGTGTGACTGGCTTATTTCCCTTACCATAATATCTTCAAGGTTCAGCCATGTTGTACCATGTGTCAAGATTTTCTTCTTTTTTAAGACTGAATGGGCCGGGCGCGGTGGCTCAAGCCTGTAATCCCAGCACTTTGGGAGGCCGAGACGGGTGGATCACGAGGTCAGGAGATCGAGACCATAATATCTTCAAGGTTCAGCCATGTTGTACCATGTGTCAAGATCTGCAGAATTATAAAGACTGAATGGGCCGGGCGCGGT
>NW_012111919.1:7269858-7271161 GCF_000951035.1 Colobus angolensis palliatus | reverse complement strand
AACTCCTGACCTCATGATCCGCCCATCTCGGCCTCCCAAAGTGCTGGGATTACAGGCTTGAGCCACCGTGCCCAGCCATCTGCTTTCATTTCTTTGGGGTTTATGTCTATTAGTGGGATTGCTGGATCATATGGTAATTATATTTTTCACTCTTTGAGGAGTCGCCATACTGTTTCCCATAGTAGTTGCACCATTTTTTCCCACTACCCGTACACAGTGATGGTTCCAATTTCTCCACATCCTCACCAACACTTGGTTATTGTTTTTTTGTTTTGTTTTTGAGACAGAGTCTCACTCTGTTGCCCAGGCTAGGGTGCAGCGGCGCAATTTCGGCTCAATGCAACCTCCGCCTCCAGGATTCAAGCAATTATTGTGCCTCACCGTACAGAGTAGCTGGAACTACAGGCACTCACCACCATGCCCAGCTAATTTTTATATTTTTAGAAGAGACGAGGTTTTATAATGTTGGCCAGGCTTGTCTCGAACTCCTGACCTCAGGTGATCTGCTTGCCTCGGCCTCTCAAAGTGCTGAGATTACAGGCGTGAGCCACCACGTCTGGCCAACACTTGCTTATTTTCTGCTTTTTTTTGATAATAGCCATCCTAATGGGTGTGAAGTAGTATCTCACTGTGGTTTTGATTCCTATTTCCCTAATGATGAGTGATGTTGGGCATCTTTCATATGCTTCTTGGCCACTTCTTTTTTAAAAGAGACAGGGTCTCACGCTGTTGCCCAGGCTGCAGTGCAGTGGCTATTCACAGGCTCAAGCTCGCTACTAATCAGCATGAGAGTTTTGACCTGTTCCGTTTTCATCCTGGGCTGGCTTACTCCTCCTTAGGTAACCTGGTGGTCCCCTGCTCTCTGGAGGTTACCATATTGATGCCAACCTTAATGCAGACACCAGACTGGCATAGTGAACTACAGCCCAGAACTCCTGGGCTCTAGTGATCCTCCCGCCTCAGCATCTGGAGTAGCTGGGACTACAGATACATGTCACCATGCCCAGCTATGTATCTTTTATGAAGAAATGCCTAGTCAAATCCTTTGCCCATTTTTAATCAAAGTTGCTTGTTTTTGTTGAGCTTTACGTGCTCTTTTCTTTATATATTCTGGAGGTTAACCTATTGTCCAGGATATTATTTCTAAATATTTATTTGTAAATATTATTTGCAAATATTTTCTCTCATTCTGTAGGTTGTCTTTCACTGTTGAAAAGCATAATTTGGCCGGGCGCGGTGGCTCAAGCCTGTAATCCCAGCACTTTGGGAGGCCGAGATGGGCGGATCACAAGGTCAGGAGATC
>NW_012111919.1:7263831-7269433 GCF_000951035.1 Colobus angolensis palliatus | reverse complement strand
AGTAGCTGGGATTACAGGCATGTGCCCAGCTAATTTTTGTATTTTTAGTAGAGATGGGGTTTCTCTATGTTGGTCAGGCTGGTTTCAAACTCCTGACCTCAGGTGGCCCACCTGCTTCAGCCTCCCAAAGTGCTGGGATTACAGGCGTGAGCCACGACGTCTAGCCTAATAATGGCGTTTTCAATAAGAATCTATGTGGGATATAAGAGAAGAGCGTTGGAATAAAACAGACCTGTTTTCTTCTCTTAGCCATGCCACTTAACAATCTGGGTGACTTGCACAAGGCATTTAACTTATCTGAAAATGGCAGAGGAAGCAGGGAAAGGCATACCCACCATGCAGAAGTTTTGTGAAACTAAAATGCATGCAGAGCAAGAATTGTAGCACCAGCACTTGGAAGGGACACGGCTCCTACCTACCGCTACACCAGTGGGGGTCATGCCATTAGACAGACAGACACTGAATTCACAAAGGGAGCATTATCCCCGTCTTACCAATGAGGAAATTTACGCATAGCCAGGTTACATAAAGAACCTGAGATGGCAGCACCTACATTCCCTCTGGGATCTTCTGAAAACTTCTACTCTGGCTGTACCAGCAGCCCCGGGTGCCTCAGCTGCAGAATAGAAGAGCTGGAGAACCCTTCCAGCCCGTTCATTCCAGCTCTCTGAGTTTACGGATGGTGAAACTGAAGCTGAAAGAGGTTGAGAATCTTGCCCAAATTTACACAGCAATCACCTTTAATGGCCAACTCTACCCCTTGTCCAGAAATGTCCTTGATAAAATAGAAGGACAGTGCTGGCGCCTCCCAGTGCCACCCATGCCTCTCCAGAACACTCAGCCTACTCTCTGAGAGTGCTGTCTGGGGGAGAGGAGGGCATTTTGAGCAGCCCTGTGGAAAAGCTTTTGGACAGTCAGACGTGCTTACTGTATTTGCCAGCTGCTGGGCCCAGGCCTGCCTGTATGATCAGGCACTTTTAGGAGCTGGATGACAGCAATGGGAAGACCCTGCTGTTTTTCCCTCTTTTGCTTTGTCTGTATATGACCTGAAGACCTGCTACTGCACACAAGCTGAAGGTGCACAAGGCTGCTTAGTGGTTTATCAGGAACATTCCAGCTGGCTGCTTCCAGGCAACGAGATACAGACATTTACTGCCTCTGCCTCAAAGGGCCTTTTCATCATTCTTGTTTTGTAAAGAAAAAAAAGCACAAGTAATATGAATGGAAATCAAAATAGAGACTTATCCATAATTATACCATTAAATGACCTTCCTTTCAGAAGAAAAGACTGTGACATTTATCCTGAGTGCCACAAACCAAGGAGGAAATACATGAGAAGTCCTTCTAACAGCCTTAACCGTTTCAGCAGAAAGGCCAAGGGGCTGTGTCTGCAACCAATGCCTCCAAGTGTGGAGGAAAACTCAAACGGCTGTATTCTAGTATATTCTTTATTTATTTGGAACAAAAATCCATGAAAAGATATGTTGAGATGACAAAATATTATTGCTGTCACTACAGGACTCTCTCTGACCTTAGAGAAATCCCCAGCCCATGTTCACTGATACCCTGGAAACACTGGCTGCTATGTAGGTATAGACGAACGGATGATATGTATCATTATTTTATAGTCAGATGCAAACATTTGGACTCTTACTACTACGTACCAAAGTTCCTTGTTAGATGCTAGGAAAAACAAAGCTGATTAAGATAGTGTCCTCAGGAGGTTCACTGATCTGTTGTGTAAAGAAATAAATGACAACAGTAAACTCTAAGATACAGCAGAGGAAACCTGGAGGGAGCCTGCAGAGCTCCAGATTTTTCCAGCATCCACCCTATATGCTTCTGCTGTAGAAGCATCCCTCCTGCACACACTGTGAGCAGCTACAAGGTGCTAGGGATGCATCCCTTCATTGTAAGTCATTCCTTTCTATGAGATCTTCAGGCAAGGTCTTTATAAATGTTCTTGTAATTTAGGGATTATCCTTCATGCAATGCACAAACAGTATTTCTTTTTACCCAGCTAAAAAGAAAGTGAGGAGATGAAGTCTTTATGAATAGCTACAACAAGGGTGGGATGGGAGCTCGGCCAAGCTAAGATTCAAGACTCCTGGCTTCTGAATGCTTGAGTTTATCTGGGACCTTCTGCACAGTAATAAGACAGTTAGCGTTTGAATCTAGGAACCCTAATTCTCAGATTTATAGACAAACCACTCTGTCAGGAGAAAGGACGTACTATAGCACACCAAGCTTAAAAGGCCCTGTGGGTCCCCAATGAGGGACTTGTATAACCCACGTCCTAGATGTAAGGCCATAAGTTATCTATGTAAAATCTATGAAAATATTCAATTTGGAGTTCTCTAATAGTAAAATTTGCTGTTTGGCATAAGACATGTGCAGTTGCCATCAGGCACAAAGCAGTGTTTTAATGTCACATGAAGCTCTGTGAATGCTTGCTTAGGAGGCAATGGAGTGAACAGACTTGAACCAGGTGCATGACCTTGGGCAAGTTATTGAACTCCTGAATCTCAGCATTCTCCACGCAACCACAGAAATGATGATGACATCCACTTGCAAAGAGTGCTTCTGAATTGAGATAATGAATAGAATGGCATGAAATAAACGTTGCAAAATTTTAGTCATGCATACGAATTTAGATTGCATAAGGATTTAGATAAAGATGTCACCTCTGTCCTCTTTGTGGCTTAAGAGATTTTCTTGTCTTTCCAGTGCAGAGATGAGAGGGACACAGTCATGGACTGCTGACCTGCGGGCAGCCCTCTAGAGGCTGAGGACATATTCAAGGTGATCGGTTCATGGTCGTCCCCTCTCAGGGTGGACAGACAGCACTCAGGCAGGCTCCTCAGTATCTCAGGAGCCCTGTTTCTATGTTCTTACTACCCAGACCCTTCTAAGGATTTTCATTAACAAATACAGCCTATATATGACACACTCATCCTTGTATGCAGGGACTGTCACTTTCTGGAAAGGGTATGGCTATATTCCAGAAGCATCCATAAAAATTACTTGCATGGGTCAGGTGCAGTGGCTCATGCCTGTAATCCCAACACTTACAGAGGCCGAGGCAGGCGGATCACCTGAGATCAAATGTTTGAGACCAGCCTGGCCAACATGGCGAAACCCCGTCTCTACTAAAAATACAAAAAAATAGCCAGGCATGGTGGCAGCCACCTGTAATCCCAGCTACTTGGGAGGCTGGGGCAGGAGAATCGCTTGAACCTTGGAGGCAGAGGTTGCAGTAAGGCGAGATCACATTACTGTACTCCAGCCTGAGTGACAGAGGGAGACTCTATCTCCAAAAAAAAAAAAGAATTACTTGCATGGTAATAATGTCACCTTTCACAGGTACAGTGTCGTGCAATGTAAGTCCATGTACATAGATATTATCTCATTTGATCCCCCTCATACACCCTCACGAGTGGGGCGGACTAATTATCCCACCTCTCCGGGGGAGGAATGAGCTCAGACAAAGACGAACTAAATGTCCAGGGCCCTCTGGCTGGAAGATGGTCATCTGGGACTTGGACCACCATGTGTCCATCAATTCCAGCCTAACCCATGGACTGCACAGCTTTGCTGTCTAGGGATAAGGGATCTGCACAGGACTGGGCCTGCACCACACAGCCCGGTCCCAGCTCCACCTCTTAGAAGCACCAATTGCTGCCTGGACCTGAAGATGAAGGGGAGGAATTTTTCATTTGTGTGTTTTTTGGTTCTTTTTTTTATTTATTTATTTTTTTTTTTGAGACAGAGTCTCGCTCTGTCACCAGGCTAGAGTGCAGTGTGCAATCTCAGCTCACTGCAACCTCTGCCTCCCGGATTCAAGCGATTCTCCTGCCTTAGCCTCCTGAATAGCTGGGACTACAGGCACACGCCACCATGCCCAGCTAATTTTTGTATTTTTAGTAGAGATGGGGTTTCACCATGTTGGCCAGGATGGTCTCAATCTCTTGACCTCATGATCTGCCCACTTCAGCCTCCCAAAGTGCTGGAACTGCAGGCATGAACTACTGTGCCTGGCCAGGGAAGGAGTTTTAATTCACACCCAAACCATCAGAAGAGCAGAAGCTCCTCCTGCAATGCCAGGTTCCCGGTTTCTGCTCTTCTCCAGGCCAAGCACTAACTGACCATGGAACCCATCTCTAAGAACACTGCCCATCAGGCGTGTGTGTGACCCAGTCTTGGTGGTGACACCCCACTCTGCAGTCTGCCTGTCTCTGAAAGGCATGTCCACACTTTCTTTCCAGGCCATTGTCGGTGCTTGTGTTGTCTTCCGTCCTCCTCAGCCTGCTCTCTGGCCTGTCTCTCAGGACCTATCCTCACTGTGGTCCCCAAAGCTCTTCCTGGGGCCCTTCTTTCTCTTTGACAAAGTAAAGTAAGGGAGGTGGGAAAGGTGCCAAGAGTGAGAAGTGAGAGAAGTGATCCAGAAGTGAGAGCTCGTAGCCTCGCTGTTGACTGGCCTGGGACCTTCAGGCCTGCGTCTTACATTCTCTTGCCCTTTCCAAATTATTAATAATGCATGAGTCTGAAGTACAGTGAGCTCCACAGAGGAAAGACTTGTGTTCTCTGGACTATTCAGAATGTTCTAGGGACAGTGTGACAGGAGGCTGAGTCCACACTCCGGAGCTGGAATGCTGAGGTTCAAATCCCAGACTTTTCACATAACTGGGTGGCCATGGAGAAGTTATTAAACCTCTCAACACCTCAGTTTTCTCATTTCTAAAATGGGAATACTAATTCCTCATCATAGAGTTTGGGGAAGATTATATAAGACATAAAAACTGCTTAGTACAGGCAAATTTATCCCCATAAAAAAAGTGCTTAGAATTCTGCCTGGCACAGGCCAGGCAAAGTGGCTCACGCCTGTAATCCCAGCACTTTGGGAGGCCAAGGTGGGCAGATCATGAGATCAGGAATTCAAGACCAGCCTGACCAACATGGTGAAACCCCATCTCAACTAAAAATATAAGAACATTAGCCAGGCAGGGTGGCGTGTACCTGTTAATCCCAGCTACTCAGGAGGCTGAGGCAGGAGAATCGCTTGAACCCAGGAGGCAGAGGTTGTGGTGAGCAGAGATCGCACCATTGCACTTCAGCCTGGGTGACAGAGCAAGACTCCGTCTCAAAAAAAAAAAAAAAAAAAAGAACCCTGCCTGGCACACAGTGGTGCCAAATGAATGGAAGCCACATTGACAGTAACTGTGCTGTTATTCAGAACACACCTGAGGCTGAAATATATAGAGTGAGTCAGAAGTTACAAAGAAGCAAATGAAAAAGATGATGCCTCGCTCAGAATGCATTCATTCAACATGGTTTTTGAGGACCATTCAACACGGTTTTTGAGGACCAGGCGGTGTTCTGTGCCCTAAAGATGCAGTAGAGAACAAGAGAAATGTGTTCTCTGCCAGGTGCAGTGGCTCATGCCTATAATCCCAGCACTTTCTCTTCTTTTCTTTTCTTTCTTTTCTTTTTTTTTTTTTTTTGGAGACTAAGTTTCACTCTTGTTGGAGTGCAGCAGTGTGATCTTGGCTCACTGCAACCTCTGCCTCCCAGGTTCAAGCGATTCTCCTGCCTCAGCCTCCTG
>NW_012111919.1:7256946-7263436 GCF_000951035.1 Colobus angolensis palliatus | reverse complement strand
GGCGACACAGCGAGACTGTGTCTCAAAAAAAAAACCACAAAGGAGAAATGTATTATCTGCTTTCATGGAGCTTACAGTTTACTGGGGGAAACAAACAAGAGAAATATTAGTGATGAATGGCCATACGGTGAATTAAAATATGGTATGCAAAGGAGTGTGACCAGATGGCCTCCTGAGATAGTGAAAGCAAGAACAGCTTCTCAGTGAGAGATCTCAGAAGATCACATCATCCATCAAAAGAGAAATCTGGCCAGGCATGGTGGCTCACGCCTGTAATCCCAGCACTTTGGGAGGCTGAGGTGGGTGGATCACCTAAGGTCAGGAGTTCAAGACCAGCTTGGCCAACAGGGTGAAACCCTGTCTCTACTAAAAATACAAAAAAATTAGCCAGGCATGCTGGCTCACGCCTGTAGTCCTAGCTACTTGGGAGGCTAAGGCATGAGAATCGTTTGAACCCAGGAGGCGGAGGTTGCAGTGAGCTGAGATCATGCCACTGTACTCCCGCCTGGGCAACAGAGTGAGACTCGGTCTCAAAAAAAAAAGAAGGAAAAAAAGAGAAATCATATCCACAATTGCAAAGGGGCTGGGGCCTCCGTGAGCAAACCAGGAGGCAGCTGAGAGCAGGGTCAGTGGCAATTTCACCGAGGGAAATCAGTCACTCAACCTCTCCACAAACTCGCATTTGGACCAAACTTAATACCATGCAAATGGATAAAGAGCAGATTAAGGTGACTATATTTTCAAAAGAAATATCTAATTTAGACCAAGGTTTAGGCAGTATCTCCTCTTCTAGGATGAATTCCTCTCAAATCTTAGCATCCCAAAAAAGCTGTATTCGTCCTAGGCAATCTCATTAATTTTACAATGCTAATGAATCTTGTAAATGACTTTCCCCCTCTTAATTTTGGCCTACAGTAAGCTCAAAATGGAATTTGCAACATGGCCTGCTTATATGCATTTTTTTCTCTGAAATGACTTTATTCCTGGCTTTTTTTTGTCTAAGATTTTCTTTGCTTTGATCTCTTTAAGTATTGTCATGTGTGTGTAAAACATATGCCCCAAATCTTCTTTAGAATAAATGTATAACTCTAGGTAATTTATTTTCTATTTTAAAATCAACTTTTTAAAAATAACTGCTTATATAACCCCATTTTATGTACCATGGAAAAAAATTTTTTTAAGTTTCAGTTCACCTTTTCCTCACCCTTACCCCCGCACCCCTACACAAAGCTTTTTTTTTAAAGGAGCCAACATCATCCTTTGCATATGCACAGAAACTTGTGGTCCAAAGCTTTCTTGCTCCTTAGGCCACCACCTGTGGCTGCAACAACTGTCTCCTCCTCTGCTTCTCTTCATTTTCACATCACCTCCCGCCACCCTGCACAGCTGCCCCCGGCTTGATTTCACTTCACATCACTTGAGCAAATCAGTCTTTCGACAGTTTCAAACCATCAATGGCTCCCACTGCTCACAGGAATGAGTGCAAACTCTTTATCTTGACATTATCTCCTCATCTTTTTTTTTTTTTTTTTTTTTTTGAGACGGAGTTTCACTCTTGTTGCCCAGGCTGGAATGCAGTGGCGCAATCTCGGCTCACAGTAACCTCCACCTCCTGGGTTGAAGTGATTCTCCTACCTCAGCCTCCCAAGTAGCTGGGATTACAGGCATGCACCACCACACCCCGCTAATTTTGTATTTTTTTTTCAGTAGAGATGTGGTTTCACAATGTTGGTCAGACTGGTCTCAAACTCCTGGCCTCAGGTGATCTGCCTGCCTTGGCCTCCCAAAGTGCTGGGATTGCAGGCGTGAGCCACCGCGACTGGCCTATCTCCTCATCTATCACATAATTCTCCCCTTAAACTCTGCTCAAACCCAGGCAGCCCCCCGACTCTCCCTGGACAGGTCTTCTCCATCCCCACCTCCACACACAGTTCCTCACATTGGTGCCTCCACCAGCCACACCCACCTCCCTTCTCTACTCCTCCGTAGAGGAGAAATGGCTGTTGCTTCTGAAGCCTGCCCAGATGACTCCACCTCGCACGGGTCTCTTCCACTTCAAGATACTGCTGGCTGAACACCTGATGAGTAACTCCATTCCACTTTGCAGAACAGTGCAATTTTACTGAACTTTGTATCATTTAATTGTTTGCATGTTTTATAACTTGTTTGCCCAGTTAAATTCTAATGTTCTTGACAGAAACTACTTTTATATATTCTTCCATCCCTCATGATGGCCTGTGCAGTATCATACATAGCTGCTATTCCATAAATACTTGACAGCTTATATCCCTAGTCTATATCCCTTCCAAACACAGAGCAGACAGCAAAAGACAGGCAAGTAGTTAATAACTCATACTCCCATGACAATTTACTAACACGCAAATAGTTAGAAGACAAAGAAGTGGTTCACTAATAATAAAGAATGTAAGTTAAAGTGATATACATTTTCTATCAAATTAGCAAGTACCAGGGGAAAAAATCTTAATCTTGAATGCTCTTGAGAGTACAGGGAGATAGGTGATTTTATAACTGCTAGTAGGAGTATAATGGATACAAACTGAAAATAATTGGACAATATGTAACTAGTCTTAAAATGTTTATATACCTTGACCAATCCATTAGAAGGGCTACAGTCTAGGGAAAAATTCCAAGGTTCACAGAAAGCTTTGAGTACCAAGTACTTCTCCAGGGGCAGTAATACAGAAACACCCCTAAATGTACAATAACAAAATTATACATCCTTTCCGTGCACCATTACATAGACATTAAAAATGATAGCCAATGAGTGTACTAACTTGTGGGGCATGCTTATATTCTAGTGCCAAGTGGAAAAAAAAAAAGGATACAAAACAATATAAAATGAATGATTCCAGGCCAGGTGTGGTGGTTCATGCCTGTAATTCCAGCACTTTGGGAGGCTGAGGTGGGAGAAACGCTTAAGGCCAGGAGATCAAGACCAGCCTGGGCAATATAGTGGGACCCCATCTCTACAAAAAACAAAAAATTAGCTGGGCATGGTTGTACATGCCTGTAGTCCCAGCTACTCAGGAGGCTGAAGCAGGAGGATCACTTAAGCTCAGGAGGTTAAGGCTATAGTAAGCCATGATAGCGTCACTGCACTCCAGCCTGGGGGAGAGTGAGATCCTATCTCTAAAATTAAAAAATGGTTCCAACCACCTAAACAAATGCATGGAAAGAAAGATATTAGAACAGTAAATGTTATGTTTATAGTTTACTGTATTTTCTAGATTTTTCTGGAGGGATTAGATGATTTTTTACATTTTTCCTTTGTTTGATACAAGGAACAGTATCACAGTACTGTTCTTAATCTTATGGAACATAAATTCTTATTTGTTTTATTTTTGCCTTTAAAAGAAAAAGTAAGGGCCAGGCATGGTGGCTCACACCTGTAATCCCAGCACTTTGGGAGGCCAACGTGAGTGTATCAGTGTGAGGTCAGGAATTTGAGACCAGCCTGGCCAATGTGGTGAAACCCCATCTCTACTAAAAATAGAAAAATTAGCCAGGCGTGGTGGCACGCGCCTATAATCCCAGCTACTCGGGAGGCTGAAGCATGAGAACTGCTTGAACCTGGGAGGTGGAGGTTGCAGTGAGTCAGGACCACGCCACTGTACTACAGTCTGGGCAACAGAGCAAGACTGTCTCAAAATAAGTAAATAATTAAAAAATAAAAAAAAAATTAAGAAACAGAGAAAAGAGAGTTAAGAAAAGGGGCAGGGAAAGTGGGGGCAGCTCTCTTATCCTAATTCATCTCTGCCATGAGATAAACACTGCTGTCATCTTTCCAGAGGCAGGAAAGAGGCTCAGAAATGCTCGGGTTCAAGATTACCCGAGGGTCGGAGCTAGGGTTCAGACCCAGACTGTGGGGTTCTTAGTGCTCCTTGAAGCCAGGATCAAAAAGAAATAGCAAGGAAAGGACTGGAGGACGTGAACACAAAACCAGAGCGGTAATTGATGTCATATATAGAAGGCTGCTTTAAATGGGTAAATTGTGGATGATTTTTTTTCTCCACTCTTTTCCAGATTTTCTGTAATATAATATTACCTTTTTAACTTTTATTTATGTACAAGAAAAAACTTTGACCACTTGTATTCACTGAACTGTGAGTAGCAAGAGAGAAAACAGGCTCACCTGGCCCCCTTCTCAAGGGGAATAAAGGAGTTGGAGTGGTGGGTAGGAGGGGGAAGGGCACACAGCTCCCACATGCACAGGCCATACCTGGCATCTTGGGGCTGCAGAAACCTCAGGATCTGGGGGAGGAGGCTGATGCATGTGTGTGCACATGCGCACATGTGCTGTGGGATCGTCCGTGAGGAGGAGCAGGGCGTCCATGGAGACTTCTGCAGAGGTAAGACTTTGCCCCTCAGGGGGAGCCTGCCTTGCCCTGTAGTTTCTCCACCCTTATGGCAACAGTCTCACTCACCAAACAGGATTCCGTCAAGCACATTTTTGGTGTGGTTTTTTGTTTTGTTTTGTTTTGATATGCAGTCTTGCTCTGTCGACCAGGCTGGAGTGCAATGATGCTATCTCTGCTCACTGCAACCTCCGCCTCCCAGGTTCAAGCAATTCTCCTGCCTCAGCCTCCCCGGTAGCTGGAATTACAGGTGTGTGCCACCATGCCTGACTAATTTTGTGTTTTTAGTAGGGATGGGGTTTCACCATGTTGGCCAGGCTGGTCTCAAATTCCTGATCTCAGGTGATCCACCTACCCTGGCCTCCCAAAGTGCTGGGATTACAGGCGTGAGCCACTGTGCCCAGCCGAAGCACATTTTCAAAAAGTTGTTCGCTGTTGCTATTTCCTTACAGTCAGCATTCTCAACCACTAAGCGGGACGAGAGGCATTTGCTGAGGATGAGGCAGCACTCAGCGGTGAGGAAGAATTAGGGCAGCTTTGCTGTTAGTGGGATCGGGGTGCACAGACAGTGGTTGGGGAAATCCTTTCCAAATGTCCCTCCTAGCTGGCTGCCCTAATTCAGACGGTGGCATTTCTCAGAGCTCTGTCTCACCTCAGCGGGGAAATGGGATGCACCAGCCCACATGAGAGCAACAGGGAAACTCTTAGCTGTATAATTTTTTTTTTTTTTTTTTGAGACAGTCTCGCTCTTGTCTCCCAGGCTGGAGTGCAGTGGCGCTAATCTCAGCTCACTGCAACCTCCGCCTCCCAGGTTCAAGCGATTCTCCTGCCTCAGCCTCCTGAGTAGCTGGGATTACAGGTGCCGCCACCACGCCCGGCTAATTTCTGTACTTTTGGTAGAGACGTGGTTTCGCCATGTTGGCCAGACTGGTCTTGACCTCCTGACCTCAGGTGATCTGCGCACCTCAGCCTTCCAAAGTGCTGGGATAACAGGCGTGAGCCACCGCGCCCAGCCTTAGCTGTATAATACTAACAAAAGGAAAAGCTCATGGGAATCCATTTTTGCAGAGAATTTGCTAATGATCTTCCCACCCCAGTAAAAATGCTTTCATTTTTTCATGTCCCTTGTCAATCTGCCTTCATAGGATTCCCACACAAAACTGTGGGCAGTCACTGTGTCCTTTTGGAGAGCCATTTCCAGAAAGCGATGGGTTTAGGGATGACTGAGTGGTGAGGAGACAGCTGGGGTGAGTCTGAGAAAGAGAAGTGGCTCAGCGGCCTGGCACTGGCACAGTCGAGGTGATGTGCGAGTGTAAGCGGGGGTGGCAGGTGATACAAACAGGCCTGTGCCCGAGTTGGCAGAGAAGAGAGGAGGGAACAGGTCCAAGGGGGCCCAAAGGGGACAGGCTCTTGAGCAACCAGTTTCAGGAGCTCGGAACCTCTTGTGATGCTCACAACAGACCTGGAAGGTAGACAGACACGCATTTCACTTTTGTATACAGGGATTTAATTCTGAATGACAATCCCACTTGCCTAAGGTCACCCAGACATCAAAGGGCTCCTGGATTAAGATGGGATGACCCCAGAACAAGGATTCCTTCTATCCTAGACAGCACTGTGTCCTTCAGCAAAGACATGGGGCTCCCAGTCTCCCATAAGCAGAATGAAGAAGGCTGAGCTGTGGGGGGCAGAGGCAGGGTGAGGAGGAGGAAGGATGGGAAACAGAGATCCTCCAGAGCTGGAAAGATGGGAAGACAAACTTATAGTGGCACAAGTCACCAAGGTGGGTGGCCAAGGGACACCTTTACCTAATGCTCTTGGGTGACTTCTGGCTCCACAGGGGACTCTCTGCCCATCAGTTAATAAAACCCCTGGTGGTATTTTTCTAATGAGCCTTTATAGGACGCATGGCGGAGGTTAGGAGGTGGGAGGGGGAGAAGCACAGTGCCAGGAGGCCCCTGTTTTCATTCTGCCCTGTTCCATCTAACTGTGCCACTCTGGAAAAATAACTTGTAAAATAAGAAGAAAATAGCAATTATAAGAAGTCTGTGGCCGGGCGCGGTGGCTCAAGCCTGTAATCCCAGCACTTTGGGAGGCCGAGACGGGCGGATCAC
>NW_012111919.1:7254699-7256801 GCF_000951035.1 Colobus angolensis palliatus | reverse complement strand
GGGAGGCGGAGCTTGCAGTGAGCTGAGATCCGGCCACTGCACTCCAGCCTAGGTGACAGAGCAAGACTCCGTCTCAAAAAAAAAAAAGAAAAAAGAAGAAGTCTGTAATTCCATGCTCCCCCTCGACCTCCTCACTCACTTTTTTTCATCACTATTGATTTCTGCTGAGAAAATGACTTTAAATATCACACAAACCCTTTATTTTCATGAAAGTCAGGAATATATGAAAATGCAGGCAGCTGAGTCCTCACCAGGGGGAGCGGGCTCCCTCCCACACCTCCTAAGATCAGACTCTGCACCCAGCAACTCAGTAATAATTTCCCACCCAAGCTTGGTGTGACTTTCCTTTGCCGCAGGCAACTGCCCAGAGGATTCCTCCATTACAATCTTTCTATGAATCATTCAGGGTAAATACCATCTCTGTTTGCATCTGGGGAAATAAAAATATAAAAGAGAAATGAAAATCTGTGATGTGTCTGAAAATAGCACCCAGATGCATTGGCTCCCCAGTTCACCTTTCTGACTATCCAGCTCTTCCTTGTCTTGCTTCATACAACAGAGGCAGCCTGGGACCCCCACCTTCAGATATCTCAAATTATCTGGGGCTAAGTACAATGAGGCAGTCCAGCAGAACCCAGTTCCTAATTCTGACCCATTCTGATAAGCCTGTCCTAACTCCTTCCCCACTGCAGGTGCCCCTGCAGTCACATGCTTTGGTCAAATGATCTGCAGCTTCAGGCTGCTCCCTCTGCAGAAAAGAATAGGGGTAAAACAGAGAGAATAAAAAATATATATATATCTATATCTATATATATAGCTCACAACCTCTGGCTTATAAAGCACAACCGCCTTGTTACCTTTCACCAGAGTCCCCAGTGGTCAGCAGCACAGCCTCTCAGGCCAACCTCCCCCTCCTCCCACTTGGTCCAAGAGAAATGGTACTTGCTGAGGGGACCTGCTGATGTCTCACCCTGGATCAGAAATGCAAATGTATTTTTGAGCAACTGGGCAGGGAAGGAGACTGATGAAAAAGTTGAGTCAGTCTCTCTCTCTCTCTCTCTCTCTCTCAGTAGGGGGGCCCACCAATTGCTGAGCCTTTGCACCAGGCTCTCAGTTTCCTCTGCCTCTAACAAACTTTGTGACTCACAGTCTGTTCCAGGAGCGAGGCAGCTGAGCAGCCGAGCAGCCTCAGTGATGGGTTAAATTGGGAAAGCACTCTTCTCCAAACACTGACCCCTCAAGTGCAGCCTGAGCCCCTACCTTGCAGTGGGGGTGGGAGGTGAGCACAGCTCCAATTCTTTTGCTGGCCCTAGAAGAGCTGCCAGAGACCTGGGTTTTCATGGACTTACGTCTACTGGGATCACACACACACGCACAGCCCTTGATGGGCTGCAGGCTCGGGAATGCGGTCCATTCCGAGACTGGTCTAGGTCTCCAGTGCTCCATTCATCAGAGCTGCACTGTGGGACCCAACGCGCTCTCTCTTCTTCACCCACACTGCCTGCAAAACCAGAGGGATTCCTGGCAAATGATCAAGCAGAGCCGTGAGGGTCTGGCTAACTGTTGCACCGCAGTTGAGGGGATGGCGGTGGAGGCGGGGAGAGGTCAGGGCTGTGCTGCACTCTCAGCAGCGTCTCCTCCTTTCATCACTGCGGAGGACAAATCTGGAAGTTGGGGAACCTGGATCCCGCAGGGCGGCAGGGGCAGGTAGAGGCCGAGTCCATTCAGGCCGGCGAGACGAGACTCGGCCACTGGCTGCTCCCAGGGCCTCGGCGCCGCCTCCCGCCTTCTCCGAGCCGCGCAGACGACCGGCCGCGGGCGTCTCCCTCAGCCCTGGACCGGCTTCCCGCAGAAAACTACCAGGCACAAACCGCTTTTGTTAATTCCGCAAATGCTGCCACACGACCACCTCCTCCAGCACTCCCGGTCTGCTCGGCTCCGGGAGACCCGCTTTCCCCTGAGCCTCCGCCCCCGAAGGACCACCGCCCAGCACCAACACGCGCCGGGCCTGGAGAGGACCCCAGGGTCCCCGGCCCGAGGCATCTTTGTCCTCGCAGCGCAGACGCGCGCGCAGAGAGCGACCGCAACAGCCCCGCCGGGCA
>NW_012111919.1:7239869-7254132 GCF_000951035.1 Colobus angolensis palliatus | reverse complement strand
CGAGACCCTCGCCCCGCCCCGCCCCTGCACCCCGCCCCCGAGAAACCCACAGCCTGAGACGCGCCTTTTCCGAGGCTGTCGCCCTAAGGGCTGCGGCGTGCACCTGCGGAGCTACCCACCCCAACTCCCAGCTCCTGTCGGAGCGCTCGGAAGCTCTCCCTAACCTGGGGTCCTCGAGGTCATCCGGGGCGCTGGGAGCTGCAGGTGCACCCCTCCTCCAGTTCTGTCCAGGTTGCCTGGGCTAAGCCGGAGGTGCAAGGATGGGAATTGGGGGATAACCTCCATCCTCTCCTGGCTACCTTAGCTGAGCTCCATTCTCTGATGAAGCCCTCCAGCCCTCAGCTGCACCCTACGAGCTACTCTCTTTCTAGGTGCCCAGCCACTCTCTGGCTAGGTGCTTGCTATCACCAAACAGCGTCCTTCCCGGGTCAGGGATGCAGGAAACGCACTCCACTCCCAACCCCCAAGGGCTGCAGGAAGTCCGCTTGCTTTTCCTCTCCCCGATTTATATGTGTAATTCGCAAGCTTTGCCGCCAGGATCCTCTCTAGCTGAGCCCCAGGGCCGACTTGAATTCCAGTTCTGCACCTGCCGTGACCCTGTGAGGAACAGGCACAGAGAGGCAGGGGCTCATGCCTATGCCCCACACCTGAAGATCTCTCCTAAGCTAGCTCAGGACTTTCCTGGGCTTCTCATCCAGCCTTCTCTACACTGAACACGTTCTCCTGTCTTTTTTTTTCCGACATAAAGTCTCACTCTCGCCCAGGGTGGAGTACGGTGGAGCGATCTCGGCTCCCTGCAACCTCCGCCTCCCGGGTTCAAACGATTCTTCCACCTCAGCCTCCAGAGTAGCTGGGACTACAGGTGCATGCCACCACGCCCAGTTAATTTTTGTATTTTTTGGTAGAGAAGGGATTTCACCATGTTGGTCAGGCTGGTCTGGAACTCCTGACCTCAAGTGATCTGCCCGCCTCGGCCTCCCAAAGTGCTGGGATTGCAGGCCTGAGCCACTTCTCCTGACCCTCCTGGCCTTTCAACATCGATTTCTTAGTTCTTCTTACCCCATGGTTGAGAGTTGTTTGGGTTTTGTTTTGTTTTGTTTTCTACTGGTAGAAATATTCTACTAGAAGAAGTTAGAGAAGAAAGGAACTTAAAGATACTTAAGAACTGAACTTAACTTCATTTTACTTCGTTTAACGTTGAGAGGTTAATTTATGTTGTTATGCTGGGCTGTGTTTCTGTAGGCCAGTGATCTACTCTCTCAGCCCCAGCTTCCTGCAGGACTGTTGGGAAACTGGAATAAAATCTACATGAAATGATACAGTGGACACTCATGTATATTTTTTTCCTTCCTTCATGGCTCAAGGCAGGGACAGAGCCAGAGAAAGAATCCAGGTTGCCAGACTCTTGAAACAGTGCTCAGTCTGTTGCCCTCAAAACTTATGTTTCCTATTTTTCTCTGGTCTGGGCCTCCACCTCCTGCCCGTGCCCCACTCTCTTGCTGTTTCCAGGTTTTCTTATTGTTCCTTGACCTCTTTGACTCTCTTAGCAGCATGCCAGCCCCAAGGGAAACCCTGGGATGGTTCCTGGAACACACATTTAGTCTAGACCCCCCCCCCCCCGCCCCGGGCACACACTCACTGCATCTCATAAATAAACTCTGTCTCTGTTCTTCAGTTCCAGGACCAGGCCAGGTGGCTTTGAGGTTGACTGAGAGTCAGACTTGAACTGGAGCAGGAAGAAGAATCTTGGCTCTAGCTTGATATGATCACCCAGAGACACTCCCTTCCCACAATTCTGCTCAACACAAAATATACTCATGAAACATTGGTGTCTGCAGTACAGAAGGAAATGCAGTGTCTATCTTCAAAGAATGAAAGGTCTAGCAAGGAATTCCAGATGAATACTGATAAAAACATTACTTGAGGCCAGACGTGGTGGCTCACACCTGTAATCCCAGCACTTTGGGAGGTCAAGGCAGGATCACCTGTGATCAGGAGTTCAAGACCAGCCTGGCCAACATGGTGAAACCCTATCTCTACTAAAAATACAAAAATTAATCGGGCATGGTGGTGCATGCCTGTAGTCCCAGCAGCTTGGGAAGCTGAGGCAGGGGAATCGCTTGAGCCTGGGAGGTGGAGATTTCAGTGAGCTGAGATTGTGCCTCTGCACTCCAGCCTGGGTGACAAAGCGAGACACCGACTCAAAAAAAAAAAAAAAAATTACTGGGCAAGAAAAAAACATGGTCAATTCTGCATGAGAAGTACAGATCTCTGTTTAGATAACTTACAAGGCTGATGGTTTAATTCGTTCTTTCTATCAGTCATTTACCGATCACTCCCTATGACGTGCTGGAGACTGTAGAAGGTACTTAGGAGTGGGGAGACATGTCAAAATTATCATAAAATCTTATAATGACTATAGAGGCTCATATAAGGAGCAGGGAAGAGTTTCGTGAAGGGAAAGAGAAAAAACCATTCAGGTGTAGTGGGAGGGGCACAGGGCTTCCAGGCCCTCCCCCAGGCGCCACAGTCCAGGAACCTCGATATGTTCAGGTATCCAAAAGCTCCCTGAACCCTGTCCTCTTGGGTTTTTATGAAAGCTTCATAACGTCAGCATTCCTTCCCCTGGGGGTATAGGGTGGGAACCTCTCTGGGAATTATCTTAAGAAGACCATTGGAAAGGCCAGGAAAGATTAGAGTCCTGCCTTGGGGCAGGTGAAAGGAGGGCAGGAGAAGGAGAGATTTTGTTTCCTGTGGCCTAACACACTCAATATCACAACAAAAGACTGTAACAAGGTCTATGGGAGTTATGAGCCAGGAATCGTGAAGGAAAACTGTCTATCATAACAGCACAGCACTCAAGGTCCTCCCAACAGGGCCCCAGACTTCCTTTCCCACCTGGCTTCCACCTCCCGTTCCCTCCTCAACTGTGCTCCCACCAGATGGGCTTGCACACCACACTTACCATACTCTTTCCTCTACCATCTCTGACCTTTGCAAATTTCAGTCCCTCCGAACCACTTCAGCAAATTAATTGAACCTGAAGAGGGGGTCACGGGAACCCCAACTTGAAGCCAGTTGGTCAGAAGTTCTGCAGGTCTGGACTTATAACTGGTGTTAGGGGGAACAGTCTTGGGGACTGAGCCCTCAACTGTGGGATCTGACACTATCTTTCAGTGTCAGAACGGCATTAGAGGACACCCAGCTGCTTGGTGTGTGGGGAAAAACCCCCACATATTTGGTCACAACTCTTCTGCGTTGATTGTTGTGATGTGAGAGTAAAGGAAAAATGCTGTTAGAGAAAATTTTCCCTGTAAAACCGCCCAACCCAAAAAGCCTTCCTGTCAGCTCTAGGGTTGGCAGATGAGCTTAGCCAACATCGCAAAACCGCGTCTCTACTAAAAATACAAAATTCACCGGGCATGGTGGCAGGTGCCTGTAATCCCAGCTACTCAGGAGGCTGAGGCAGGAGAATCGCTTGAACCCAGGAGGCAGAGGTTGCAGTGAGCCGAGATCGCGCCACTGCACTCTAGCCAGGGCAACAGTGTGAAACTCTGTCTCAAAAAAATAAAAATACAAGATGCCCAATGTAATTTGAGTTTCAAATATATAAGGACTGATTTCTAATGTACGCCACAGGCAGTATGTGAGACATACTAAAAACATTTTTTGTTTGTTTTCTGAAACTCAGATTCTACCTGTGTTTTATCTGGCAACTGTAGTTAGCACCAGTCATTGGAGGGTGCTCCCGGATCCTCATGACTGAACCAGGCCTGGAGCAGGCCTCCACATCCGTGCTCCCAACCTGTGTCACCAAACAGATCTCACTAGAATGTGGTTCCTAAGGAGACAGGGATAAGGTCACTTTGGCCAATCTGTCCCCTTTGGTATGAGTGCCTTGGCCAGAGGCCTTTGGCCCTGCAGATGCCAGCTTCTCCCATCTGTGTGTCATATGGCCTGTGAGAACCATGAAAAGAGGCTCTGATTCTCTGTTCTCCCCCCGGGGCTCAGCAGCCAACATTGTTTTCTGGGTTCTATGTATTCAGTGGCAAAGGAATCCGGCCCATACCCAGCTTCTCTGAGGTGCAGTCAAGGTGTTTAGACAAAATATTTGCAGGAAATAGTGCTGTAGAAGGTGACGATGGTGGCTTTATGTATATGAGGAAACTGAGCCTGGGAAAGAGCCCAGTCTTCAGGCTCACAGTCTAAAACAGAAGGGCTGGCCAGGCACGGTGGCTCACGCCTGTAATCCCAGCACTTTGGGAGGCCAAGGTGGGTGGATCACAAGGTCAGGAGTTCAAGACCAGCTTGGCTAATATGATGAAATCCCATCTCTACTAAAAATACAAAAATTAGCTGGACGTGGTGGCAGGCGCCCATAGTCCCAGCTACTCGGGAGGCTGAGGCAGGAGAATCGCTTGAAACTGGGAGGCGGAGGTTGCAGTGAACCATGATCGCACCATTGCAATCCAGCCTGGGTGACAGAGCGAGCCTCTGTCTCAAAAACAAACAAACAAACAAACAAACAAACAAAAACTGAAAGGTGGAACTCTAGGGTCCCGCTCTCCAGAATAGTGCGCCCATGAAGAGGCACTGAACAGAAGTCAGCCATTTAGATGAACTATGAAAAGGAAGCAAAGTGAGAATTGGGATTCCTATCTTTAAAAGTGTCTTAACTTTAGCTGCAGAAATCCAAAACATGGTGGTGGGTATGACAGGAAGGCAAGTAGAAAGGATATCACATTTACTGAGTGACCTAATATGAGAGGTCTATGCCAGGCACTTTACACAGGTTGTCTGTCTCATGGAATTCTCTCAGCACCTGTGCAAGGTAAGTACTACTATTCCCATTTGACATCTGGGAGACTGAGGCCCAGAGAGGTTAGACTACTCTAGTACATGGGCAAGCAGAGATTCAAACCCAGGACACTCCGTCCAAAATCCATTTTCTTTCCACCACACCATGCTGTCTTGTGGCACACACTGATATGCACATCACAACCGTGCTGTAAGTCAAGTACAGTTCGGAGTTCCTGGCAGTCTAAAGCCTCATGCCCCTTCCCGCCCTTGACCCACATTTGCTCCTCTGCCTCACCTGTTTCATGTGCCCCATCACTGGGTTTGGAGGGTAGGGATTGGAGAGGGCTGCAGGCTATCCATACCACACCTGGACACTTAATTTCCACCCTGCTCCCCCAGGCCTCATCCATGGTGGGCCTCCCTCGTGACCTTGACTGGAACCCAGGGGCCTCCTGGGATTGGTTTGGTCAGGCCAGAGGAACTAAACCTTAGAAAGGTTCTTTGGCCAAAGTGCACCCTGGTAAATGTGGTCCTCTGCTGTGACAGCTCAAATGATATCCTCTGCCAAGAGCAAGCAGCACAGTGAGGTCCCAAGTTTCCATATGAACCAGAGACTGAATTTCCCTGCGTGACACAGAAAGGGAGGCTTAGAAGTGGGAGGGAATCTACATCCCTTGCATAAAACCCAGGAACTCTCATTCGCATTCCGGGCTTCAGCATCCCCGTCACATCCCCGTCATCACATCACCAGGGCCTGTCCTGTAGTCACAGGAGTCTGGCTTCCTGACACTCCAGCCTCACACGGCCCCATCAGCTCAACTGTGTCTACACAAAAACCTCTTATCTCCTCCTCATCAACTACAACAACTGTGGCCCCTCTTGCCCAGGGCGCCAGCCTTGAGCAGCCAACGGCTTTAGAGCAACTCCCAGAGGGAGGGAAGAGGGAAGAAGATGACAGTCCAGGGAATACAGTTTCAGAAAAAAAAAAAAATTGTGGGACCTAGAGAAGGACCCAGGGAGACCCAGAGGGGAGAATGGGCCCCTAACGACTGTCACACAGAGGATTAGCTGTGAAGTCAGAAATAGAACCCAGGATTCCTGCCTCCAGGCTGGGTGACTTGAACCCCTGGCACTTCTCCCTCAAAGCAAGTTAACCTACTTGACCTACTTCTCTGAAGCTACAAGGAAGAGCAGTCTGTGAAAACAACGCCCAAGTAGAGGAGTGGGTGGGTATCCAAGGCTGAAGGCTGCATCTCCGCAGCACGGCAAACAGCTCAGGAGCCCGGGCAGCAGGATGTGCTTCGTTCACGAAGGTTGCTGGGAGTTGCCTTGGGCTGTAGGAGGGACATGACGGGGGATGGGGAGAGCTGCCTGCTGCCAGGAGATGAGGCCTGGGCGCCAGGGATGGAGAAGGCTGCCGCAGGACAGATTTCGCAACTAGATTTTACCATTGTGTGAGCAGTGTTTGAGGTATTTGTGGTTGACATGTTGAGATTTAAAAGTACCAAGCAGGCTCTCCCAGTTCCATCTACTTCATGGCCTTGGGTGACCCTGTATTCACCCTCTAGACAGGGGCCAAGTCACCTTCTTCAGCTGCCAGCCCCTGTGGTCCCTGGAGAGAAGTCTCCTTTCTTACCCGAAGCTCAAATCCATGTCCACTTGCTTCTGGTCAAAAGCTCAAGCACTGCCATGCCCATGACCCAGACTCTAGTCTAGACCAAGGAAATTCTGCCTCTTCACTCTCTCCTTGCTGCCAGCAGTAGGAGGCACCTGTCGCCCACCCATTATCTCCCATCTCCATCCTGAGTGATACTTGTTCTCACTGCAAGGCCCAAGCCCACCCACACTCTGAAGAACATAAAGATCCATGGCGTTGCTTCCATCTCTTCTTCCTGCTGATCTACATGACATGGAAGAGAAAAGAAGAGATAGGAAATGAATAGCTGGTCACACAGGTGATCTCAAAAAGTCCAAAAAAGGCAGTGGCTCTACAAGGCCTGGAGGGCAGGGTTTGGCTTAGGTGGGCGAGGGTAACTTCCCCAGAGAGGTTCCATCTGGCCCTATTGAAGAGCTGGGGCTTTTCCTACACCAGTACCAATTTTCAGGTCTTAGGGGTTCAGCATCTCACATGTTCTTTTTGTATTCTTATTCTATTAGCCAGGTTTACAATTTCCTGGAGGCATTTTTCTTTTTACATATTTAGTTTTTTGAGACAGGGTTTTACTCTGTTGCCCAGGTTGAAGTCCAGTGGCGCAACCATGACTCACTGCGGCCTCACCCTCAACCAGGGTTTGGCAGCTCTGCAGTTAAGGATCCCTGGCCATGCCCACTTTCCCTTTTCTGGACTCTTCTTGGCCACAGGACTCCTCTTTGATACTCAGCCCCAATCCTCAGCTTTCAAATCTCTAGCCCAACCCTCACTTTTCTGGCTCAAGGATGACAGCTGACTTCAGTCTCATGACGATGGCCCAAGGAAGAGGATGTTCATCAACTCTCAGTGAACATGATAGAGAAGCTCAGACGTCTACATGCCAACACGCACGTGGTAGACAAAGTCGAGTTGAAGTTTGAGTCTGTATCTGATGTCTGGTAGGTTAGGACTCACTCATGTTCTAAATTATGGCACATGCATTTATTGAGAGCCTACTACATGCAAGACACGGTGGGGAGAGAGTAAAAAGTCCCTGCCATCCAGAGAACTCACAGTCCAGTCGAGAAGACAAGTCAGCATAGAGAGATGTCTCAGAGAGAGAGAAAAATGGAGTCCTGGCAGAAGCCTAGGAGAGAGGCTTCACCTGGGTGGACTGGGAGGGAGTTAGGGAAGGAGCCAGACATGAAGAGAGAACGTAACTTGAGCAAAGGCAGGTGTTGGGAAGTCACAGCTATGTATAAAGAAAAGCAAATGGCACATTTCAGAGGAACATATGCTAACTGAAGGGATACGGGGAGAGATGCAGTAAGAAAGGCGGGCTTTGGCACAGTCACAAAAGGCCTTGAGTACCTAAGGACTTTGGCCTCTATTCAGTGAGGAAGATTCTTCTGGAAGCTATGGGGTATCAAGAGTGTGAGATGCTGCTAATAGGTGGAGGAAGGAGCAGAAAGGGCTGATGGATGTGGAGTTAGGAGGTCACTGGTGACTAAACACATTTCCTCCCTGACTCATGACTGCCTCTTTCAGAAAGGCGGTTCCTGGCATTGGGGGCATTGAAGATGCACAGCAGGGTTATACCAAGGTTGAACCAAGTCTCTTCCTGTTTCCCAGGAAAGAATGGGAAGGGCTTATAAAATTCATCTGCATCCCTATGCATTCTCTTTCTCCTTCCCTTAAGAAGTGGCCCTTAAGGTGGCAAGACATGGGCCATGTAAGCCTTCTACCTGGGAGGCTCCTTTGGCTTTAAAGGGCGCCATTGGGCCAAGGGGACGGGAGACAACAAGCTGGCTCCTTATGGCCGGCTCTGGCTCTCAACTGCATCGGTAAGGGGGAAATGGGTCCATACTGGTTTCCATATTGCCTAGCTTGGCATACTGGGTTTCCCACCCAGAGACTGGAGACAGAGATGCCTTGATCAGGAATCAAGACAAGGAATTCATCAGCAATGTGCCCTGTGTCACCTCTCAGGAATCTAAGCGTGGCAGGAGGCAGCTGGACGAGATACAAGGCCAGCCAAGAGAAGGGAGAACTCCAATGGTGACCTTCAGGTTTCAGGGCGATGAGAAGGAGAGGGAAGAAGCAAGGAATGAGTATTTGCCAAGCTCCTGCTCAGTGTTAGGCACTACACCTAGCCCAGTACCCAATGCCTGGTGCGTAGGAGGGGCTCAACACATACTCATTGAAGGAAGCATCTTTCTCCCTCTAAGCCTCACAACAACCCTGGGAACTAGATTAGAATTAGGAAACGCATTTTTAAAAGAGCCATTCCCAGAGTCACACAGTGAATGGTAGAAGCAGCCAGACATGGTGGCTCATGCCTGTAATCCCAGCACTTGGGAGGCCAAGGCGAGTGGATCACCGGAGGTCAGGAGTTCGAGACCAGCCTGGCCAAGATGGTGAACCCTCATCTCTACAAAAAATACAAAAATTAGCTGGGCATGGTGGCAGGTGCCTGTAATCCCAGCTCCTTGGGAGGCTGAGTTAGGAGAATCACTTGAACCCAAGAGGCGGAGGTTGCAGTGAGCCAAGATTGTGCCATTGCACTCTAGCTTGTGCAACAGAGCAAGACTTCATCTCAACAACAACAACAACAAGAATAAATGGTACAAGCAGGATTCCCGTCTTGGTCTGCCTTTCTCCAAGCTCTGTTCTCTTCTGTTTCTCACCAGATTGCAAGTAGCTCAGCCGCAGGTTTGTGATGTGGCAACAGATGAGGTAGCAGATGGGTCTGGCCAATGTCACTCTTCTAGGAAACTCGCTGGGGAACTGAAGGAGGTGGTTCACAGCGGGCTTCCCTTCAGCTTGCACCAGCAGCCCCTGGGGAGCTTTCTACAAGGCAGATTCTTGAGCTCCACTCCAGACTCATGGAAGAAGCCTGGGTTCCACAGGTAGCGGGAACTGGTGGACATGACTGCGAGCAGTTGAGAGCAGGCAGCGTAAGAGCCCCAGATTATAGAGCAAGGAGGAGGCTGTCACAGGATAAAGATGTGGAGTTTCCTTTAGTGGTGGTGGTAAGGGGACACCGCTAAGGAGAAACAGAAATGCGTGCAACATGAAACTCTAGAAAAGGAGCTGGTTTTGTAATAAAGAGATGAGAACTAGCAGTAAAACTGAATATAATGGTGGGTGTGTGTAAGGGCAAAGTAATTCACAACTTCAATTAACACAGTAACTGTCAATGAGGGAAGCCAATGGGGGAGGTAACTATTCACAATGGGAGTCCCAGGCATTGGGGAATACCAGGGACAGAGTGTGTGGGTGTTGTCACACTTTCAGAGGACGGTATTAACATATCTCAGACTCTGCCCTCATCTACTATGTTGTACTCCCTCTTTTTTGTTTTGTTGTTGTTGTGTTTTTTTGAGACAGATTGTTGCTCTGTCACCCAGGCTTGTCCAGTGGCACAATCTTGTCTCACAGCAACTTCCACCTCCCAGATTCAAGTGATTCTTCTGCCTCAGCCTCCCGAGTAGCCGGGACTACAGGCACATGCCACCACTCCCAGCTAATCTTTTTTATTTTGTAGACATGGGGTCTCACTATGCTGCCCAGGCTGGTCTTGAACTCCTGGGCTTAAGTGATCCTCCTGCCTTGGCCTCCCAAAGTGCAAGGATTGTAGGTTTGAGCCACTGTGCCGGACCTGTACTCACCCTAAAAGCAGATGTGTATGAAAATAATGCAGACGATCAGATAGAAGCCTGGGAAAGGCGTGCTCAGGGAGCCTGACTTTGGCAGTGGACCTGAAGCAAATGCTTCTCTGGGGGATGGGCATCGCTGACCAGCAGACCCAGATATTTCAGGTCCATTGGCAGGTATATTCCCATAGGGAAGATGGATGATTGCATAGGGAAGATGGATGCATCTGACGATCAAGCTTAATACCTTTAGATAAACCAGCTGATTCCCTTTGTTCTTTTCCCTGGTTCACCACGATCTTCTGGTTATATTTTAGCTTATCTGTGAGGCTGGCAAATCAGCCAATTTGAACATTTCAGTCCTCTATGTACTTACATTTCTTTTTTTTTTTTTTTTTTTTTTTGAGACAGAGTCTCGCTCTGTCACCCAGGCTGGAGTGCAGTGGCCGGATCTCAGCTCACTGTAAACTCCGCCTCCCAGGTTTACGCCATTCTCCTGCCTCAGCCTCCCGAGTAGCTGGGACCACAGGCGCCCGCCACCTCGCCCGGCTAGCTTTTTGTATTTTTTTTTTTAGTAGAGACGGGGTTTCACCGTGTTAGCCAGGATGGTCTCGATCTCCTGACCTCGTGATCCGCCCGTCTCGGCCTCCCAAGTACTTACATTTCTAACTGTAAGCGGGCACTCTGGAAACATCCATTTCTTGTGAAACTGCTTAGCATGATATATCCCCAAGAGCATAGTCACATCTGTCCATTGCTGACTTTACTGAGGCCTACCCCCTGAGGATGTCCTGCCTTTCAAATATTCAACTCTATTTCCTCTATTTCCTGTTTCTCTCTCTGTAGAGAAGCAATAATTACAGAAAGCGATCTTGAGATATGAGTGTAATTCAACTCAAAGCAAATCATATGAGGAATTCCTTACTTGCCTTATGATGTAAACTCTTCAAAAAGTAGAAGAAGCAAAGGAATGTAGTCTTTTTTTTTTTTTTTTTGGAGATGGAGTCTTGCTCTGTTGCCCAGGCTGGAGTGCAGTGGCATGGTCTTGGCTCATTGCAACCTCCATCCCCAGATTCAAGGGATTCTTCTGCCTCAGCCTCTCAAATAGCTGGGATTACATGTGCACGCCACCACACCCAGCTAATTTTTGTATTTTTAGAAGAGACAGGGTTTCACCATGTTGGTCAGGCTGATCTTGAATTCCTGACCTCAGGTGATCCAACCGCCTTGGCCTCCCAAAGTGCTGGGATTACAGGTGTGAGCCACCGCCCCCAGCCTACAATTCTTTTCTTTTTAAAGTAGAAATATAAAAGTATTTAGCATACCAAGAAAGGAAACACAGGTAAAATGGACTCGGTAGCAGGAGTTTCCCTGTAGTTGTGTTAATGCAGAGCTTTTATTTTGCTTCATCCCATTGGACAAACATTAGGGTAGTTTGGGAAGGAAGTTGAATGGCAGAGTAGGTAACCATCTCTTCATCTGATTAACTGGGTTCATTCTACTGGGTCATTTCATTTTTCTTTTCTTTTCTTTTCTTTTCTTTTTGTTTTTGGAGACAGAGTCACTCTGTTGCCCAGGCTGGAGTGCAGTAGAATGATCTTGGCTCACTGCAACCTCCACATCTCGGGTTCAAGTGATTCTCCTGCCTCAACCTCCAAGTAGCTGGGATTATAGGTGAAAGCCATCACATCTGGCTAATTTTTGCATTTTTAGTAGCGATGGGGTTTCACCATGTTGGCCAGGCTGGTCTGTACCTCCTGACCTCAGGTCGTCTGCCCACCTCAGCCTCCCAAAGTGCTGGGATTGCAGGTGTGAGCCACTGTGCCTGATTCATTTCACTTTCTTCTTCCCCAAATATCTTGCTCCAAAACGACAACATCATTTCTGACCAACAGATCATTAAAAGTACTTCTTCCCTAAAACTATTCTGCAGTCTTGTTCCAAGTGCCTTGTTATACAACCAAAACACCAGACACTGCCAGACACTCATTGTAAACTCTTACCTCAAGTTATCAATTCTTCAAGACAAAATGGACAGTGAGATATGCTGTATGTTCTGCCTACTGAGAGGATGTCCTTTCCCTCATGTCCTTTAGAACTAACCTGAATGGGGTTGTTAGTAGATACGGCTGGTAAGGTGCTCCACATGAGACCACAGATGTGGGCTGAGGAAGGGACAGCAATGTGGCAGGAGCTGGCGTACTAGATGTGTGAACAAATTCTCTTTTATTGTGCCTCCAGGACCTGCTTGAACCTGTTCTCACTGCTTTCTAGTAAGCTGCTAACCACACCCAACTTTATGGCACTGTGGCTCAGACATTACCAAATTCACGACGGATAACTCAAGATCTCACTGTGACCAATGTTCCATGGGCAACATTCTGTCTTTTCTAAGGCTCAGTAGCAGGCCAAGAGTATCTCTTACAAAGGGAACAGCCACTTACTGAAGAGGTCAGGGATTGATGCAAAACAATAAAGGTCTCCACAGTGATTCTCTTAATCAGGCTTGCCACAAGCTACATGCTGCAACCCAGTTTGCCACTGATAACTCAAGCACCATTTAGATCCACTGGGTTGTTAAGGTTAAGTGGCCAAATCACACATGCTGCAACCTGGCCCCTGCTGAAAACTGGGAAGCCTTTCAAGTCACCTGATAAAGGGATTGGAGACGCACACCAAACTGTGGTATGTTACCTGGACAGTCTAAAAGGCCGGGCTGGGTGCGGTGGCTCACACCTGCAATCCCGAAACTTTGGGAGGCCAAGGCAGTGGATCATTTCAGGTCAGGAGTTCAAGACCAGCCTGGTCAACAAAGGGAAACCCCATCTCTACTAAAAATACAAAAATTAGCTGAGTGGTAGTGGCACGTGCCTGTAATGCCAGCTAATTGGGAGGCTGAGGCAGAAGAATTGCTTGAGCCTGGGAGGTGAGGGTTGCAGTGAGCTGAGATGGTGCCACTTCACTCCAGTCTGGGCAAGAGAATTGAAAAATAAATAAATAAATAAATAGGGCGGGACTCCATGACTCATGCCAGTAATCCTACCTCTTTGGCAGGCCAAGACAGGAGGATTGCTTGAGCCCAGTTCGAGATCAGTCTGGGCAACATGGTGAAACCCTGTCTCTACAAAAAATACAAAAATTAGCCAGACATGGTGGCACCTGCCTGTGGTTCCAGCTATTTGGGAGGTGAGGTGGGAGAATTGCCTGAGCCTGAGAGGTTGAGGCTACAGTGAGCTGAGATCACACCACGGCCCTGCAGACTGGGTGACAGAGGGAGACCTTGTCTCAGGAAAGGGAAAAAAAAAGTCTAAAAAGGCCAGCAAAGCTTGTGCCTCTTTTTTTTTTTTTTGAGACTGAGTCTCGCTCTGTCGCCCGGGCTGGAGTGCAGTGGCCGGATCTCAGCTCACTGCAAGCTCCGCCTCCCGGGTTTTACGCCATTCTCCTGCCTCAGCCTCCGGAGTAGCTGGGACTACAGGCGCCCGCCACCTCGCCCGGCTAGTTTTTTGTATTTTTTAGTAGAGACGGGGTTTCACCGTGTTAGCCAGGATGGTCTCGATCTCCTGACCTCGTGATCCGCCCGTCTCGGCCTCCCAAAGTGCTGGGATTACAGGCTTGAGCCACCGCGCCCGGCCGCTTGTGCCTCTTTATTTATTTATTTATTTGGAGACGGAGTTTTGCTCTGTCGCCCAGGCGGGAGTGCTGTGGCATGATCTTGGCTGCAACCTCTGCCTTCTGGGTCAAAGCAATTCTCCCTGCCTCAGCCTCGCGAGTAGCTGGGATTACAGGCATGTACCATCATGCCCGACTACATTTTTTTTGTATTTCTAGTAGAGACAGGGTTTTACTATGTTGGTCAGACTGGTCTCAAACTCCTGACCCCAGGTAATCCACACACCTCGGCCTCCCAAAGTGCTAGGATTATGGACGGGAACCACTGCACCTGGCCACTAGTGCCTCTTTCTTAGTGATGAGAGTAAAAGGTGCTCAACCTAGTCTTCATTTTGTATGGGCTATTCTGATGGGAGTTAGACCCCCCACCAACCTCTAGAAACGTCACTGAGGTGACAGACTCCTGCGTTGTCTTTTTTTTTTTTTTTTTTTTTTTTTTTTTGAGGTTTTTTCTCTTTACCCCCGGCTGGGCCAGTTTTAATTTTCTGCCTATGACTAGCCAGTTCTC
>NW_012111919.1:7230086-7239455 GCF_000951035.1 Colobus angolensis palliatus | reverse complement strand
CCATGTTGGCCAGGCTGGTCTTGAACTCTTGACCTCAGGTGATCCACCCGCCTCAGCCTCCCAAAGTGCTGGGATTATAGGCATGAGCCATAGCGCCCGGCCAACTCCTGCATCTTCTTAGAATCTCTCTCCTTCCCATCCTCCTTCCCATACTCTGGCATGTGTTTTATCAAGGTACTTTGGGTACCTGCAGCTTCCAGGTCTTCAGATCCTATCATCGTGGCGTTATCAGTATGGTAGACTAGCATGATGTCCAATGGGATAAAAAGACAATCAGTGTCCTGTGAATTTCATTGTTGTCCAGAGACAGATGATAATGCGGAGGAAGAGGGCTTGTTGCTCTAGAATTTCTCTTCCAGGTGGAAACAACCCTTTTCCTGGTGTTTTCTAATTCCTGGGATAGAAAACAAAGGCATTAGGGACCACTGCAGTCTTCCAGGTGCCACTGCTATATTAGGAGACCCCAACTGGAACAGCAGATACAAGAGCACTGAGGACCCATGTGATTTTTCAAGATCCAGCCAGTTTCTGTACTAAACTAAATCGTTAATGGAAATGTAATATAACTGCACCTTGTGCCTAACGAGATCCTGGTGGTGATTTCCCTGGGGATGTAGGGTTTTGACTGATTCTGGATGGGTAAGGGGAAGTGCAGGTACTTCCAAATGACCCTGTTTACATATAGGCCTTATTCCACAGGTCAGGAGGCCATTTCTGTGATTCTGAGGATGTCTAACGGCTAATCACTTGTTTTAGTACTGAGGACCTATGATCAAAAAGCCTTGAAGGGGCTGGGCATGCTGGTTCACGCCTGTAATCCCAGCACTTTGGGAGACAGGTGGGTGGAGTGCTTGAGCCCAGGAGCTTGAGACAGCCTGGGCAACAGGCCAAAGCCCCGTCTCCACCAAAAAATATGAAAATTAGCCAGGCATGGTGGCTTGAGCCTGTAGTCCCAGCTACTGTCTGGAGGCTGAGGTAAGAGGATTGCTTGAGCCTGGGAGGTGGAAGCTGCAGTGAGCCATGACTGTGCCACTGCACTCTAGCCTGGGCAACATGGCAAGATCCTGTCTCAAAAACCAACCAACCAACCAACCAACCAACCAAAAAAAAAAAAACCAAAAACAAAAGACAAAAACAAAGAGTTTTGAAGGTCTGAAGCTTCTTATCATCACACTGGCCTTGCTGCCTAAGATGAAAGTCACGTCCCCACACCACTGGCAGTTAAGTGCCACCATTTGGCTTCTGCTGACCCGGGATCTATCCATTGCTGTTAAATTAAGGGAAGCCACGGCAGCTGCAGCTTCTCCCATAGGCATTCCTGGCCTACTTAGACAGTCACTAAAGCCTTCTCAAAGACGCGGGTATTTTCTTCACTGGCTTTCTGGGCCACCTTGGGGACATAAAAAGAGGACATATGAATGCCCTCCAGTATTTCTATCTTCCAGCATTTCTGAATTCCTTCCTCAACATGACAACACTTTGTACCTCCACTTCATTTGGCATTGTCCTTCATGGTGACTAGGTTTCAGGCAACCAACCAAGAAAATATTTAGAAACATTTCCAGCTACTTGAGTCAATCTGCTATATCTGAATTTCTAGAAAGTATATCTGCATTGATAAATTCAGCCAGAATCAAAAAAATTTTTTTTCCTCCTCAGAAAATCCATTCCTATGTATGTTCCTCCACATTACTGTAAATTAGCAGATCTTGGGGTGTGTGTGTGTGTGTGTGTGCGCGCGTCTTGTCCAGTGTGTGCTAATCATTAACTTTATAATTGGCCCTCCTGGACATGCTGGTACCTAATTCTAGTTATATGTTTGGAGATAATGAGGAGTGAGGGGAGTAGAACAGGAAAATAATTGGCTTCCTTTTACATGATAACTCTCTTAGGTGCGTCTTCATGTAAAGCAATGATAGCCTCATTACACATAGGTGCAGGCTCTGTTTTGGCTGGTGATGAAGGCTTAGTGAGGCTTGAGGGTACAGAGTTCCCTGAGTTTTTCAAATATCCCCATATTTTCTCATTCCAGTTCTTTGGCGGCAAAGCGGTCCTGATCAATGCTCTTTCACATACGGGTCCTAGTGAGGCTAAAAATTCAACTGACTTTGTAATTTGGTAATTCCTGGAGTTTGGCTTTCAGTTACCTCTGTCCTATGGTTGTGATAAATGAGATCCTTTTTAGTATGGTCTTAGAAAGTGCCTGTGTGTCAATCTGTGTTACGATCTGAGAATTTAAGGAGCTGAGCTTGTCATCTGTTTTTTTTTTTTTTTTTTTTGAGACGGAGTCTCGCTCTGTCACCCAGGCTGGAGTGCTGTGGCCGGATCTCGGCTCACTGCAAGCTCCGCCTCCCAGGTTCACGCCATTCTCCTGCCTCAGCCTCCTGAGTGGCTGGGACTACAGGCGCCCGCCACCTCACCCGGCTAGTTTTTTGTATTTTTTAGTAGAGACGGGGTTTCACCGTGTTAGCCAGGATGATCTCGATCTCCTGACCTCGTGATCCGCCCGTCTCGGCCTCCCAAAGTGCTGGGATTACAGGCTTGAGCCACCGCGCCCGGCCCGTCATCTGTTTTTGTTGAAGCAGACTAGAGCCAAGAAAAGAAGTGAACACCACTCTCGAGTCCTTGAATTTCTTTTGACTTTCCTATAGTTTGCAGGGGCAAATAATTGCTAATAAGTAGTGATCTGGAAAATATTTATCTTTTCATTTTTTTCTGCCACTATACAATATTAAGCACATATTATCCCTACATACTAACGGAATTTTTACTGCTCTCAGTCCTAAGTAACTAGGTAGACAGCTCATATTCCCTCCCTCATCTATTTCTCCAGGGTTCTGTCATCTGCAACCATCTCCTTGTAGCAATTTCTCTGTACCAGTCAAGGTTCTTCGTCCAGATATCAGAAACTGACTCTTGCTAACTTCTGCAGAAAAGAAATTTGTGGAATGGTGTAAGACAGTTCACAGAATCAAGGGGAAGTCCACAACACCAAGATCAAAACCCAGCCAGAGGCCGGGTGCAGAGGCTCACGCCTGTAATCCCAGCACTTTGGGAGGCCAAGGCGGGCAGATCACCTGAGATCAAGAGTTCAAGACCAGCCTGATCAACATGGTGAAACCAGTCTCTACTAAAAATACAAAAATGAGCTGAGTGTGGTGGCGGGGGCCTATAATTCCACCTACTTGGGAGGCTGAGGCGGGAGAATCACTCGAACCCAGGGGCCAAGATCGCACCATTGTACTCCAGCCTAGGCAACAGAGTGAAACTCTTTCTCAAAAACAAAACAAAACAAAAAAATCCATCCAGAGACAAAGAGAGGTTGGGCAGCCAAATTCTATCAAGGTCCTGCCACCGGAACAGCACCACCATGGCTGGAACTGCCACCAGCGGCTACTTGGTGCTTCCACTCTAGGCATCACTGGCAAAGGGTGCCCACTCCCACACATGCCTACTCTTCACTCCTCTACCACTGCAGCGAAAAAACTCCCACCTTCTGTGTCTTTACATCGTTCCCCCAGTATTCAAAATCCTGATTCACTGAGTCTAGATCACATGCTCTCGTGCTAGAGGACAGGAGAGAGAATTTCTACCCCTTTGGTTTTCACAGTGGAGCCCTTATCTGGATTCCCCCAGATAAGAAGGGCGTTTAGATGCTGGGCAGTCCCACTTTTCCCAGAAAAAATCGAGTACAGTCCTCAAACTAAAAAGATTTAAGGCAAACATTGCAAAAAGAGGATTAAAGTCTACAGTAGATGAAGTAATTTATTTAAAGTAATTATTTTAATAAATAAAAACCTCATGTCTAGACACATTTATTTATAAGATGCTAAGGGGACTTGGGAAAGGGATTGTAAAGTATCAATAAGCTTTAAAATTTCATGAGAAACTGGAAAGGAGTTGCAATTGAGTAGGAAAATAGTGGGTTCTGCTAATCACCACCTTGGTGTTGAATATTGACAATTAATAGGATCACCTGGTGAAACAGGGTTGTTTGTTGTGAACACCCAGAAAATAATTAAGTCAATACTTGGAGCCACAATGAATTTATTAAGGACAAATCATGGTAACTGTCTTTATTTCCTTTTTGATTTGACTAATAGATTTGTAGACTACTGGTAGACAACAAACAAATGTTATAGGACTGTGTCTTTATAAAGTTAAAAATACTCTTGTTTGTATTTAGTATAAAAATAAAATGGGTAACTTCAGAAAAGGTAGAGATTTCTACTGAAATAATGAACCCAATAATGAAATTATCTCTACTTCCTTCTCACTAAAAAACACTAAAATTATATGAAAGGAATAAGAAAGATAAAAATCCGCAGATAAAGAGATTAGGAGAGGAAACGACAGGACCAGCAGTGACAATGCATTTTTGGAAGGTAGAAAATAAATGGATGAGTGGTAACTGACTTGGCAGAACAGAGAAAGCTGGAAGCAAATGACTCCAAAAGGAGACGTCAGTGAAGGAAGACAATTTGGGCAACAGAACACCAGGAAGTCTCAGGAATCCGAAGCACTGAGGACCTCAGAAGCAAGGAGTGGAGTTGAAAACAGGAGAATTGGGTACAAGCCCTGCCCCTGTACATTTCTGGTAATCATTTTATTGGGTTGCTTTCAAATAGAAACTGACAGCCAAAAATCATCAGACATTTGGGAAAAGCTTCTAACATGAAAGACAGGACAACACACAAAACCAACATTAAGATTTGTAGGAAATAATAAGTGAATACCTTTAATATCACCACAGAGAGAAGAGGAGACACTATTCTCAAAAGATGACTTCTACTTTACACTGCGTTCGTAGAGCCCTGGGAGTTTATTGTACAGGTAAGAATTAGCCAAATGGACAGACCACTCACGTGCAAGAGCACTCTGGTTTTTTCTTGTTTTTCTGTTTGGGTTTTTTGTTTGCATGTTTTTGTTTTGTTTTGTTTGTTTTCTCAAGACAGAGTCTTACTCTGTCACCCAGGCCAGAGTGGCATGGTCTCGGCTCACTGCAACCTCTGCCTCCCGGGTTCAACCAATTCCGCTGCCTCAGCCTGCTGAGTAGCTGGGATTACAGGCGCGTGCCACCACACCAGCTAATTTTTGTCTTTTTAGTAGCAACGGGGCTTCAGCATGTTGGCCAAGCTGGTCTCGAACTCCTGACCTCGTGATCTGCCCACCTTGACCTCCCAAAGGGCTGGGATTACAAGTGTGAGCCACCGCGCCTGGCCTGTATGATTGTTTTTTGAGACAGGGTCTCACTCTGTCACCCAGGCTGGAGTGCAGTGGCATGATCTTGTCTCAGTGCAACCTCTGCCTCCCGGGCTCAAACGATTCTCCTACCTCATTCTCCGGAGTAACTGGGACTACAGGCATGTGCCATCACACCTGGCTAATTTTTGTTTGTGTGTATTTTTTTTTTTTGGTAGATATGAGATCTCACTGTGTTGCCCAGGCAATCTGCCTGCCTCAGTCTCAAGCAATCCACCTGCCTCAGTCCCCCAAAAAGCTGGGGATTACAGATGTGAGCCATTGCCACTTAGCCTGCACTCTGTTTTATATACTGGGATTTTAAAAACAGTTCTAAAATATTTTAAGGGACTTGACAGAACCAATTAAAATTTGTTATCGTAAGCAACAGAAACTAACACTGGACAATTTAAGCAAAATGTCATTCATTGGGAGTTATGGGGAGTTCACCACATCAAAGGGAGAGATAGAAAATCAGAATCAGAAAGAGCAGGAACCGGGGCAGCTCTGGGCTTCTGGCAGCAGGAATTAATAGCCAGTCGGATCACGGCACAATTGCTGTGACACATCAGTTCCAATTTTTCTTAGTCCCTAAAGTCCTTGAAGAGACAGTTCTAGTTCAATGTCCTAGCTTGGGTCAGGTATCCTCCCTCTGGTTAGGGAAGCAAGAGTTGCTTTATTAGACAGTTTCACTAAAAGGAACCCAGTGGGAAAGGGAAATTCCCTTCACCCGAAGACAGTCAGAGTGATACTACCAGAAGAGGGAAGGAAAACTAGGGAGGAGCTAAACCCCAAATAGCCACAACTATCTATGGTTAAAAATAAGTTTAGGCCACATGAATGTGCAGAATTTTAAATTTTTTGTAATGCAAAAGCTGTCCACTGAAAATATGTACAAACATGGATGCAATCCATCTCTTCTTGTTGGACATTAAGGTTGCTTTCTGTTTTTTGCTGTTATAAACAAACACCCTTAGAGCCCATATTTTGCAGACATCTTTAAAAAATGGTAATTTGGGATGTTTGTCATGACATCCTTACAGACGGAGATGAGGAATTGCAGGCTGAAAGACTGCATGTGAAGAATGTTGCTGAACTATTGACTGCTGTTGACTTCAAGAGCTTTGCTAGAGTTATGCCGATTTTGCCCTTGGCCTCCTGTTCAGCAACTTTATGGATGAGTTAGGCCGGGTGCGGTGGTTTACACCTGTAATCCCAGCACTTTGGGAGGCCGAAGTGGGTAGATCATTTGAGGTCAGGAGTTCAAGACCAGCCTGGCCAGCATCGTAAAACCCCATCTCTACTAAAAATACAAAAATTAGCCGGACTTGGTGGTGGGTGCCTGTAATCCCAGGTACTTGGGAGGCTGAGACAGGAGAATCACTTGAACCCAGGAGGTAGAGGTTCCAGTGAGGTGAGCTCACACCACTGCACTCCAGCCTGGGCCACAAAGAGAGACTCCATCTTAAGAAATAAAATTAAAATATTTTTTAAAATTGATTACCCAGATACAGGAAGGGTACGTGCTATTCGGACAGAGATTCACTCTAAAAGGTCTGAGAGGTTTATTAAATGCAAGGGTGATATGACTCCACAGTATGATATGGCTACTTAGAAAAAAAAAGCCAGTATAATTTTAGGCTGCACTAAAAGAAGTAAAATTTGTAGATGTAGGACAGTGCTAGCACCCTGTACCTTTTGCCCCGGTCAGATAAAACAGTTTTGGGTTTAATTTTGACCAGTTACACTTAAAAAAAAAAAAAATTAACAAACGAGTGCATATAGAGAAAGGTATCTGGAAGCTACAATGATAATATACTGAGTGCTTACTATGTGCCAGGCACCATGCTGAAAACTGTAAAAACACCTATGAAGGGCCAGGTGCAGCACTTTGGGAGGCCAAGTTATCCCAGCACTTTGTAATCCCAGCACTTTGGGAGGCCAAGGCGGGCGGATCAACTGGTGTCAGGAATTCAAGACCAGCCTGGCCAATAGGGAGAAATCCTGTCTCTACTGAAAATACAAAAATTAGCTGGGTGTGGTGGCGCATGCCTGTAATCCCAGCTACTCAGGAGGCTGAGGCAGGAGAATCTCTTGAATCCAGGAGGCAGAGATTGCAGTGAGCCGAGATCATGCCGCTGCACTCCAGCCAGGGTGACAGATCAACACTTTGTCAAAAACAAACCAACAAACAAACACAAAAAGGAACAAAAACTATGAACAAAAACTATGAAGTAAGCATTATTTATTTTATACCAATTTTACAGCTAGAGAACTTGAGTCATGGGAAGCTAAATCACTTGCTAAGGTATAAGTAAGAAAGCTGGGATTTGAACCCTGGAGCCCAGTCCTACCGACTACATGGTCAACCACCACACAACATTGCTTGTCTGAGTAATACGAAGCCAAACAGGTGACTTCACCACCTAAGTGTGATTTGAGGGACTCTGAAAGGATCCTCTACAGAGAAATATCTCACTGGCTAGCTGGACCATACAAATAGGACAATTATGCATTTGGCTTTATATAGTTCATTCATATCTAGATGCCTAATACTCTCCCAATTGAAAGTCAGTACAGGCGTGGCGGCTCACGCCTGTAATCCCAGCACTTTGGGAGGCTGAGGCAGGCGGATTACCTGAGGTCAAGAGTTTGAGAACAGCCTGGTCAACATGGTGAAATGCCCTCTCTACCAAAAATACAAAAATTAGCTGGGCGTGGTGGCACACATCTGTAATTCCAGCTACTCGGGAGGCTAAAGCGGGAGAATTGCTTGAACCTGGGAAGCAGAGGTTACAGTGAGCCAAGATGGTGCCACTGCACTCCAGCCTGAGTGACAGACTGAGATTCAGTCTCAAAAAAAAAAAAAAAAAAAAAAAGTCAGCTGAGAAAACATTTTTATAACAGAGATTTTGATAAAAATTGCCCCAGGGTCTAGACAGTGGGATTCATCATTCAACAACTATATATTGAGTTTGACAATGTCCTTGGTATAGTGCTAGACCCTGATAATATAATGATGAAAAAGACTTTTCTTTGCCCTGGCAGAGTTCTCCAGTGGAGGGTTGAAAATAATTAAGGAAGCAATAGCAGTAAGTTTGGGAAGTGAATAAGGAAAGAAGGGGAATTACGGAATCAGATGGGAGGGAAATCTTCCCCAGTCTAGCAGGGTGGGAGTTTAGGGGGTGGAGGTGCATTTCCTTCAAAAGTGAAGGCCAAATGGAAACCTGAAGTTGAATCAGAGTTTGCCCAGAGAAGGGAATGGAGAGAAAGGGGAGGGACTGGGGGCATATGTTCAAAATTCTAGATACATGAGATGAGAGGATATGGCTGGCTCTAGGGGCAAAGCGTATCTTGACACGAAGTGTGCAATATGGACCAGGGAAAGGTGAGGCCCTGGCAGGAGGTAGGACTTACCCAGAAGAGGCCTCGAAAGCAATTTTACAGAGGCCATTACAGATGCTCCTTGACTTATGAAAGGGTTGCATTCTGATAAACTCATTGTAAGTTGTGAATATCATTAAGTTGAAAATGCATTTAGTACTCCTAACATCGGAACACTTACAGTAGCCTACAGTTAGGCAAAACCATTTAACACAAAGCTGACTTTACAATAAAGTGTTGAATGTCTCATGTAATTTATCAAATATTGCACTGAAAGTAAAAACCAGAATCGCTCACCGTTCTTCCCAGAATCTCATCATACCACATTTTGCCAGGAGGAAAAGATCAAAATTCAAAGAACGGTTTCTACTGAATGTGTAGAGGAATGGAATGTGTAATACAATGGAATGTATATCACTTTTGCACCATTGTAAAGTTGAAAAGTCCTAAGTCCAACCATTGTAAGTCAAGGATTGTTTATAAGGTTTTAAGCAGGGAGGTAACATGATCTGGTGTTTTAAATTCAAATTTATGCACTATTTACAGTTTCAAGGGGCAAATTGTGGCCAGTGGCTCCTGCCTATAATCCCAGCACTCTGGGAGGCTAAGGCGGGTAGATCACTTGAGTGTGAGTTTGAGACCAGCCTGGCCAACATGGTGAAATCCTATCTCTACTAAAAATACAAAAATTAGCCTCTACTGGAGGGTGGGAGCCGGGGGTGAGTGTTGGAGATGGGTGGGGGG
>NW_012111919.1:7208644-7228711 GCF_000951035.1 Colobus angolensis palliatus | reverse complement strand
TCCCAGCTACTCGGGAGGCTGAAGTAGGAGAATGGTGTGAACCCGGGAGGAGGAGCTTGCAGTGAGCCAAGATCGTGCCACTGCACTCCTGCCTGGGCGACAGAGTGAGACTCCGTCTTTATTAATAATAATAATAATAAGTGTGATGGTCACTGAAATGTGTGTATATGGAAAGAATGCAGAGAGACAGAGAGTATGTAAGCAATGGTTTCAGTTGAATGCCTCCAAGCTAATGAGGGTTAAAAGTGATTTCGGAGAGATGCACCTAGTTTATGGGATTTCCTTTTCTGTAAAGTTAAGTGTGTAATAAAAATGTAAGTGTATATAGACATATATCATATAAAAGAGGTGGTGGAGAGTAATTTCTTCTTTCTCCTTGCTTCCCATGAGAGCCATGAGGATGAATTAAGTGGTTTGAAATTTCAGATCAAAATATGAGATGCTAGCATGAGCAAATGGTTTAGGTTCTTCCTTGGAGACATTTAAGAATATCCATCTGTCGAGTGTTAGGATATTTTTGAATTAATATAATGACATTAGAAAAAGCTCTTTATTAGTGCTGGTTTTGATTTTAAAAGGACTCTAGGATGCATTCCCCCCATGATGTCTGTCTGTCTGTCCCTCCACTTAGACACACATATACCCATTACATTAAAATTAGCCTTTGCTATTTGGCATTAGTAACAAAGGAAGAGAAAAAATTCCCAAAGTAGTTACCATGCCTCACTCAACACCCATCCGGTTTAATTCATTTTTGTTGCTCTCCCCACTTGCCTCTCCCCTACCAACTACTCACCGCATACACACCCTCCAAATGCAACCACCACCCAGATGTATTTCTATGGATCCACCATTAACAATGTAGTATCATAAACTAAGACATTGTACTGTATTTCTTCCCTTCATTTTTTCTGTGTCCTGGTACTTCCTCGGTAGTATTGATGATGTAATAGGCCAGCCTTACATCAAAACAAGAGAAGGTGGGGAAAGAGTTGCCCAGTTATTTGGAAAATTCTCTCTCTCTCTCTTTTTTTTCTAATTGCGGTCTCACCTTGTCACCTAGGCTAGAGTGCAGTGACATGATCACAGCTCACTGTAATCCTCAACCTCCTGGGCTCAAGTGATACTCCCATCTCATCTCAGCCTCCTGAGTAGCTGGGACCACAGGTACCACCACTACACCTGGCTAATTTTTAACATTGTAGAGATGGGGTCTCGACATGTTGCCCAGGCTGGTCTCAAACTCCTGGGCTCAAGTGATCCTCCCACCTTGGCCTCCCAAAGTGCTGGGATTACAGGCATGAGCCACCGCGCCCAGCCTGGAAAATGTCCTGTCTTGTCTTGTCTTTTCTCTTTTCTTTTCTTTTCTTTTCTTCCCTCCCTCCCTCCTGCCTTCCTTTCCTCCTTCCTTCCTTCCCTCTTTCTTTCTTGCTTTCTCTCTTTCTCTTTCTTTATCTCTCTCTCTTTCTCTCTTTCTTTCTTTTTACAGAGTCTTGCTCGGTTGTCTAAGCTGGAGTACAGTGGTGTGATCTTGGCTCACTGCAACCTCTGCCTCCCAGGTTCAAGCAATTCTCATGGCTCAGCCACCTGAGTAGCTGGAATTACAGGCACTTGCCACCACGCCTGGCCAATTTTTGTACTTTTAGTAGAGATGGGTTTTTGCCATGTTGGCTAGGCTGGTCTTGAACTCCTGTCCTCAAGTGATCTGCCCACCTTGGCCTCCTGAAATGCTGGGATTACAGGCATGAGCCACCATGCCTGGCCTGGCCTGGAAAATTTCCTATATGAAAATATTGAATATTTTAATTATATAGAAAAAGATATGATAAAGAAACACATTTTAACATTACATTTCTTGGGTATATATAATGTCATATATATGGAGAGCTTTTTCATATATGGAGGGCTGTTAAAATGAGATGCCATGATGACATTCCAAGCTTGTAAAATTCTGAAAAAGAAATTATAGAATGGGAGTCTGTCCCATTCCCTCCCAAGAGTGTGCAACATATATTATTAAATGAAAAAAAATACAAAATTATGTATATGATAAGAGATGAACTATGCAACGAACACACACACACACACACACCATTCGGAAAAACATTTAATGGTGGCTATCGGCAAATTGGAATTGTGAGTAACTTAAATTATCTTTTACAAGGCCAGGCACTATAGCTCATGCCTGTAATCCCAGCACGTTGGGAGGCCAAGGCAGGCAGATCACCTGAGATTAGGAGTTCAAGACCAGCCTGGCCAACATGGCGAAACCCCATCTCTACTGAAAATACATACACACACAAAAATTAGCCAGATGTGTTGGCGTGCACCTGTAGTCCCTGCTACTTGGAAGGCTGAGGCAGGAGAATCACTGGAACCCGGGAGGCAGAGGTTGCAGTGAGCTGAGATGGCACCACTGCCCTCCAGCCTGGGTGACAGAGTAAGACTCCATCTCATTAAAATAAAAAAAAATAAAAGAGGCAAATTGTTTCATATCCTTACTTCCTCCCCACAGCCAGCCACTTTCAAATACTTCAGCTTTTCAGTTTCAGGTATCTCAAACGTGGTTTTCCAGTTTCCTCATTATCCATCCACTCCTGACACGGAGGATGAGCACTGGCCCCTTACTGCCTCTGTCCTGTTCTCACTTGCTATCCCCTTCTCTTCCCATGCTGGTCTATAGAACTATAGTCAGTCCCACATCCTCCGGGGCCTATTCACAGTGGAGCCGTGTCATGCATTGGAATCACGTTTCCTATACAGCATTCTGTCTAGAGTTAATGACTGTTGTTTTATTGGTTGTCCACTTTTTTGTGTGCTATCACAAATTTGAGTCCCCTGTAGTTGTATAAAGCTCCTCTCAAGGTGTGTTTGGTTTGTTTTGAGACAGGGTCTCACTCTGTCGCCCAGGCTGGAGTGCGGTGGTGCGATCACAGCTTACTGGTGCCTCGACCTCCTGGGTTCAAGTGGTTCTCCTACCTTAGCCTCTTGAGTAGCTGGGACCACAGGCATGCATGCCCGTGCCTGGCTAATTTTTTTAAATGTTTATTAGAGGCCGGGTATGGTGGCTCATGCCTGTAATTCCAGCACTTTGGGAGGCCAAGGCAGGGTAATCACTTGAGGTCAGGAGTTTGAGACCAGCCTGGCCAACATGGTGAAACCCCGTCTCTACTAAAAATACAAAAAAATTAGCTGGGCATGGTGGCGCGAACCTGTAGTTCCAGCTGCTCAGGAGGCTGAGGCAGGAGAATCACTTGAAACCAGGAGGCGGAGGTTGCAGTGAGTGGAGATCGCACCACTGCACTCCAGGCTGGGTGACAAAGAGAGACTCTGTCTCATAAAATTAAAATAAAATAAAATAAAATGTTTTGTAGAGATGGGATCTCACTATATTGCCCAAGTTGATCTTGAACTCCTCCCACTTTGGCCTCCCAAAGTGTTGGGATTACAGGTGTGAACCACCACTTCCAGGTCTCTCAATGTCTTCAGACACCTCAGGCATTCTATCAGTTTCCTGTTGTGGAGGAATCTCTCCTGAACCTGCTCACCTGCTCCAGTCTGGACTGGCAGTTGTGATCTTGGCATCTTCCTTGCCCGTCATGCTCTCTCATGGGTTGAATTCTTGTTTCCTGAGTCCCACATCTTCTTCCCATCTTGGTGTACTTCTTATTTCTGAGGCCCACGTTCTCTAGGACCACTTCGGCATCTGATTGCTAGCTTCTTCCAAGTGGGTTCTGGTAGCTTCCCCTGTTCTCTTTGTTCTTGCAACTTCACACCTCAAGAAAAGTCTTTATTGTGGTTTTAACAGTATTAGAAGAGAACAGTGCTAAATATATGCATTTCATCAACCATCTTTAATTATAATACAATTTTCACCTTAGAATTTATCACCCTGGCTTTAGTTTGTGGTCACAGTCAGGATTGGAGGGGGCCAATACTGAAGGCTGGGACATCTATGAGACGGCTGTTTGGATAATTCCAGTAAGAGATGATGATGGCTAAGGGACGGGTTATGGGGTGAGGAGGGAATGGACTTTCCATGGAATTGTGTGCACACCACTGCGCAGCAACTGGGATTGTTTTTGGCGCTTCATATATGGATAGATGGACAGATACTGTTACTAATTGTGTGTTTATCCTAACATGTATTAGAGAACATATAACTAGATATCAAACTTATTGTTTCCCACATGGTATTATTTAAGATGAATTAGATGCTTGTTTTGAAAAGAAAGTTGATTAAAAATATTTAGCACATTATATACTGGTGGCATTGTACTTAGAGACCTACCAGTAGGAAGCTGGGCTAGAAGATTGCCGGGCACATAGCACTGCCTGGGATTAGCCCTGCCAGTAACAACAGACCCTCTCCTTCCTTTTACCCTCTCCTCTTCAGCCCTTTCTTTACACCATGTTTGCTGCACTCTTTTCCTTCTTTGTCTCGTTTTTGAATTATCACACTCTGCCTACACACGAACAGCTTTCTCTCACCATCTCCTCAATACTGGCTTTTGCAGTCTTCTGTGTAATAGGAGTTTCAGAGATCCTAGTCGCATTTTCTTTTCTTTCTTTTCTTTTTTGAGACAGAGTCTCACTCTGTTGCCCAGGCTAGAGTACAGTAGCGTAATCTTGGCTCACTGCAACCTTCGCCTTCCAGGTTCAAGCAATTCTCCTGCCTCAGCCTCCCTAGTAGCTGGGATTACATTACAGGCATGCACCACCACACCTGACTAATTTTTGTATTTTTAGTGGAGACAGGGTTTCACCCTGTTGGTCAGACTGGTCTCGAATTCCTGGCCTCAAGTGATCCTCTGGCCTTGGCCTCCCAAAGTGCTGGGATTATAGGCGTGAGCCACTGTGCCTGGCCAAATCATGATGAATCCTCATCCTGGTCATGTTACTTACACTTTGGTGGAATTTAGAACAGGGAGCTTGTTCCAGTAACAATAGCCTACTGTATTCCAACTGCGCACAGCTGAGCAGAATGGCCTGAGCCCGCGAACGTGGCTCAGCAGCCATGTTGATCATCCAGCCATCTCGCCTCCATCTTCCAGCCAGGACTGTGGAAGAGAGGCTGCTGCACAAGCATAGCAAGTGTAGCCCAACAGATACCTAGAGAGATAAGCAGCGTGCACACATGCACAGATGTGCACATGCACAAACAACCCCCGCCCCAAATGCTCATACTCGAGATGACCATGAAGATAACCTTCAGTTATCTTGCACCTCTTGCCTCAAGCCAGGAAAGCGTGTGATGCATTCAGGCCCAGGATAATGGAAGAAAGATAACCGTGTAATCACAGTGGCCCAGAGCAAGCATGTTTAAGTCAATGAAACACGTGGTCCTTGCCTTCGCTGTGACCCATGGGCAGCTCTGGGAATAACCAGTCTGGCCCTAACCACATGGTTGAAAGGACAGCCAGAGATTTAATTCTGAGATATTACAATTATTATTTTGGAACAACTAATAAAGTGGAAAAGGATACTGATAGCAGTGTCCCTGGAGACTGACAACTCAGCTCTCGTCACACTCCCACAAAGGAGGTCATTTCCTAGGATATCCCAAGCCCCATTTCAACCATAAGCCAAGGCTATTTTCTTTTGCTGAGACCAGAGGGTTCAGGTACTAGGTTTTTGCATTGGTGATGTGGGAGTTCCCAAGGGCTGCAGAAATTCTTGGAAAAGAGTCCATGAGTGAGTCCTGTTACACTCCCTTTATAACATCTAAAACTACATCATACAAAATAATGCAATGAAACCAAGTTTAAAGAAAAGGGCACAGGCTAGATGCGGTGGCTCACGCCTGTAATCCCAGCACTTTGGAGACCAAGGCAGGTGGATCACGAGGTCAGGAGTTCAAGGTCAGCCTGGCCAAGATGGTGAAACCCCATCTCTACAAAAAAATACAAAAAGAATTAGGTGGGCATGATGGTGAGTACATGTAGTCCCAGCTACTCTAGAGGCTGAGGCAGATAATTGCTTGAACCCTGGAGGTGGAGGTTGCAGTGAGCCAAGATCATGCAACTGCACTCCAGCCTGGGCCACAGAACAAGACTGCATCTCAAAAAAAAAAAAAAAAAAAAAAGCTTAGATTCCCTAAATAAATCTAGATTTAATAAAAATGTATATGGTTAATCCTTAGCTTCTTCTACTTGGCAAATAGCCAGAGTGTAAAAGAATAAGAATACACAATTTTATACACAGGAAAATAGAAGCCATAACCTAAACCATTCATAGAAATTAGACAAACACAAACAGCTTAGCGGTTCTGTTATCTGCCTTTTATTATTACACACGAGCAAAGTGTATAATAATAAAAGTCAGCATCAATGGGACTCAAAGAATTCAAAAGGAAAAAGAATATTTTGCACAATGATGCATTCATAATATTACTTATGATGTTTCAAATAATTCAAAGCCAACCCCAAAAGCTCTCACAATAAAATAATTGTGTAAACAATGATATACCAATACAACAAGACGCTATGCAGTCATTAAAAATAGTAAGAGTAGGCCAGGCGCGGTGGCTCAAGCCTGTAATCCCAGCACTTTGGGAGGCCGAGACGGGTGGATCACGAGGTCAGAAGTTCAAGGTCAGCCTGGCCAAGATGGTGAAACCCCATCTCTACAAAAAAATACAAAAAGAATTAGGTGGGCATGATGGTGAGTACATGTAGTCCCAGCTACTCTAGAGGCTGAGGCAGATAATTGCTTGAACCCTGGAGGTGGAGGTTGCAGTGAGCCAAGATCATGCCACTGCACTCCAGCCTGGGCGACAGAGCCAGACTCCGTCTCAAAAAAAAAAAAAAAAAAATAGAAAGGTAAAAAAAAAAAAAGAAAAAAGAACAAAAATAAAATAAAAAAAAATAATAATAAGTGTGGCCGGACACAGTGGCTCACGCCTGTAATCCCAGCACTTTGGGAGGCCGAGGCAGGCAGATCACGAGGTCAGGAGATCGAGACCATCCTGGCTAACACGGTGAAACCCCATCTGTACTAAAAATACAAAAAAAAAAAATTAGCCAGGCGTGGTGGTGGGTGCTGTAGTCCCAGCTACTCGGGAGGCTGAAGTAGGAGAATGGTGTGAACCCGGGAGGAGGAGCTTGCAGTGAGCCAAGATCGTGCCACTGCACTCCTGCCTGGGCGACAGAGTGAGACTCCGTCTTTATTAATAATAATAATAATAAGTGTGATGGTCACTGAAATGTGTGTATATGGAAAGAATGCAGAGAGACAGAGAGTATGTAAGCAATGGTTTCAGTTGAATGCCTCCAAGCTAATGAGGGTTAAAAGTGATTTCGGAGAGATGCACCTAGTTTATGGGATTTCCTTTTCTGTAAAGTTAAGTGTGTAATAAAAATGTAAGTGTATATAGACATATATCATATAAAAGAGGTGGTGGAGAGTAATTTCTTCTTTCTCCTTGCTTCCCATGAGAGCCATGAGGATGAATTAAGTGGTTTGAAATTTCAGATCAAAATATGAGATGCTAGCATGAGCAAATGGTTTAGGTTCTTCCTTGGAGACATTTAAGAATATCCATCTGTCGAGTGTTAGGATATTTTTGAATTAATATAATGACATTAGAAAAAGCTCTTTATTAGTGCTGGTTTTGATTTTAAAAGGACTCTAGGATGCATTCCCCCCATGATGTCTGTCTGTCTGTCCCTCCACTTAGACACACATATACCCATTACATTAAAATTAGCCTTTGCTATTTGGCATTAGTAACAAAGGAAGAGAAAAAATTCCCAAAGTAGTTACCATGCCTCACTCAACACCCATCCGGTTTAATTCATTTTTGTTGCTCTCCCCACTTGCCTCTCCCCTACCAACTACTCACCGCATACACACCCTCCAAATGCAACCACCACCCAGATGTATTTCTATGGATCCACCATTAACAATGTAGTATCATAAACTAAGACATTGTACTGTATTTCTTCCCTTCATTTTTTCTGTGTCCTGGTACTTCCTCGGTAGTATTGATGATGTAATAGGCCAGCCTTACATCAAAACAAGAGAAGGTGGGGAAAGAGTTGCCCAGTTATTTGGAAAATTCTCTCTCTCTCTCTTTTTTTTCTAATTGCGGTCTCACCTTGTCACCTAGGCTAGAGTGCAGTGACATGATCACAGCTCACTGTAATCCTCAACCTCCTGGGCTCAAGTGATACTCCCATCTCATCTCAGCCTCCTGAGTAGCTGGGACCACAGGTACCACCACTACACCTGGCTAATTTTTAACATTGTAGAGATGGGGTCTCGACATGTTGCCCAGGCTGGTCTCAAACTCCTGGGCTCAAGTGATCCTCCCACCTTGGCCTCCCAAAGTGCTGGGATTACAGGCATGAGCCACCGCGCCCAGCCTGGAAAATGTCCTGTCTTGTCTTGTCTTTTCTCTTTTCTTTTCTTTTCTTTTCTTCCCTCCCTCCCTCCTGCCTTCCTTTCCTCCTTCCTTCCTTCCCTCTTTCTTTCTTGCTTTCTCTCTTTCTCTTTCTTTATCTCTCTCTCTTTCTCTCTTTCTTTCTTTTTACAGAGTCTTGCTCGGTTGTCTAAGCTGGAGTACAGTGGTGTGATCTTGGCTCACTGCAACCTCTGCCTCCCAGGTTCAAGCAATTCTCATGGCTCAGCCACCTGAGTAGCTGGAATTACAGGCACTTGCCACCACGCCTGGCCAATTTTTGTACTTTTAGTAGAGATGGGTTTTTGCCATGTTGGCTAGGCTGGTCTTGAACTCCTGTCCTCAAGTGATCTGCCCACCTTGGCCTCCTGAAATGCTGGGATTACAGGCATGAGCCACCATGCCTGGCCTGGCCTGGAAAATTTCCTATATGAAAATATTGAATATTTTAATTATATAGAAAAAGATATGATAAAGAAACACATTTTAACATTACATTTCTTGGGTATATATAATGTCATATATATGGAGAGCTTTTTCATATATGGAGGGCTGTTAAAATGAGATGCCATGATGACATTCCAAGCTTGTAAAATTCTGAAAAAGAAATTATAGAATGGGAGTCTGTCCCATTCCCTCCCAAGAGTGTGCAACATATATTATTAAATGAAAAAAAATACAAAATTATGTATATGATAAGAGATGAACTATGCAACGAACACACACACACACACACACCATTCGGAAAAACATTTAATGGTGGCTATCGGCAAATTGGAATTGTGAGTAACTTAAATTATCTTTTACAAGGCCAGGCACTATAGCTCATGCCTGTAATCCCAGCACGTTGGGAGGCCAAGGCAGGCAGATCACCTGAGATTAGGAGTTCAAGACCAGCCTGGCCAACATGGCGAAACCCCATCTCTACTGAAAATACATACACACACAAAAATTAGCCAGATGTGTTGGCGTGCACCTGTAGTCCCTGCTACTTGGAAGGCTGAGGCAGGAGAATCACTGGAACCCGGGAGGCAGAGGTTGCAGTGAGCTGAGACTGTGCCACCGAACTCCAGCCTGGGCAACAGAGTGAGATTCCGTCTCAAAAAAAAAAAAAAAAAAGTTTTATTTTACAGAGTTTCCCGAATGTCATAAATTTTCAACCGTAAGTATGTGTTAGCTTCATACAAAGAGAAAGTCAGACGTGTTATTAATAGAAAGCAACATCCAAGAGTCCAGGAAGAAACCTCGTCACTAAATCTAGGGCAGACAGAATGAGGAACTGGCAACTATTACAGCTCCCCCGTAAAGCACAGCGTTCAGTGAGGACCTGGTTTAGTCAAGGACAGGCTCTCATGAGAGGGTGGCCAAGAGGCTTGGAGAAATAAATCAAGACGGCGAGAATGAAATGGCAGACGTGACAACATCTCATTAACAGCTCAGATGACTCAGTAACGTCAATAAGGAAGGGTGACCACAACTGTGTTCTTGTGAAAGATTGAACAGGGCCTCGGGGAAGGTCTGCTCCAATCTTCTCATTTTTCACAGGAGGAGCCCCAGAAGAGCTCACCTCACTCATAGCAGCTCAGTGGTAGAGCCGGGATCAGAACTCCAACATCCTGATTCCTGATTCAGCGCTGTTCACAGCGCTCTGCTTGGTGTGGTAAGGTAAGCATTGTTGATTTCTGGTGATTTTTGTCACTGTTTGCATTAGGAAAGTATGTCATATAATCTATGTCCAGGACTGGAACCCCTGACTGGGCTTGTTTCCCTCACTTCACGCTAGCTGAATCCCCAAACATTATTCCACATCAGGACAGATTCCTAATATTCCTGTATTTCTCTTAATTCCAACCTTCTTCCCTACAATGAACTGAACCGAATGTTTATGTCCCTCTAAAATCATACATAATTTTTTTTTTTTTTTTTTTGAGACCGAGTTTCACTCTTGTCCCCCATGCTGGAGTACAATGGTGTGATCTCGGCTCACCACTAACCTCCACCTCCTGGTTTCAAGCAATTCTTGTGCCTCAGCCTCCCAAGTGGCTGGGATTACAGCCATGCACCACCATCCCTGGCTAATTTTTGTATTTTTAGTAGAGATGGGGTTTCACCATGTTGGCCAGGCTGGTCTCAAACTCCCGACCTCAAGTGACCTGCCTGCCTCGGCCACCCAAAGTGCTGGGATTACAAGCGTGAGCCACCATGCCCGGCCTTTTTTTTTTTTTTTTTTTTTTTTATATAGAATCTCTCTCTGTCGCCCAGACTGGAGTGCAGTGGCACGATCTCAGCTCACAGCCACCTCTGCCACCTGGGTTCAAGCGATTCTTGCACCTCAGCCACCTGAGTAGCTGGGACCACAGGCACCCGACACCATGCCTGGCTAATTTTTATATTTTTAGGACAGACAGGATTACACTATGTTGGCCAGGCTGGTCTTGAACTCCTGACCTCAAGTGATCCACCTGCCTCAGCCTCCCAAAGTGCTGGGATTACAGGCTTGAGCCACCATGCCCGGCCTCATATATGAAATTCTAATCCCCAGTGCGACACTGTTAGGAGGTGGGGCCTTTGGGAGGTAATTAGGTTATGAGAGTGGAGCCCTCATAAATGGGATTAGTGCCTTATAAAAGAGACTCCAGGCTGGGCCAAGAGCAGTGGTGTTTACACCTAATTGATAACAACTAGCTACAGACTTCTTTGTTCCTTTTCCACTCCCACTGCTTCACTTGACTAGCCTTAAAAAACAAAAAACAAGAGAGAAAGCAGGCTGGGTGTGGGGGCTCAAGCCTGTAATCTCAGCACTTTGGGAAGCCAAGGTGGGCAGACTGCTTGAGCCCAGGAGTTTGAGACCAGCCTGGGCAACATAGTGAGACCCCATCTCTACAGAAAATACAAAAATTAGCCAGGCATGGTGGAGCGCACCTGTATTCCCAGCTACTCGGGAGGTGGGAGGATTGCTTGAGCCCGGGAAGTTAAGGGTACAGCAAACCAGGATCACGCCACTGCACTCCATTCAGTCTGGACAAGAGAGTGAGACCCTCTCTCAAAAAAAGAAAAAAGAGAGAGAGAGGGACCCCAGAGAGCTCTCTAGCTCTCTTTCTGCCATGTGAGGATACAACCAAAAGTCAGCAGTCTGCAACCCTGAGGACAATCCTCACCAGAACCCAATAGTGCTGGTGCTCTGATCTCAGACTTCCAACATCCGGAACGGTGAGAAGCACATTTCTGTCGTTTATAAGTACCCAGGCTGGGGTACTTTGTTACAGCAGCCCAGGACGTTCCCCAAAACCACTGCTACTGTCTTGGGCCAAACTGTCATTAATTCTCTCCTTCTCCTCCTGCTTCTTATTTTCATTCTTTTTCATGGTGTTTAAACTACCAAAAACAAAAAACAAAAACCCTGAAAGAATCATATAAGAATTCCCAGGATCCTTCACGTAAACAGAAACATTGTTAACATTTTGCCACATTTGTAAGAACACCCATAGCTGTCATATATATGATAGTTTCCACATATCATATATATGCAAAAACATCCATATGTCATGTAGGTACATAATAACATGCATATTTTCCTGAGTCATTTGGACGTAGGTTGGCAACATCATAACACTTCACCCCTCAATTCTGCAGCATCACCTAAGCATAAAGTCATTCTCCTACATAACCATGATATCATTATCACACCTAAGAAAACCAATACCTCATATTTAGTTCAAACTCAACTGTCCCCAGTGTCTTTCATGCTGTTTTTATCGTTTTTTGTTTTGAGACAGTGTTGGGATTACAGGCGTGAGCCACTGTGCCCAGCCAACTTTCAGGCTGCTTTAAGTGTCCGACCAAGGATCTCATCAGGGGTTACATATTTTATGTGGTTGTTGCATCTCCTTCTTTTGATTTAGAACATTCTCCCCCTATTTTGTTTTTATTTTTGTTTTTTATGACACTGAGTTTTTGAACAGTTCCAGCCTGTTTTCCTATGTAATCTCCCACATTTTGGATTTGTCTTGAGCAGTTCCAGCCTGTTTTCCTGTATAACCTCCCACATTCTGAATTTGTCCAGTTGTTTCCTCATTATTAGATTCAGGCTGAAGCTCTTTGGAAAGAATACTGTACAGGAGATGTTACCCATCGCTTATCACATCCCTTGGAAGGTCCATAACATCAGGTTGTCCCACTATGTGGAGTCTGATCTCTTGCTTAAGATGATGTCCACCAGATCTTTCCACTGCAAAGGTACAGTTTCCACTGTGTAGTTAATAATCCATGGAATGGCCGGGTGCAGTGGCTCATGCCTGTAATCCCAGCACTTTGGGAGGCCGAGGCGAGTGGATCACCTGAGGTTAGGAGTTCGAGACCAGCCTGACCAGCGTGGTAAAACCCTGTCTGTACTAAAAATACAAAATTTTGTATTTTGTCATTGATCCTTGGGCATGATGGCACATGCCTGTAATCCCAGGTACTCAGGAGGCTGAGACAGGAGAATCACCTGAATCTGGAGGCAGAGGCTGCAATAAGCCGAGATGTCGCCATTACACTCCAGCCTGGGCAACAAAAGCAAAACTCCATCTCAAATAATAATAATAATAATAATAATAATACATGGAATGATAGGATAAATACTTGAGGGGATAGATACCCATTTTCCATGATGCGATCATTATGTATTGCATGCCTGTGTGGAAACCTCTCCTATATCCCATAAATATATACACCTACTATGTACCCACAACAATTAAAAATAAACTTTTTTCTTTTTGAGACAGAGTCTCATTCTGTTGCCCAGGCTGGAGTGCAGTGGTGCAATCTCGGCTCGCTGCAACCTCCACCTCCCAGGTTCAAGTGATTCTCCTGCCTCAGTCTCCTGAGTAGCTGAGATTACAGGCCACCACACTTGGCCAATTTTTTTTGTATTTTTAGTAGAGACCCGGTTTTGCCATGTTGGTCAGGCTGGTCTTGAACTCCTGACCTCAAATGATCCACCCGCCTCAACCTCCCAAAGTGCTAGGATTACAGGCGTAAAGTCACAGTACTTGGCCAAAAAATATATATATATTTTTAAAAATCTGGGGAGTGATTCTTTAAGAACATGTGAATATCTTAGCATCTGATAATCTGAATCGTTGCCTGAATTGGGGTTGCAGAACAGTGACTTTTCTAATTATCTATTTTATCAGCTGACATTGCCTGCACAGAAGGAGTCCCCACCAGGTCACGAATGGCTTCCCAAGGCAGTCTCCTGACCCTCCTCCCTACCTCCAGTCTGGCTCACTCCACTCACATGCTGCCAGAATGAGCATGCTCTATTGCAAATCTGGACACGTCTGTGCCTTGTTGGAAATCAGGGGCAAGCTAACATCTGTACGCTTGACACCAGGCCCTTTGTGATCTGGCTCCTGCCCACTGCTTTGGGTTCATCTCTCCCAGTATCCCCTCATGTACTCCATTCAAACTACAGTCATGTGCTGCAGAATGATGTTTTGGTAAACAACAGACCTCATATACAACAGTGGTCTCATAAGATTAAAATACCGCATTTTTACTGTGCCTTTTCTATGTTTAGAGGTTTAGATACACAAACTCTTACCATTGCATTCCAGTTGCCTGCAGTATTCAGTGCAGGAACATGCTGTACAGGTGCGTAGCCTAGGAAGAGGAGGCTATACCATATAGTCAGGTACGCAGCAGGCTATGCCATTTAGATATGTGTTAAGTACACTCTGATGTTCGCACAAGGGCAAAATTGCCTAATAATGCATTTCTCACAACATAACCCTGTTGTTAAGTGATGCGTGTCAGTATTTACAGTTCTCCAAACACACCACCCTACTCCACACCCTGTACCACTGCACAAACTAGTCCCTCTGTCTGGAAGATCCTTCCCCACCCTCCAGTCTCATCTGACTCTCACTTGTTTTTCAAGCTCTGGCTTACAAATCACTTCCTCTGAGCCTAACGTTTTGTTGGTGCGTTTTGGGGGCTCTCATGATAACTGTGCACACTTCTGTCATCGCAACTGTGGCCTTGAACTTTATTTTTATTTATTGATTGATTGATTGTTCGATTAATTGATTTTTGAGACAGGATCTTGCTCTGCTGTCCAGGCTGACTGCAGTGGCACAGTCACAGCTCACTGCAGCCTGAACCACCTGGGCTCAAGTGATCTTCCTGCCTCAGCCTCCCAGTAGCTGGGACTACAGGTGCATGCAACCATGCCCAGCTAATTTTTAAATATTGTAGAGACAGGGTCTCCCTATGTTTCCCAGGTTGGTCTCAAATTCCTGGGCTCAAGTGATCCTCCTGCCTCGGCCTCCCAAGGTGCTGGGATTACAGGTGTGAGCCACTGCGCCCAGCCAAGTCCTGTACTTTAAATGTTTGTTAGTTTGCTTGTCTCTCTCACTTGATTTTAAGGTTTTTATGGGAAGAAAGCTGTCTTTTATCTTTGTATAACAGGAATCTAGAGCTGTGTCTGGCATTAAGTAAGCACTTAGCAAATATTTTCCAATGAATTCATTCGTGTTTCCTCAAATTATTAGAGAATGTGACTAGCTTCTGGAACAAATAGATTATATGATCTTTAAGGACAAAAGCCATGTCTTATAAATCTTGGCATTGCTCACATCTCCCACCCTATTGGTGGTTAATTTGCATTAGTAATGAGTAAGTTGACACTTATAAAGGTGTATAGCTGTATTACTTTTTATCTGCTTAGTATATTTTTCTTTTGGGAATTGCTCCTCCTCTACCTAACAAGATGGCTAATTCCTTGCCTGGTCTTCCCCACACATGTTGTGGTCATAATGTGAGCTGGCCAATTAGAGGACTTCATCCTCCTGGCTGCAATGATTGGTTCAGGTAAGGACATCTTACCCAGGCCAGGCCTGTCAGAGTCTTCCCTGGGACTTTCGATGGAGTTGATGGGAAAGACATGCAGGGAAGACATTGTAATACTCATCACTGCCCAAAGGCCATCTGCCACTCAGCAGAGAGATCCTACCTGAGAAAAAAGCCAATGTTAAGACAAACAAGTCAACTGAGGGAGAGAGAGGGAACTAATGACTTTATTTATATTTATTTTTTGAAACAGAGTCTTACTCTGTCACCCAGGCTGGAATGCAGTGGCATGATTTCAACTCACTGCAACCTCCACCTCCTGGGTTCAAGCTATTCTCCTGCCTCAGCTTCCCCAATAGCTGAGATTACAGGTGCATGCCACCACGCCCAGCTAATTTTTGTATTTTCAGTAGAGATGGGGTTTCATCATTTTGGCCAGGCTGCTCTCAAACTCCTGACCTCAAATGATCTGCCCACCTTGGCCTCCCAAAGTGCTGGGATTTATAGGCGTGAGTCACCGCATCCGGCCTTAATCACATTATTTAAATCACTAAACCCAGTCACATCTGAAGAGTCATGTTTTAAACTTCCCGGTACTGGAGTCAACGAATCCCTTCCTTCTTGCCTTGTAAGCTGGCAAAATCCTGACTAATATTCAAGATATGCATTCTACAACATTCCACATTTGGCTAAGCAGGCACATTGAGATGGGGAAGAATTTCACCTCCACGTAGTCCTTTGCTGCTTTTTGAGAAATGATGTAGAGACAGCTGTCTCAGCACCATCTCTGCTGCCCTTACCAGCCAGGAAGAGGGCTTTCATTTGGGCTGCCTCTCACCTGCCTCAGAAGGAACAGGTATATTTGGGGGCCCCATTCTCATGCTCCTGTCCCCTAAGTCTCTTCCAAAGGAGCAAAGCACACCAAGAAAACATGCCACACGTGAAGGACTGGCCTCATCTTCATTATTTCTGTTCCAGAAGGTTACTGAATCCCTCATCCTCACAAGTGGCTAAGTGCATCTGTATTCTTCTGAGGTCAGCAACAGTCTGCTTTGTTCCTGGCAGCTCTCAATTTTCAGGGATGCGAGGGGGCTGGGGTGGGGAGCTAAGGACCAGGACTGCCTCCTGAGACAGAGATGTGGATATCTGCCCAAGGACCCTAGGTGTTAAAAATGTCAAGTACAGGCTGGGCACGGTGTCTCACACCTGTAATCCCAGCACTTTGGGAGGCGGAGGTGGGCGGATCACCTGAGGTAAGGAGTTCGAGACCAGCCTGGCCAACATGATGAAACCCCATCTCTACCAAAAATACAAAAAATTTTGCCAGGAGTGATGGCATGTGCCTGTAATCCCAGCTACTCAGGAGACTGAAGCAGGAGAATCACTTGAACCCAGGAGGTGAGCCGATATCGTACCACTGCACTTCAGCCTGGGTGAGAGTGAGACAAACAAACAAAAAGTCAAGTGCATTTTAGAGAACCATTACTGAGGATTGTTTCGTGCGTCCGTGTGAAGAGATCACCAAACAGGCTTTGTGTCAGCAACATGGCTGTTCATGTCACCTAGGTACAGGCGGGCTGAGTCCGAAAAAGGAGTCTGCAAAGGTGGTGGGATTATCATGAGTTCTTGCATATTTTGGGATAGGTGGTGGAGTTAAGAGCAATGTTTTGGGGGCAGTGGGTGAAGCTCACCAAGTGCATTCTCAAGGGTGGGGAGAATTACAAAGAAACTTCTTAAGGTTGGGGGAAATTATAAAGAACATTGATCCGTTAGGGTGGGGTAGAAACAAATCACCATGCTGGAATGTCATCAGTAAAGGCTATTTTCACTTCTGTGGATCTTCAGTTGCTTCAGGCCATCTGGATGTACACGACCAGGTCCCTGAGGATATGATGACTTAGCTTGGGCTCAGAGGCCTGACAAGGATATTTTCCATCTTTCACCTTAAATTTCTGGAAAATGTCTCAGAGGCATGAGAGGAAGAGAGAAAGCCCTGCCTTCTTTAAAGGAGCCTACAGAGCTCATAGACTACAGGCAAGGGAGAGAGGAGCATCTTGGTTTAAAGATGATTCCCTCATGTCAGCCCACTTGGGTATCCTGTGTGACTGTTTTCAGGAGTAAGGGGAAATAGCCAAGCTCTTTAAGAAGAGTATTTTCATGGTTTTAATTTGAATTAACTTAACCAGATGCTTTTCTCCTAACTACTAGCTAAGATAAACTGCACCCTCCAGGGAATCAGAGTTGTGAAGAAGTGCAGAAGAAGGAGAAAGGGAAGTAATCTTACAGCATGAGCTCCTGCCCCAGAGGCCTGGGTGGGGCATTTCTGGATAGAGCACATAATGCCGGACAGAAACCAATTGGAAGAAGAGAACAACAAGAAGGGATGTGAGAGGCACAGAAAAAAAAGGATGCTCAAGACCAACTACAAAATAATTACTTGGCATCTTCACTCAAGGGTCGAGGTGTGGGTTTTCCTCAAGTTTTCCCTTTCTAGAGATGCCAAGGTGAAAACTGAGTCCATCTTGGCCGGATGCAGTGGCTCATGCCTGTAATCCCAACACTTTGGGAGACCAAGGCAGGCAGATCACTTGAGGTCAGGAGTTTGAGACCAGCCTGGCCAACATGGTGAAACACCATCTCTACTAAAACCACAAAAATTAGCTGGGCATGGTGGTGGGCGCCTGTAGTTCCAGCTACAAAGGAGGCTGAGGTGGCAGGATGGTTTGAGCCTGGGAGGAGGAGGTTGCAGTGAGCTGAAATCATGCCACTGCACTCCAGCTGGGGTGACGTCAGAGCAAGACTCCATCTCACACACACACAAAAAGAATCCATTATTTCACGTTTTTGAGTTTGGAAAAAGGTAGACAGTGGTTTCCACCTTCATTCCCTGGGAACCTGTGCCAACCTTGAACTTTACTTTTTCTGACCCTTGCTACCAAATTTCATCCCTAGGGAGGAGGCAGAACCCTGGCTCAGAACAATGACGGGAGATGGAGAAGAACAAAGCTTCTCTCTTCAAACCCGTTTCCATGGTCCACCCCACAGCCGCAGCTACACGTCCTGCAGTTCCAGGAAGCCATATCCTTCCGGGCATTTTCAGCTTTTGTGTCTCCCTTTTCAACAAGACAAGTGTCCTGGTTCTCACACAGACTCTAAGTTGAAAAGATATGAAAGGGGACTGACCATAAGTTTCAAAAAAAAAAAAAAAAAACCCAGCGCCTTTCAAAACCCAGTTTGAAACAGCCTGGTGAAATGAAGGAAGGAAGGACTTCCTCCTTGGCTGCAGGACTGGATTCTTAGAGCACCCTCTCTTCCTCTGAGTCCCCTGGTTTATATAATTTCAATAACTGGGGATTCCAGAGCATTACCTCATAGCAAATGCTAGGAAGCACCAGAATGCTGTTTGCCTAGAGGGAGTGGGAGGAGGGATGAGAACCGAGGCAGAGGAGAGACAAGGGAGGTTGAAGGCTGGTCCCAGGTGCAGGTGCAGCTACAGGTGGGGGGACTCACTCTGTGTCATGCCTATCCCTAGTGACACCCCAGCTTAATAGCTGCACTCTGGGTTCCCTTCGGTCAGAGGCTTCTCCTCAGAGATCAGGCAGGCACGTTGAGCCCTATCTGCCACTCCATCTGTGCCCCTGTCGAGTCCCCAGATGGCAACACTCCCTCTCCACTTCACCTGCACAGCCTCCGTCAATGTCCAGTACTGATTCTCCTGCATCCCTTCTGCTCTGGGGCTGTCACTGCCCTCGGTCTCAGCAAAAACCCTGGAGGTGCATGGGCTGTGCCAGCAGCACTGGTCGACCTGCAGCCTCCCAGATGTCCATAGAAAGCCCGAGGAAGGCTGATCCTGCATCCCTGACTAATGATCATGCCTTCAAGACGGGATGCAGCCTGTGACTCAAACTGTGGAGGCTCAGCAAATGCAAGAGTGGGAGGGAGAAGAGAGGAACACGGAGGAAAACAAAGATGAAGAGAGGGAGTAGGCAGAGAAAAAGCAAAGGAAGAAAGGCCTCAGATTCTTGAAATCTGCAAAGCTGCCCTCCCCACTGTGGCTTCCGCAGTGATTAAAATGATGAGATAACATCTTCTACAATAGTCCTGCAGTCTTGTTGGATATTACTTCAAGGGAAGAGAGGATGAACGTTAGATAAGGATGTTAGCGTAATTGCAGCTACTGAAACTTGCAATACAGTATCACGTATACTGCATATCCAAATTCAGATTTATATAGACAATGAAATCTTAAGGACAAGAACCATGGATCTTTTCACACTAGAGAGGTAATAATATATGCCAAAACTGTTTCAGTTTGGTCCTGTTCCAAGAATATGAGTCTGGCCAGGAAGGATATTTAAAGACAAGTGAGGTTCACTCTTTCCATAGGAAGCTGTTATGTCCATGGGAGGTAGTTATGATATACGTTATATGTGATGGTTTATAATAACAAATTATATTATAAAAAGAGATTTGCTTTGTATGGGCAGTATATATGGGCACACAGGGGTTTATATGTGTAGACTACAGCTCTACAGCTATATTTAAAAGTTCTCCTGGGCACAGTGGCTCACACCTGTAATCCCAGCACTTTGGGAGGCCGAGGTAGACGGATCATCTGAGGTCAGGAGTTCAACACTAGCCTGTCCAACATGTTGAAACCCCGTCTCTACTGAAAATGCAAAAATTAGCCGGGTGTGGTGGCGCATGCCTGTAATCCCAGCTACTTGTGAGACTGAGGCAGGAGAATCGCTTGAACCCAGGAGGCGGAGGTTGCAGTGAGCTGAGATTGTGCCACTGCACTCCAGCCTGGGTGACAGAGTGAGACTCCATCT
>NW_012111919.1:7208010-7208594 GCF_000951035.1 Colobus angolensis palliatus | reverse complement strand
GCAGGAGAATCGCTTGAACCCAGGAGGCGGAGGTTGCAGTGAGCTGAGATTGTGCCACTGCACTCCAGCCTGGGTGACAGAGTGAGACTCCATCTCAAAAAAAAAAAAAAAAAGTTCATTTAATGTTCCAAGACAGGGGTTCTAATCCTATAAAACCCACCATTAGCTTTTTTAAAAAGTATTTCTAACTTGCTGAAATGAAATTCACAAGTGATATAGCCTATATAATCACATGATTTCTTAAAATTCATATTTACCTGTGATATAAAAGAGAAATAAGGCCGGGCATGGTGGCTCACACGTCTGTAATCCCAGCACTTTGGGAGGCCGAGGCGAGCAGATTCACTTGAGGTCAGGAGTTCGAGACCAACCTGGTCAATATAGTGAAACCCTGTCTCTACTAAAAATTCAAAAATTAGCTGGGCGTGGTGGCATTCCCCTATAATCCCAGCTACTCAGGAGGGTGAGGCAGGAGAATCACTTGAACCTGAGAGGTGGAGGTTGCAGTGAGCCAAGATCGTACCATTGCACTCCAGCCTGGGTGACAGACTATGACTCGGTCTCAAAATAAATAAATAAATAAA
>NW_012111919.1:7204340-7207412 GCF_000951035.1 Colobus angolensis palliatus | reverse complement strand
GGGGTTTCACCATGTTGGCCAGGCTGGTCTTGAACTCCTGGTCTCAAGTGATCCACCTTCCTCAGCCTCCCAAAGTGCTAGGATTACAGGCGTGAGCCACCGTGCCTGGCCTCATCATGTATCTTTGCATTTAACATTTAGAAATAAAAGTTAAGGTGGGGTACGGTGGCTCACACCTGTAATCCCAGCACTTTGGGAGGCTGAGGTGGGAGGATCACTTGAAGATAGGAATTTGAGACCAATCTGGGCAACATAGCAAGACCCCATCTCCACGAAAAACAAAGAAATTACCAGGGTATGGTGGTGAGCACCTATAGTTCAGCTACTTGGGAGGCGGAGGTATGAGGATGACTTGAGTGTGGGAGGCCCAGGCTGCAGTGAGCTGTGATAGAACTCCAGTCTGGGCAACAGAGTGAGATCTTGTCTCAAAAAAAAAAAAAGAAGAAGAAGAAGAAAAAGAAAATATGATATGTAGATGAATGTGTGTGGCTGTGTTTCAATAATACTACTTACAAACACAGGCTAGATTTGGCCCATGAGCCGTAGTTGCTGTGCTTGGTCTTAGTCTTTAAGATTCATACAGTCAGGGTGTGCACCCTGTTTATAATTAATCTTCAGCACCTAATACAATACCTGCCAAGTAAGTAGGTTTGCTGAATAAATGAATGTATGAGTGGATGAATCAAATGCTTTGTTATCCAACACAGAGCTATGCCTTTAGAGAGTACCTTGGTGACATTCTCTCTGGCCTATTCATAAAGTCATGTCTAGTTCCATACTCCTGGACTTTGCTTTTTTAAACCACACAACCACTCCTATTCTTTTTTTCTTTTTTTTTTTTTTGAGACAGAGTCTCACTTTGTTGCCCAGACTGGAGTGCAGTGGTGCAATTTCTGACCACTGCAACCTCTGCCTCCTGGGTTCAAGTGATTCTCCTGCCTCTGCCTCCCAAGTAGCTGGGATTATAGGCATGCACCACCAGGTTTGGCTAATTTTTGTATTTTTAGTAGAGATGGGGTTTCAGCATGTTGGCCAGGCTGGTCTTGAACTCCTGACCTCAAGTGATTCTCCTGCTTTGGCCTCCCAAAGTGCTGGGATTACAGGCGTGAGCCACCACACCCAGCTCATTTGTATTCTTTATTTCAATCCAGTCTCTCATCTCTCCAAGAACAATGAACCCACTTGCCCATTTGCTACACTACTGTAACACTGTCACCTTTCAGGAGGCTGGTGTGACCCAAAGGGAGGCCTGAGCTCCATGGTCCCATGTCTCTGCATAATGTCACAGTCAAATAAACAGTGACCAGCAACAGGAAGTATTTAAAAACATTTCCAGGCTGGGTGCGGTAGCCCATGCCTATAATCCCAGCACTTTGGGAGGCTGAGACGGGCGAATAACCTGAGGTCAGGAGTTCAAGGCCAGAATGGCCAACATGGTGAAACCCCATCTCTACTAAAAATAAAAAAATTAGACGGGCTTGGTGGCCAACGCCTGTAATCCTCAGGTAGGAGAATCACTTGAACCTGGGAGGCAGAGGTGGCAGTGAGCCAAGATTGTGCCACTGCACTGCAGCCTGGGCAGCAGAGTGAGACTCCATAAAATAAATAAATAAATAAATAAATAAAAATAAATAAAAAAAAGGAATTCCAATTCTATTTATATCCTTCAGAGTCTATTAATAAAGACCTATCTAGTAACACCTCATAGAAATCTCCTTTACCCCATTCCTCTTGATCTTGGTGTCTCTTTCTCGTTACTCTCGCCTCTTTTTCTTTTTCCCTAGTCAAACACTTGTGGCTCTTTACGAAGAGTGACACATACTGATTTAGGCCATCCACTGTTCTTTTGTATTTACACTCCATCTCCTGTCCCTCTGTTCGGGAAGTGCAATTCTCTTTGGAGGCTTCTAGAGCTGCTGCTAGATTCTTAGTGATTCATAATTTGTGCTTGAAATCCTTAAGGTTGAAGAATGGGGAAATTCTCTAAGAGAAGTTGCATTATCACAGGCAAGAAGGGGTATGTTCACTGGGCAAAAATCCTCAAGACTGCAGGCTCCCATTAGATGGTCTTCTTTGCAAAAGAAAATATGGGGTCATCTCTCATCTCCCCAAGCTTCAAATGTGGTCAATAAATTGGGGTGTGAAAAATACCAAAAAATAAGTGGCCAAATATTCACAGTGATACTGCTTATGACATACTCTCTCACGCTGAAAGCAAATCGGGCTGTGAAGGCTCTCATCTGAGCCCAGCTGGCTCACCAGAGCTCCCTGATTGGGGCTGGAGATCAACTGCCAGGCACTGAAACTCACTGGCCAGAGATCTGGATAAGCAGCAGAGGCCCATCTATACCATTTGTCTTGCTACTCCAGACCTTGTCTTGCTACTCCAGACCTTAATTCTGCCATGTGTTCATTTTCTAAGGGACATTCTGGTTTCTTTTTCTCTTCTTTAGCCTTGTATAATTCACCAATTCTGAGAATTCACTGGGACTGTGGAGGTTGTGACAATGTCTTTATTAACTATTTTTAATATAAAAAATCCTTATCTTGATTTAAGTGCCGAGATCCTCCAGACCTTGTTCCATGGACCCCTGTTAATAGCTGCTCTTGCACGAACACATCAGTGGGTCTGCTTCCTCTCCTTGCTGAAGAATATGGTTATTAATCTGACATTTGAATCCCAAAAACTATCCATCCATCCTGCCATATTTTACTTAGAGAGTAAAGAAGCTTCAGCCAGGTGCAGTGGCTCACGCCGGTGATCCCAGCACTTCGGGAGGTCGAGGTGGGTGGATCACTTGAGGTCAGGAGTTTGAGACCAATCTGGCTAACATGACGAAATCCCATCTCTACTAAAAATACAAAAATTAGCTGGGTACAGTGGCGCACGACTGTAATCCCAGCTATTTGGGAGGCTGAGGCAGGAGAATCGCCTGCAGAGGCAGAGGTTACAATGAGCCAAGATTGTGTCACTGCACTCCATCCAGGGTGACACAGCGAGACTCGGTCTCAAAAATAAATAAATAAATAAAATAAAATAAAAAATGAAATAAGTCTCACAGCAAACTAAGA